>NC_061108.1:103786222-103907025 GCF_015104395.2 Macrobrachium nipponense
CAAGGTGTATTGTCATGTTAGTGGAATAGCCAACCCAATGACAAAGGCTTAGGCTCTGCCGAGTAAGTGGATAAGACCCCATTGGCAGGACCCACAAGAAACTTCTTAGCCATAGATCAATATCTCGCTGAGGCTCTTGAGGCTAAGCAGACTCCAAGGCAGTAGCCGCGAAGTCTTCAGCCTAATAAGGTAGGAACCAAGGTTTATTAATACCTACAACATATGTTGTTTACCTGTCTATTTCAGTAGTTAGCTGTCTCTTACCCACCACCAATGGGTGCTAATCAGCTAAGTATATATCTGGCAGGGAAGTTGAATGTATAAAAATGATATTGTCATGTTACAATAAAGTTTTATACATACTTACCTGACAGATATATACGATTAATGGCCCACCCAGCCTCCCCGCAGGAGACAGGTGGAAGAGAAGAATTCTGATTAGAAAACGGGAATGGTTCCTAGTCCTGCACCCAGGGCAGGGCGGCTGGTAGATCACCTGACCTACTGGTAGCGTGTGCCGCGAAATTTGAAATTCTGTCGGAGACGACGGAGTCTATAGCTAAGTATATATCTGTCAGGTAAGTATGTATAAAACTTTATTGTAACATGACAATATCATTTTGGTATCAGACGGGAGAGAATATGGGCATTTCTCTTCCGTTTTCGACAGAAGCGGACTTTTCGACCTTAGTTGACGCTTCTCGTAGACAAGGTTTGAACTCTGCCCGTATAACTTGGGGCATTTCAGAACTGGATCATCTCCTCAAGGGACTCTTCCATGTATTGGAAGTCTTCAACTTCTTAGATTGGTCCCTTGGGGTGATGTCCAAGAAAGCCCATGATTCTGAAGGACTCGAACCAGAAGTCCTTCTGTGTATTTTGTCTTGTATAGACAAAGCGGTTCAGGATGGCTTGGTTGAGATCTCCTCTTTATTTGGAGCAGGTCTTCTTAAAAAGAGGACAGTTTATAGTGCCTTTTTGACCAAAGCGGTCTCCCACTCTCAGAGGGCAGCGCTACTGTACTCTCCATTGTCAGACTTTTTGTTCCCTTCTCAGTTAGTGAAGGACATTTCTCGTTCATTAACTGAGAAGGCGACTCAAGACCTTCTGACGCAGTCAGCAAGGAAGAAGAAACCTGCTACTGCAACGGACAAGAAGGACCGAGTACATCAGTTCAGCCCTTTCGAGGTGGCCGACCTCCAGAGCTCCCGCAAGAAGGAAGGCTCCTGAGAAGAGAGGTAGTCTGCCTTTCGTCCCTTTAAAAAGGGAAAGTGATGCTTCTCTCCTCCAAGCACCAGTAGGTGCCAGGCTCCTGGGATTTGTGGAGGCCTGGGCACTTATAAACGCAGACGCTTCATCTATGTCTGTAATAAGGAAGGGATATCGTATCCCTTTCCTGAACACTCCTCCCCTAACGTCAACACCGCGGGAACTAACAGCCAAGTACAAGGATCCTGTGCTGAGGGATACTCTTCGATCGATGGTGGATCAGATGTGGGACAAGAGAGTGATAGAAACTAGTACTGGATCAAAACTCCCGGGGTTTTACAATCGCCTTTTTCTGGTTTGCGAAAGCCTCGGGAGGCTGGAGACCAGTACTAGACGTCAGCTCTCTGAACAATTTGTTCAGAAGGAGAAGTTATCGATGGAGACTTCTGCCTCAGTTCTTGCGTCAATGCGACAAGGAGATTGGATGGTGTCTCTGGATCTCCAGGACGCCTATTTTCACGTCCCGATCCACCCTTCATCGAAGAAGTACCTCCGTTTCATGACGGGGGGAAGGATCTTTCAGTTCAGAGCCTTGTGTTTCGGCCTTTCCACAGCTCCTCAGGTCTTCACAAGCCTGATGAAGAATGTGGCGAGGTTTCTTCACCTCAAAGGAGTAAATATCTCTCTGTATCTGGACGACTGGCTCATCAGGGCCAGATCAGAGAGACAGTGCTTGGAGGACCTTACGTTAACTTTAGACCTGATCAGATCGTTGGGATTACTCGTAAACCTCGAGAAGTCGCAGCTGACCCCCAGACAGAACTTAGTCTATCTGGGGATTCAGATGGATTCTCGGGTTTTCGTTTTTCGTAGTTTATTTCCTTCGCAAGAGAGAATCGCAAAAGGTTTGCAGAAAGTCTCTCTCTTCTTAAGGAAGGAACAGACGTCGGCGAGGGAATGGCTGAGCCTTCTAGGGACCCTTTCCTCGCTCGAACAGTTCTTCCCGCTAGGAAGACTTCATTTACGTCCGCTTCAATTTTTCCTCAAGAGGTCTTGGAGTTGGAAAACCGGACATCTTTCAGACGCCTTTCCCATTCCAGTGGAGATAAGACCGCACTTGGAATGGTGGTTGCCCCCTCTGAAAGAGAAACAAAGGGATCTCTCTAAAAATCCAGAACCCAGACCTAGTGTTGTACTCCGACGCGTCGGAGAAAGGTTGGGGAGCAACATTAGGCTCGAAGAAGGTGTCAGGCACCTGGGAAACAGCGCAGGTGTCTTGGCACATAAACTGCAAAGAGCTCTTCTCCGTACATCTGGCTTTGAAGAGTCTAGAACCTCTTGTTTCGAACAAAGTAGTTCAAGTAAATGTGGACAACACCACAGCACTTGCCTACATTCGAAAACAAGGAGGGACTCACTCCTCGTTCCTTTACGAACTTACAAAAGATCTTTTACTTTGGACGTCTCAGAGGAACATCTCCCTTCTTACAAGGTTCGTTCAGGGAGAAAGGGAATGTGAGGGCGACAGGCTCAGCAGGAGGAACCAGGTCCTTCACACAGAGTGGACCCTACACGAAGAGGTGTGTCAAGATCTCTGGTCTCTGTGGGGGACTCCTCATGTGGATCTCTTCGCCACGTTCATCTCCAAAAGGCTGGCAGTCTTTTGCTCGGTCGTGGAAGACCCCAGAGCTCTTATGGTAGACGCCTTCCTGCTGGACTGGTCTCACGTAGACGTCTACGCTTTTCCTCCATTCAAAATCCTGGGACTAGTGCTGAAAAAGTTTGTTGGCTTCAAAGGAGACGGGGATGACATTGATAGCCCCCTTTTGGCGGTTCACGGAGGTGGTGGAGTGGATCGTAGACTTTCCCAGATCCCTACCAAGAAGGATGGATCTTCTCAAACAGCCACACTTCAAGAGGTATCATCAAAACCTCCCTGCTCTCGCTCTGACTGCCTTTCGACTATCGAAAGACTCGTCAGAGGGAGAGGGTTTTCTCGCGAAGTTGCAAGCGCGATCGCGAGAGCCCGCAGAACCTCCACTAGACAAGTATATCAGTCCAAGTGGGAGGTTTTTAGAAGGTGGTGTAGAAACTAAGAAGTTGTCCTCCTCCGCTACCTCTGTAGCGGAAATTGCGGATTCCTTCCTTCTATTCCTGAGAGAGGAATCTCATCTAGCTGTATCCTACAATAAAGGGATACAGAAGTATGCTCGGCAGTCTTCAGGACATAGAGGATTAGATCTGGCAGATGAACAAGGATCTCCACGATCTCATAAGGTCCTTTGAGACTTCAAAGTCTAAGGAACCGGTCCCTCCTAACTGGAACCTAGACGTGGTTCTCAAACCTCCTCATCTGGCTTCGTTTAGAGACATCACCAGAAAATGCCTATTCCTATTATCTTTAGCTACGGCAAAGAGAATTAGTGAATTACATGCTCTGCAGGATAAAGTAGGATTCAAGGGAGACTCAGCTATTTGCTCGTTTAAGACCCTGTTTTTAGCTAAAAACGAGAATCCCACGAATCCTGGCCATAAGTCATTCGAAGTCAAAGGCATCATACGAGTCTCGTAGGCAGAGAAGCAGAGAGGTCTCTATGTCCTGTAAGAGCTCTGAAATTCTACCTTCAGAGAAAGCATCAGATGGGAGGCTCTAGGCAAGGTCTTTGGTGCGCGGTAAAAGACCCCACAAGACTGATGTCCAAGAATGCTCTGGCATTCTTTGTGAGAAACGTCATTACAGACGCGCATAAGATCTGTCCTGACGAAGAGTTCCGACTGTTAAAAGTGAAAGCTCATGAAGTGAGAGCAGTAGCAACGTCTCTCTCGTTTCATAAGAATATGTCGCTTAAAAAACATCATAGATACGACATTTTGGAGATGCAACTCAGTATTTGCATCTCATTACTTGAAAGATGTTCGTGTGACCTATGAGAAATGTTTTTCTCTGGGTCCTTTCGTATCGGCGGATACGATCCTGGGTATGGGAGCCGACACCAATCCTTATGTATATACTTTTCTTCTTTTTAGATATGGTCTGGAGTCTCTTCTAACAAAAAGGACTTGGTTTAGCACAGGCGGCCGTCTCTGTTGTTCAGTAAGGGACTCTTGTCATATCTAATTAGATGAGTATAAAATTTTTTTTTTTTTGAAAATTATGTATGTGTGCGTAGTGTGCTTTTTGAGTTATGGTTGTTGTGAAGAGTTCGGGGATAACTCGGAACAATCTTTATTTCTAACATGTGGTTAGGATCAGGTGGTCGGGATTGGTTGTGTGCTCCTTCATAAGGTGTATTGTCATATAAGTGGATCAGCACCCATTGACAAAGTCCTTTCAGGCTCTGCCGAGTAAGCGGATAAGACCCCTTCGGCAGGCCCACAAGAACTTTTGGCCATAGATCATATATCTTTCGCTAAAGTTTTCTTGAAGGGTATGCAGACTACTGGGCAAACACCCACGAAGTCTACCACCTATCAGGTAGGAATCAAGGTTTTATTTATACCTACAACATATGTTGTTTACCTGTCTATTCCATAAGTAGCTGTCTCTTACCCTCCACCAAAGGGTGCCAATAGCTATGTATATATCTGACAGGTAAGTTGATTGTATGAAAATGATATTGTTATGTTACAATAAAGTTTCATACATATACTTACCTGGCAGATATATACAATTAAAGGCCCACCCAGCCTTCCCGCAGGAGACAGGTGGAAGAGAGAAAATATGATAGAAAACGGGAATGGTTCCTAGTCCTGCCGCCCAGGGCAGGCCGGTAGATCACCTGACCTACCTGTAGCGAGTGGCGCGAAATTTGAATTTCTGTCGGGGACGATGGAGTCTTAGCTATGTATATATCTGCCTGGTAAGTATGTATGAAACTTTATTGTAACATAACAATATCATTTTTCCTAACTATACAAACCTGAGGTCCTTTACATTAGTCCCACCTCATACCACCCCTCACTCTGCAACTTTTTGCATGGGCCTAAAGCAAAAGTGATTCTTCACCTCTCGGCGCGTGCACGATCGGACAAGCAGTTAACTACCGTTCTCCCCTTGTTCGAAGCTTACGACCGTCCCAGCTGCCGCTAGTTACCTTCCTATTAAAGGACCTCAGGTTTGTATAGTTAGGAAAAATGCAATTTTCGACAAATTGTCATTTTTTCTGTCGCCGGTGCTGTAAACAACTGTTTGCAGTACCTCCGCCTAGGATTTTTGATTTACTCGTCATTTAAGTATCTGGATTGTCTTTTGGTATTGATTCTGGATTGTTGGATTGGCACGTGCAATAATGGACTGTTTTTTTATTTTGGATTGGCTTTTCTGGAAACGTGATGTCTGGATCAAGTTCAGTGAGTTTCAGAGTGTGTGTGAAGAGTGATTGTAAGGTGAGGCTACCTAAATCATCGGTTAGATCCCACACAATATGTATGGGTTGTGTAGGGGGCATGTATGTTTATTGGATGATCGGTGCAATGAATGTGAAGGTTTGACCGATGATGGATGGAAGGTGTATGATTCTTATCGGCGTAAATTGGAACGCGATAGGATCAGGAGGTCTTCCTCCAAGAGCGGTTCCTCTAAAGGTAAGGGAAGTAATATTTCACCTGCATTAACACCAGTAGAATTTGTTTCACCTAAACCTGTGATGTTGCCTTCGGGCCCTGATTCTGTGTCTGGAGAAGGTAATGCCCTTTCTCTGATTTTAGAGTCGTTACACACTCTAGAATCTAAAGTGTTAGCCTTGGAAGCCGGCTCAGTGAAAGTGTGTGATCGTGCCCCTAGTGTGGAGGGGGCGTCAGATCGGCCCCATATATGCCTCTAGGCCTAGGGCCCGCTGTTGGGGACTCCCAGGACTCAGGGAGTGGATATGTCGAAAGCCGCAAGAGGGTTACGGGGGCTCCCCACCGATCTGGCGTCCCTTCGGTAGGCCCTGTTGCAAGTTCCCAGGCTGCCAAGGAGCGTGCTCAGGCTCGCATCCTGAAGGACTGTTTTTATACATTCAACTTCCCTGCCAGATTTACTTAGGACTATAGACGTCCGTCGTCTCCGACAGAATTTCAAATTTCGCGGCACACGCTACCGGTAGGTCAGGTGATCTACCGCCCTGCCCTGGGTGGCAGGACTAGGAACCATCCCCGTTTTCTAATCAGAATTCTTCTGTCGCCCGGACCATCAACATTGTTGTTGGTTCCTCCGATTGGTTTTTTCTTTTTTCACCGGCAATTGATCTTCTTGACCGACTTTTGGTGACGTATCTGGATTGTTGGATTGGCATACGCTTTTGTGGACTGTTTTGTGGACTTTATTTTGGAATTTTCTTTAATAATGTCTGACTCTGGAATGGTTGTGAGACGTTGTGTGAATGTAGGCTGTAAGGTGAGGTTGCCGAAAGCTTCGGTAGACCCTCACACGGTATGCAAGGGTTGCAGGGAGTATGAATGTTCTTTTACTAATACTTGTAAGGAATGTGAGAACTTGAGTGAGAACGAATGGAAGAATCTAACTAATTATTTAAAAAGTTAGAGAGAGAAAGATTGAGGAAGGCTTCTCATAGAAGTTTAAGTAGTTCTAGATCTGAACTAATTCCAAGCTTGGGATCTTCCCCAAGGGTAAGTATGCTACTTTCTTCCATTGCAGCCCCTTCTCCTATTGCAGAACCTGTAGATCCAGCAAAAGAACTTGCGGATCTAAAAGCAGCCTTCAAGTTGATGGAAAACAAAATGGCTGCCATACAAGGTAAGGCTAGTGATTTTTCAGTGGACAGTGATATGAGTGTCCCCAGTGTAGTGGAGGGGGCATCTGGTCGGCTCAGCAACGCTCCTAGGTCTAGACCTCTTCCAAGCTCACATGCCCAGAGGAGAAGGAATGTCGAAAGCCGAAAGGAGGTTGTGGAGAATCCCCACCGATCAGGTGTCCCTTCGGCGGTTTCTGTGACACCCCAGACTGCCAAGGATCGCTATTTGTAAAAGCGTCCTGCGTGTTGTTTTTTTTTCGTCGTCGGGATCTTCATCACCGAGACGTGATTGGAGAGATTCAGATCGATCTCGGCCGCTCAAGAGGAGTTGGAAGGCTCCGACTATTGACTCGAGCCCAGAAAACTTCCCTGAGGAGTCTCCCTCGGGAGTGAAGAAGGCAAGAAGAGCCATTCTTTCACCAGAGTGAGAAGGAGGCAGGAGGTGGAGGCTATGGACTCCTCCCCATCCTCCTTCCCCTCCTCCCGAAGAGGATAAAGAGGAGGCTACGAAGAGGTTCATGATGGCGATGCAGGAACAGATTTCGTCGTTTGTAGAGTCCTGTCAAAGGAGCCCTCCTAGAAGGTAAAGACACTCCCTCCCTCCTTAAAAGAAAAGATCCTCCAGACGTATGGAGGTATCTGCCGCCAGGATCGATACTCCTACTCGAGGTGAGGTTTCCGTACGACCTGGATGAACCGATCAGACGTCTGGCACCGGCCAGGAGTGAGGAGTCACCCAGGAGGCAGGAGCCAAGAGCCAGGAGTGAGGAGTCAACCAGGAGGCAGGAGCCCAGAGCCAGGAGTGTAGAGGCATCCAGGCAGGAGGCAGGAGCCAGGAGGCAAGAGGCAGGAGGCAGGAGTCAAGAGCCAGGAGCCAAGAGGCAGGAGTCAGGAGGCAGGAGCCAGGAGCCAGGAGTCCGGAGTCAGGAGGCAGGAGTCCGGAGTCAGGAGGCAGGAGTCAGGAGGCAGGAGTCAGGAGCCAGGAGGCAGGAGTCAGGAGGCAAGAGTCAAGAGCCAGGAGGCAAGAGTCGGGGACTCGTTCCTGGAGGTTATGACTCTTCTCCAAATAGGAGCTCCTCTCCTTCAGACCATAGGAGGTCTTGGAAGGACTCTCCCTCCAAACGTGAACTTTCTCCTTCGTCTGATCGAGGGTTAGACGAGTTGTCTGATGACGAACCTCCTGCTAATGAGGGACTATCTAGTTATAAAGTCTTAGCCTCATTATTACTTCAAGAATTTGGAGATTCTCTTAGTCCGGCGGCTCCTCCTTCTCCTCGTTCGCTCTTTTCGAGCTCGGCTACGGCAAAATCGTCGGCCTTTTTAAAAATGAAGCCTGCAATATCTATGAAGAAGGCACTCCATTCTTTAGATTCTTGGATGGACAAGAAGAAGGAGTTAGGAAAGACGGTATTCTGCATGCCTCCTTCCAGATTACACGGAAAGAGAGGTATTTGGTATGGGACAGGAGAGACTATGGGTCTTTCTCTACCTGCCTCTGCAGATGCCGACTTTTCCAATTTAGTGGAGGCCTCTAGACGTCACTCCTTAGGATCGGTCAGAGCGACGTGGAGCACTTCAGAGTTGAACCACTTTCTAAAGGGGACTTTTTTGTCACTTTAGAGGTGTTCAACTTTCTGGATTGGTCACTCGGAGTTCTGGCCAACAAATCTAAGGATCCGGAGTTTCTGAAAAACCCAGAAATTCTCCATAGCGTCCTGTCCTGCATGGACAAGGCAGTACAGGACGGTTCGGGTGAAGTGGCTTCCCTTTTTGGTGCTGGTCTCCTGAAAAAGAGATCAGTTTATGGATCCCTATTATCGAAAGGGGTTTCTCCGAGCCAGAGGACTCTGCCTTACTGTTCGCCCCCCCTCTATCGGATCATCTGTTTCCTTCTCAGTTGGTGAAGGATATATCTCGCTCGCTAACTGAGAAGGCGACACAAGACCTACTAACGCAAACGTCCAAGAAAGGACGCCCTGTAGTGTCGACGATTAAGAAGGACTCTCGTCCTCCTCAGCAGCCCTTTCGTGGAGGTGCAGCGGCTCGTCCCCCTGCCAGAAAGAAGAGCTCTGATAAGAGAGGAAGGTCTTCATTTAGGCCCTTCAAGAAATCCAAGTGACTTGTTGCTCCTCCAAGCACCAGTGGGCGCCAGACTCCTGAACTTTGCAGGAGTATGGGCAAAAAGGGGAGCCGACCCTTGGTCAGTGTCGGTCCTGAAGAAGGGATATGTAATCCCCTTCGACAACAGCCCTCCCCTAACATCTACGCCTCGGCTGATCAGGGCCAAGTCGGAGATTCAGTGCTTGGAGGACTTATCAGTAACAAGGAACATGATAGATTCGCTAGGACTGCTCGTCAACCTCGAGAAGTCACAACTGATCCCCAGCCAGAACTTGGTCTATCTGGGGATTCAGATGGATTCTCGGGGTTTTCGAGTATATCCTTCGCGAGAAAGAATCGCTCGAGGTTTGTCGAGAATCTCGAGCTTCTTAGAGAGAAAGAACAGCTCAGCGAGGGATTACCTGAGCCTTTTAGGGACCCTGTCCTCACTGGAAAAGTTCTTCTCTCTGGGGAGACTTCACCTTCGCCCTCTTCAGTTTTTCCTCAAAGAGGTGTGGAGTTGGAAGACGGGTCAACTCTCGGACATCTTCCAACTTCCACAAGAAGTAAAAGATCATCTGAAGTGGTGGATCCCTCCGCTTCAAAAGAACGAGGGCGTATCGCTTGCTCTGCAGAACCCAGACCAAGTGTTATTTACCGACGCTTCGGAGTCGGGATGGGGAGCGACGCTAGGAGCAAGGGAGGTGTCAGGCACCTGGACAAAGGAACAGGTGTCCTGGCACATCAATTGCAAGGAACTTGTGGCCATACACCTAGCCTTAAAGTTCTTCGAAGAGATAGTCAGAGACGGGGTGATACAGATAAACTCGGACAACACCACGGCTCTGGCTTACATACGCAAGCAAGGAGGCACGCACTCTTTCTCCCTCTATCAGTTAACAAGACACCTGTTTAACCTGGACGGAAGAAAGAGGCATAACTCTCCTCACAAGGTCTGTTCAAGGGATCAAGAATGTGAGAGCGGACAGACTGAGCAGGAGAAATCAGGTCCTTCCCACAGAATGGACTCTACACGAAGAAGTGTGTCGAAGTCTTTGGTCCCTGTGGGGGAGACCTCACATAGACCTGTTTGCGACGTTCCTCTCCAAACGAATAGAGATCTTTTGCTCTCTAGTGGAAGATCCGAGAGCCGTCGCAATAGACGCGTTTCTCATGGATTGGTCGGGTGTGGACGCATACGCCTTTCCCCCGTTCAAAATCCTGGGGGAAGTGCTCAGGAAGTTCGTAGCTTCGAAGAGCACGAAGTTGACGCTAATAGCCCCATTTTGGCCAGCCCAGGAATGGTTCACGGAGGTACTGGAGTGGATAGTGGACTTCCCCAGATCGCTTCCAAACAGACCCGATCTACTCAGACAACCCCACTTCGAGAGGTTTCATCACAACCTCCCAGGTCTCGCTCTGACTGCCTTTCGACTATCGAAAGACTTGTCAGAGCGAGAGGCTTTTCTCGCAAGGCTGCGGGGCTCTATCGCTAGAGCCCGCAGAGCTTCGACGAGAAGAGTAATCCAGTCAAAGTGGGAAGTCTTTAGGAGGTGGTGTAAGGGTCAGAAGCTGTCCTCCTCCAGTACCTCTATAGTGAATATTGCCGATTTCCTCCTCTTTCTGAGAGAGGAATCACACCTATCTGTCTCGACAATAAAGGGATACAGAAGCATGCTGTCTTCAGTATTCAGGAATCGAGGCCTGGACATTGCTAGCAACAAAGATCTACACGATCTAATTAGATCTTTTGAGACTTCTAAAGCAGCTACTCCTAGAACACCTAGTTGGAATCTAGACGTGGTCTGAAATTCCTTTCATCGGATAAATTCGAGCCTTTACATCTGGCTTCCTTCCGCGACGTCACTAGAAATGCTTGTTCCTGGTCGGCTCTCGCTACAGCCAAGAGGACGAGCGAATTACACGCTCTGGATTCCACGGTGGGGTTCAAAGGAGATGCTGCCATCTGTTCTTTCCAGACAATGTTTCTGGCAAAGAACGAAAACCCGTCAAAACCGTGGCCCAGAAGTTTTGAGGTAAAAGGCCTATCTAACCTTGTAGGCAGAGAGATAGAGAGATCTCTCTGTCCAGTGAGAGCTCTTAAATATTATTTAGAGAGGAAGAGACAGATGGGAGCTTGTCAACAAGGTCTTTGGTGTGCGGTGAAGAACCCCAAAAGACTCATGTCCAAGAACGCCGCCTTGGCTTTCTTTGTGAGAAGCGTTATTACGGACGCTCACAAGACTGCTCGGAGGAATCCTTCGGTCTTCTAAAGGTCAAGACTCATGAAGTGAGGGCAGTAGCAACGTCTTTGGCGTTCCAAAAGAATATGTCTCTAAAGAATATCATTGAGACTACATATTGGAGGTGCAATTCAGTGTTTGCATCTCATTATCTGAAGGATGTGAGAGTGACCTATGAGAAGTGCTTCTCGCTAGGTCCTTTTGTATCAGCAGATACAGTACTGGGTCTTGGAGCAAAGACTGATCCTTAATTTTGTGTTTTTATCGTACATAAACCCTCTTGTCAGATATGTGCTTGGTTTTCTATTAGCAAGCTCACTACTGTCGCACGGGAGCATAGTGTCATTGCTGGTAGGGGATCAAGGGTATGTATGGCTAGTAGGGGAGTACAAAATTTTTTTTGTATATTTTGTAATGAAAGTGTAATTATGTTTCGAGTTTTTTGGTTGTTTGTAAGGAGTTCGGGGATAACTCCTTACAATCTTAGAACTAACATGGATGTTAGGATCAGGTGATCGGGATCGGTTTTGTGCTCCTTGAACAAGGTGTATTGTCATGTTAGTGGAATAGCACCCAATGACAAAGGCCTTTAGGCTCTGCCGAGTAAGTGGATAAGACCCCATTGGCAGACCCACAAGAACTCTTAGCCATAGATCAATATCTCGCTGAGGCTCTTGAGGCTAAGCAGACTCCAAGGCAGTAGCCGCGAAGTCTTCAGCCTAATAAGGTAGGAACCAAGGTTTATTAATACCTACAACATATGTTGTTTACCTGTCTATTTCAGTAGTTAGCTGTCTCTTACCCACCACCAATGGGTGCTAATCAGCTAAGTATATATCTGGCAGGGAAGTTGAATGTATAAAAATGATATTGTCATGTTACAATAAAGTTTTATACATACTTACCTGACAGATATATACGTTTAATGGCCCACCCAGCCTCCCCGCAGGAGACAGGTGGAAGAGAAGAATTCTGATTAGAAAACGGGGATGGTTCCTAGTCCTGCCACCCAGGGCAGGGCGGTAGATCACCTGACCTACCGGTAGCGTGTGCCGCGAAATTTGAAATTCTGTCGGAGACGACGGAGTCTATAGCTAAGTATATATCTGTCAGGTAAGTATGTATAAAACTTTATTGTAACATGACAATATCATTTTTGTCACTTTAGAGGTGTTCAACTTTCTGGATTGGTCACTCGGAGTTCTGGCCAACAAATCTAAAGATCCGGAGTTTCTTAAAAACCCAGAGATTCTCCATAGCGTCCTGTCTTGCATGGACAAGGCAGTACAGGACAGTTCGGGTGAAGTGGCTTCCCTTTTTGGTGCTGGTCTCCTGAAAAAGAGATCAGTATATGGATCCCTATTATCAAAAGGGGTTTCTCCGAGCCAGAGGACTGCTTTATTGTTCGCCCCTCTATCGGATCATCTGTTTCCTTCTCAGTTAGTGAAGGATATATCTCGCTCGCTAACTCAGAAGGCGACACAAGACCTACTAACACAAACGTCCAAGAAAGGACGCCCTGTAGTGTCGGCGATTAAGAAGGACTCTCGTCCTCCTCAGCAGCCCTTTCGTGGAGGTACAGCGGCTCGTCCCCCTGCCAGAAAGAAGAGCTCTGATAAGAGAGGAAGGTCTTCCTTTAGGCCCTTCAAGAAATCCAAATGACTTGTTGCTCCTTCAAGCACCAGTGGGCGCCAGACTCCTGAACTTTGCAGGAGTATGGGCAAAAAGGGGAGCCGACCCTTGGTCAGTGTCGGTCCTAAAGAAGGGATATGTAATCCCCTTCGAGAACAACCCTCCCCTAACATCTACGCCTCGGGAACTGTCAGCGAGGTACAGAGACCCGGTAATGAGAAAGACTCTCCTTCAAATGGTGGAACAAATGTGGGAAAAAGAGGCCATCGAACTTGTGCAGGATCCACACTCCCCGGGATTTTACAATCGCCTTTTTCTAGTACCAAAGGCATCGGGGGGGTGGAGACCAGTTCTGGACGTAAGCGCTCTGAATCGCTTTGTTCAGAAAAAGAAGTTTCGCATGGAAAAGTCCGCCTCAGTAATGTCGGCTCTTCGTCCAGAAGATTGGATGGTCTCTCTGGACTTGCAAGACGCATATTTCCACGTTCCCATTCACCATTTGTCAAAGAAATATCTTCGTTTTGTAATAGGAGACAAGATCTTTCAATTCAGGGCTCTGTGCTTCGGTCTGTCTACAGCTCAGCAAGTATTCACCAACCTGATGGCGAATGTGGCAAGATGGCTTCACCTAGAGGGTATAAACATCTCCCTCTACTTGGACGACTGGCTGATCAGGGCCAAGTCGGAGATTCAGTGCTTGGAGGACTTATCAGTAACAAGGAACATGATAGAATCGCTGGGATTACTCGTGAACCTCGAGAAGTCGCAGCTGATCCCCAGCCAGAGCTTGGTCTATCTGGGGATTCAGATGGATTCTCGGGGTTTTCGAGTATTTCCTTCGCGAGAAAGAATCACTCGAGGTTTGTCGAAAATCTCGAGCTTCTTAGAGAAAAAAGAACAGTTCAGCGAGGGATTATCTGAGCCTTTTAGGGACCCTGTCCTCACTAGAAAAGTTCTTCTCTCTGGGGAGGCTTCACCTTCGCCCTCTTCAGTTTTTCCTGAAAGGGGTGTGGAGTTGGAAGACGGGACAACTCTCGGACATCTTCCCGCTTCCACAAGAGGTAAAAGATCATTTGAAGTGGTGGATCCTTCCTCTTCAAAAGAACGAAGGCGTATCGCTTGCCCTGCAGAACCCAGACCAAGTGTTATATGCCGACGCTTCGGAGTCGGGATGGGGAGCGACGTTAGGAGCAAGGGAGGTGTCAGACACCTGGACAAAGGAACAGGTGTCCTGGCACATCAATTGCAAGGAACTAGTGGCCATACACCTAGCCTTAAAGTTCTTCGAAGAGATAGTCAGAGGCGAGGTGATACAGATAAACTCGGACAACACCACGGCTCTGGCTTACATACGCAAGCAAGGAGGCACGCACTCTTTCTCCCTCTTTCAGTTAACAAGGACACCTGTTAACCTGGACAGAAGAAAGAGGCATAACTCTCCTCACAAGATTTGTTCTAGGCATCAAGAATGTGAGAGCGGACAGACTGAGCAGGAGGAATCAGGTCCTTCCCACAGAATGGACTCTACACGAAGAAGTGTGTCGAAGTCTTTGGTCACTGTGGGGGAGACCTCACATAGACCTGTTTGCGACGTTCCTCTCCAAAAGAATAGAGATCTTTTGCTCTCTAGTGGAAGATCCGAGAGCCTTCGCAATAGACGCGTTTCTCCTGGATTGGTCGGGTGTGGACGCATACGCCTTTCCCCGTTCAAGATCCTGGTGGAAGTGCTCAGGAAGTTCGTAGCTTCGAAGAACACGAAGTTGACGCTAATAGCCCCATTTTGGCCAGCCCAGGAATGGTTCACAGAGGTACTGGAGTGGATAGTGGACTTCCCCAGATCTCTTCCAAACAGACCAGATCTACTCAGACAACCCCACTTCGAGAGGTTTCATCACAACCTCCCAGGTCTCGCTCTGACTGCCTTTCGACTATCGAAAGACTTGTCAGAGCGAGGGGCTTTTCTCGCAAGGCTGCGGGCTCGATCGCTAGAGCCCGCAGAGCTTCGACGAGAAGAGTATACCAATCAAAGTGGGAAGTCTTTAGGAGGTGGTGTAAGAGTCAGAAGCTGTCCTCCTCCAGTACCTCTATAGTGAATATTGCCGATTTCCTCCTCTTTCTGAGAGAGGAATCACACCTTTCTGTCTTAACAATAAAAGGATACAGAAGCATGCTGTCTTCAGTATTTAGGAATCGAGGGTTAGATATTGCAAGAAACAAAGATCTACACGATCTAATTAGATCCTTTGAAACTTCAAAGGCAGCTACTCCTAGAACACCTAGTTGGAATCTAGACGTGGTCCTGAAATTCCTTTCATCGGATAAATTCGAGCCTTTACATCTGGCTTCCTTCCGCGACGTCACTAGGAAATGCTTATTCCTGGTGTCTCTCGCTACAGCCAAGAGGACGAGCGAATTGCACGCTCTAGATTCCACAGTGGGAAAGGTTTAAAGAGATGCTGCCATCTGTTCTTTCCAGACAATGTTTCTGGCAAAGAACGAAAACCCGTCAAAACCGTGGCCCAGAAGTTTTGAGGTAAAAGGCCTATCTAACCTCGTAGGTAGAGAGATAGAGAGGTCTCTCTGTCCAGTGAGAGCTCTTAAATATTATTTAGAGAGGAAGAGACAGATGGGAGCTTGTCAACAAGGTCTTTGGTGTGCGGTGAAGAACCCCAAAAGCCTTGGCGTTCCAAAAGAATATGTCTCTAAAAAATATCATTGAGACTACATATTGGAGGTGCAATTCAGTGTTTGCATCGCATTATCTGAAGGATGTGAGAGTGACCTATGAGAAGTGCTTCTCGCTAGGTCCATTTGTATCAGCAGATACAGTGCTGGGTCTTGGAGCAAAGACTGATCCTTAAATATTGTGTTTTATCGTACATAAACCCTCTTGTCAGATATGTGCTTGGTTTTCTATTAGCAAGCTCACTGATGTCGCACGGGAGCATAGTGTCATTGCTGGTAGGGGATCAAGGGTGTGTATGGCTAGTCGGGGAGTACAAATTTTTTTTTTTTGTATATTTTGTAATGAAAGTGTAATTATGTTTCGAGTTTTTGGTTGTTTGTAAGGAGTTCGGGGATAACGCCTTGCAATCTTAGAACTAACATGGATGTTAGGATCAGGTGATCGGGATCGGTGTTGTGCTCCTTGAACAAGGTGTATTGTCATGTTAGTGGAATAGCACCCAATGACAAAGGCCTTTAGGTGGCTCTGCCGAGTAAGTGGATAAGACCCCATTGGCAGACCCACAAGAACTCTTAGCCATAGATCAATATCTCGCTGGAGGCCTTCTTGAGGCTAAGCAGACTCCAAGGCAGTAGCCGCGAAGTCTTCAGCCTAATAAGGTAGGAACCAAGGTTTATTAATACCTACAACATATGTTGTTTACCTGTCTATTTCAGTAGTTAGCTGTCTCTTACCCACCACCAATGGGTGCTAATCAGCTAAGTATATATCTGGCAGGGAAGTTGAATGTATAAAAATGATATTGTCATGTTACAATAAAGTTTTATACATACTTACCTGACAGATATATACGATTAATGGCCCACCCAGCCTCCCCGCAGGAGACAGGTGGAAGAGAAGAATTCTGATTAGAAAACAGGAATGGTTCCTAGTCCTGCCACCCAGGGCAGGGCGGTAGATCACCTGACCTACCGGTAGCGTGTGCCGCGAAATTTGAAATTCTGTCGGAGACGACGGAGTCTATAGCTAAGTATATAGTATCTGTCGGGTAAGTATGTATAAAACTTTATTGTAACATGACAATATCATTTTTTAGCTAAAAACAAGAACCCCTCGAATCCCTGGCCTAAGACCTTCGAGGTTAAAGGCTTATCGAGTGTCGTCGGTAGAGAAGCAGAAAGATCTCTTTGTCCTGTAAGAGCACTAAAATTCTACCTTCAGAGAAAAAACCAGATGGGGGGCTCTAGACAAGGTCTTTGGTGCGCGGTAAAAGAC
This sequence comes from Macrobrachium nipponense, assembly GCF_015104395.2. Classification (NCBI taxonomy): domain Eukaryota; kingdom Metazoa; phylum Arthropoda; class Malacostraca; order Decapoda; family Palaemonidae; genus Macrobrachium; species Macrobrachium nipponense. The sequence continues at coordinate 103,803,103 of NC_061108.1, forward strand.
CCCACAAGACTGATGTCTAAGAATGCTCTAGCGTTCTTTGTGAGAAACGTCATTACAGACGCACATAAGATCTGTCCTGACGACGCTTTTCGACTCTTGAGAGTGGAAGCTCATGAAGTGAGAGCAGTAGCGACGTCTCTCTCGTTTCAAAAGAATATGTCACTAAAGAACATCTTGAAAGCGACATTTTGGAGATGCAACTCAGTATTTCCATCTCACTACTTGAGAGATGTTCGTGTGACCTACGAGAAATGTTTTTCTCTAGGTCCTTTCGTGTCCGCGGATACGATCCTGGGTATAGGAGCTAACACCGATCTTTAAATTTGTGCATACCTTCTATTAGATATGTTCTAGACTTTCTGCTGACAAAAGTGCTAGATGTCTCACTGGCGGCCGTTCACTATTGTTCAGTAAGGAACTCTTGTGATATCTTCTTAGATGAGTATTATTTATTTTTTTTTTAATTTATGTATGTGTGCGTAATGTGTTTTTGAGTTCTGGTTGTTGTGAAGAGTTTGGGGATAACTCTGAACAATCTTTAGTACTAACATGGTGGTTAGGATCAGGTGATCGGGATCGGTTGTGTGCTCCTTCATAAGGTGTATTGTGCTCCTTCATAAGGTGTATTGTCATATAAGTGGATTAGAACCCATTGACAAAGTCCTTTTAGGCTCTGCCTCGCTAAAGTTTCTTGAGGTGATGCAGACTTCTGGGCAGCAGCCACAAAGTCTACCACCTATCAGGTAGGAACCAAGGTTTATTTATACCTACAACATATGTTGTTTACCTGTGTATTCCAAATTAGCTGTCTCTTACCCTCCACCAAAGGGTGCCAATCAGCTAAGTATATATCTGGCAGGTAAGTTGATTGTATGAAAATGATATTGTTATGATATAAAGTTTCATACATACTTACCTGGCAGATATATACGATTAATGGCCCACCCAGCCTCCCCGCAGGAGACAGGTGGAAGAGAGAAAATATGATAGAAAACGGGAATGGTTCCTAGTCCTGCCACCCAGGGCAGGCCAGTAGATCACCTGACCTACCTGTAGCGAGTGGCGCGAAATTTGAATTTCTGTCGGGGACGACGGAGTCTTAGCTAAGTATATATCTGCCAGGTAAGTATGTATGAAACTTTATTGTATCATAACAATATCATTTCCAGGCCTAAAACACATGTTCTAGGGTTACAACGCCGATCCGACAAAAGAAATATGACTCCAAAAAGGCAAAATACTGTACATACTTGAGTAATATTCAACTGCATGTAATGTTCAACCCCATTTTTCTGGGCTCAGTTCGTGTCGCCCTGTGAAATAATCCTTAAGTTCATTATTTCTAAGGTAAATAACCTAATAAATACCAGAGAAAAAATAAATTCAAGAAGATGTCAGTATAACTGACTCGCTCACTCAATAAAAGAAGTGTCGGTATGGTAACAGGGGCGAGTGAGACCACTACCACATTACACCTCAGTCTTCTGGTTTTTCTTTCATTTTTTGTTGTGTGATTTCTATGTGATATTGTGCTTTCTATGTGTTTTTTGGCATGTACTGAAATGCAAGCCCATGAATCAGCTAAACCTACCTGGTAAGTACCCTTGTTCTCGTTACTTGCCTTCTTTGAAAAGAGTAAGTATCAGAGGAAACAGATGATGCCATCTTGGAAAGGCTTTTAGCCTCCCTTGGCATCAATCATATCAATCCCTTCTTGTTCCACCTCTTCTTTACCAACATCTCATCTCGCTGCTACTTCTTCTCATGAAGATTATTCTTCCTCTCATTCTTCTTTGATTTCGTCTTTGGAAGATTTGAGGGGCGCCGTTCCGGAGATCTTGTAATTTGATGTTGCTGCCCCTGTTTTTTGAGGGGTGGGTTGGGAAGTTTGACAGTTCTTTGCCATCCTCAAGGGCACAATGTAATGTAGATATGTATGTACATTGTCTATTAGCCCAGATATCTGGCTGTTCAGTAGACTTGTGCTCAACAGATCAGAGGCTTACGACTTTCCAATGTCGTACCTTTCGACAGGAAGTGAGCCCAGGTGAGCTGAATCTCCTGTCGGTTCTAAGGCTTTCTTATCCTCCCTCCAAGAGTAAATCTTCCCTTATTTTAAGACTGAAAAGTTTGTTCTAAATATAACAGATGACAAATTTTAAATCAATTTGTATTTTTTCATAAGTAATAAACCAGTGGTCTTATCGTATATGGCCCACCTCAAGCCACCTCTCATTTTTTTCTTGGACTGGAAGGAAACTGGCATGTTAGTGCACAGTGGGGGTAAGGCAAGTTGCGCTTCATCCTCATACTTTCCAATTGGCTGACTCCGGTTGCCACCAATTCCATTTGATATTTTTATCCGGACTCAAGCAGGTGGTAGATAATTTATCCTTATGTTAAGATCACAGGTTTGTTTGTTATGTAAAATGAAAATTGATTTAAAATTTGTCATGTTTCTGAAGATTTATGTTTTGTTAGATGTTTTATGTGAAACAGAGACTATTCAGTACCATAGATACAGGCTAATAGGATGGGTGAATTATGATCACATGGAATATAACTACAGTGGGTTTTTTTTATACCTAAATAGAGTTTTGTGTATGTTTCATTTTGTGGTTGGTCATGATGGAATGCAAGCCAATAATATGCATATAATTATCTGTACGTATTTAAGAGTAATTTGTGTGTTTCAGTCATTTACCTGATACAAGTTCAAAAAGGTAAACAAACGTGAAACTGTTCCATTGCAAGTCAGAAAGATTACATTTTATCAGATAGGATAAGACATGCAACTTATGTTGCCACTTAAACATTTAAAGTATAATTACTGTAGTCATACTCTATATACTGTGATATGCTGTATAATCATCAACTTACAGATGTAAGATTGAAAACTAATATGTATAAGTTTGAGTAGCTTCATTTGTGAATCAGAAATGACAGTGAACTTTAAGTTTGATAAACTAGTTTTTGGTATTGTAAAAATGTCAGAAGAAAAGAATTCAAGTGCAGATAGGTTTTTCCTCTGTCTTCAATGTTTATTAATATAATAATTATTTAATTAATTATTTCAGGTACAGGAACCTGGTACTGTATTGAAGATTTCAAGAAAATATCTTTACATGCAACAGTACTTTGAAGTCCAGTAAAGATAGTTGAGATCAGTGTGGGGTATGACTAAAATTGTGACACTGCAGAGATTTACATTGCCTCCACCAGCATTATGTGAACATGAAAAATCAGTATTTTTAAAGAATCTTTGTGAAGAAAAAGTGTTTCTGTCAGTGTTGTGCATTATGAGTCAGTGACAACATGGAAGGAATGTGCAGTGATTTGGCATTAATTACAGAAATGTTGATAATTTGATAACATTGAGATTTTTAGTGTGTGTGATTCAGAACTAATGCAGATTAACGTAGATTGCATATATAAACCTGGAAATTTTGCTTGCAAAATTGTATAAAATTTTGACTGTATTAATATGTGGGAGCAAGTGGATACCTTCCTAGGGCCATATTGTTTAGTGTCCAGAAAATGCAAAGGGGACCAATAAGCATTGAAAACAAAGACAGTTATTTTACTGAAAATACTTTGGGTAACAAGGCAGAACAAGAGAATCTTATTCCTGTGGGTATGTCCAAATCTCCTGAGTCAAATACTGGTAATGACTGTATTTCACAGGATCATAACATTTTGCAAGCAGACACTTCAAGTAATATTTTAAAGCAAAAGAATGGTGGTGAGTTGATTTCTAGTGACTCTAATCAGAATTTTAGTTGTCCCATTGTGGACTTTATTCATGATGCCTCTTTGCCGATAAAAATTGAGAACACCAAACCAGTTAAGACTGAGCTGAAAGATACATGCATAGATAAGGAGCCATATGTACAGAGCCTTCTGTTGAATAGTAAGAAAGGAAATTTTGAAGATACTAATTCATGCACAGATGCTGGTGACAGTAATGAAATTCAGGGAGAAATGGATGTTCAGGAAGATGAAAATTCAGCATCCTCATCCTGTCTAGATTCTTCTAATGCCACATCTGTCCCTGTTGCTTTGAAGTCGTCAAGTGAAGGTGATGATTATGGTACCACCATGGCACAAGATTCTGGTCAGTGTGTTCCGTTTACAAAAGATATGGGGAAAATGGTGATGAAAGTTGTGAGCAAATTTGTCAAAGCACAGAAAAGCAAGAAGAAAAAGATAAAGTCTCTCAGCAAAGAGGATTTTCATTTATATACATGGAAGCTGACAGATTATTGTGATATTGAAAAGTACAGAAATATCTATGAGGTCCATCTTTCTTGGTTAAAAAGTTTAAAGCAGCAGCAGATTACAGTCACAAATCTTCGAGAGTATGTTTTGCTTGTTAAGATAGAGTCTTGCGTTGCAGTAGCATTTAACAAGATAAAAAACTCTTTGGTGGAAGGGGTTTCATTTAATAATTTGTGTGAGGCAATTACTCCTCATTCTCATGGTTTTGATTTATCAGAGCTTGAGTATATTTTGTCACACAGTCCCCTATATTGCAAGATGAATGATGTTTGGAAGAAGTGCTATGCTGTAGATGGTAAGTAAATAGTGGAAATTTCTGCATACATTTTGTTTTTAACTTGTAGTAATTCTGAAATAGCCGTTATACACAAAACTGATCAAATTAGCTAATCACAAGCAAACTAGTACTTGTTGAGTTTTATCACAAACCCATCACTTTATAGTAACTGTAGTGTGAGCCAGCTCATTCTTCAGGCACTTTCCTACAGCAGAAGAGATCATTTGCATATCCAGGCTAACAGCAGTAAAATCATTCTAAGTGTAGGAATCAGTCCAAATACTGTTGTTTAGTTTTTCTCTTGGAATTTGCCATTTCACATAAGTAACTTACCAGGTAATTATATAGCTATAAGTTCCACTCACACAGCAGCTTGAATTCAAAATTTTATATATGCAACTCACCAAGTAGTTACATAGCTATAGTTTCTAAACTGTTGGCAGCTAGAATTTTGAATTGTTCCAGTGCGTAATACAAACCTTTCGGTCCTTTAACAATAGGAAGGTAACTAGCGGCAGCTGGAACGGTCGTAAGCTTCGAACAAGGGAGTTTGGTAGTTTAATGCTTGTTCGACAGTGCACGCGCAGCGCGACTGGGAGGTGAAGAACCACTTTTGCTTTCGGCCGCGTTGGTGGAGGATGTGTTCGTCATCGCTATCTGCCCGCATCATCGTCGTATGCTTTGGTTGTGTTAGTGTAGTGAAAGTGTATTGTAAGTACGTGACTTTCTTTATTACTTTTTATTACATTGATTATGGATTCTCTTGCAATGGAGCTATCCCCGCGCCCCCCTATCAGCCGCGGAGTTTGCCCTGGTGTGGAGGGCCGCAAGTGTGGGGTCTTTCGCTCTTTTCCCGAGATAGTTCCTCATGTCCTTTGTGCGAGGGCGTGAATGCCCTTGGACCGAGCCATGTAATTTTGTGTAATTGGTCGGAGGTGCAGTGGGTGCTGTACGAGGGTAGGAGGAAGCATAGACCTGCCAAGGAGTCGTCGGAAAGCTCTCCAGCGACTCCCTTGGTTTCGGACACTTCCTCTTCTTTCCTGCCCCCGGCTCAGCTCCCGCGTATGGCGCCTTCCCCTTTGGGGGGGGTTTCTCGGTCCTTCTCTTCGCCCGATCTGTCGAGCATAGAGGAGGGCGTGAGGTGCCCTGATGTGCATTTGTATTTGGGGTCTTCCGTTCTCTCAGGGTGGGGCTCGGCCCCTCCCCCCCCCCCCCCCCCTTGCGCGAGGGGGAACCCCTCCTAATCACCCGACTGTTGCTTCCTCAGGTGCTTCTGCTGCAGGTGACGGCCTCGGCCAGGTGCGGGTGTCGCCAGGGCTCCAGGGCATGCCGAGCGTCCAGGGGCTGCTCCAGCATCTGGCGGGTGCTGTGCCGGTCACCCATGGAGAGGTGACCACCACTACCACCATGTCTCGACTCCAGGGTACGCCGCCCCTCCTCACCTGGTCTTCACCCCGCACGTGATGTCAGTGACTCTGAGCGGCCATCGCCGCAAGGTGATGGCTGCTCGTACTCGCTTCTCCAACTGCTAGTTCCGCTGGGAAGGCGAGCGAGTATCCAATTCCTCCCCCATTCCCTCTCCCCCTATGGCTATGAGGGAAAGGGGAGGGATCCTGCAGAGCATTCTCTGTAGGATTCCACGTTGGGGACTGCGTTCCTTTTGGGGGACCTTCGGGTCCTACCGGACAAAAGTCCCCGTCGTTGAGGAAGGATCCTGCCCCATACTCGATTTCTACGGGAATCGGGAGGACCACCAACCGATGATCGTCTGACGAATTCGGTGGTGGTTTCACCAAGCGCTTAGAATTCTTCGGAATTTCTAGCACTCTCAGAGTGTTCTGGTTTTTTACGATCTGCAAACACTTGGGCGAAACCATGGTCCAGAGTGGGCTAGACGAGAATCCCAGATAATTGTTACTATAATAATCGGGAATCTCGCCGAATCCTCGAATTCCTGGAATTTCTACCGTTTGGAAGAAGCACTGCTGCTGAAGGAAGAGTATCTCACAGTAGGCGGCCAACCCTGGGATAGAGAAGAACGTATGGGAACATCCAGTTTGGCTTGAACTATCGTCTTCGGTATTCTGTTATCACCATTGAAGCTTTCCTTCGGGGAAGACTTCTCCTTCACTCTCTTCACTAGAGAATGAAGGGTGTCAGCTTCCAATCTTTATTCTCATTCCTCAAATGGAAAAGAATTTAGGATGGAGGTCTTTGTACAGGAACCTACAAATAGACTACGTATATTGCCCTCACGACATGATTCTGTTAATCAGTTGAATTGTCCGGGGTGTAGGCACATACCGTAATCAACTCTACAGATTGTGACTGAGATGAATAGTATCTTAATCGAACTGCAACTCGGGACTGCCTGCAACCTCCCAGGAGTTACCAGTTTCGATTTTGAGATACTTATGGTATTGCTACGACAACACCACCTCAGCTTTTGTATTCACCGAAATCCGTTTCGTTTAAATACAATTGCTCAAGTGTATTTTTTACGCTCGATGGTTCTAGCCAAACGCATTCCTTCTTGGAATGGATTACCTGGCAACTCAGGATGATGAGTGAGTGAGAGCTAACGGTGTATTGGGCTGCCTGCCGCAGCCCAGTACCAGCTGGTTCTCCGAGATGCACGATCGGTTTATGTCTCTCTCCTCCACAATGATTGACTACCGAACTGTATCTCTGCCCGACAATCACAGACTTAGGTCTCTGATTGAATGGGGTTCTCGCATACATGAATGACCATCTCTACTGCATCGCCTTGGACATTGCGAGAATTTTCAGACAGAGATATCTCAATAGACTCTATCATCTTTCTGTTTACCGCACGGTAACAGAAGTCTGTAGCCTAGTCTCCCGCTGCATCACACCTCTGCGATAATACAGGATGATTTCTTCAGACATCTGAGTTCCCCGCCCTGCCAGCTCTACTTCCAAGTACTATATTGTCCTCCCTGGATAACCTGAAGAAGAAGAGCGGTTCTTCAGGCAGTACATCCCTGTGTTTTCATTACTGAAAAGTGCCCCGCTTTCATTGCAACTACGACTCCTCACCGAACAGCAATGAAATAGCGGTTTAGCATTTTCAGTCCTTTGTAAGCACAGGTTCAGAATCTCGAGAATTACTTCTCTCGATTCGGCTGTGAAGACGCAGGCTGCATTCACCTTCCACCTTCGTCTTCAACGGCACATAGTGTTGTTTCTCCTTAGCTGAGATTCAACTACTATGAGAATTCTGTCTTGCCATCAGGGACCTCGGTCTCTAGAAGGCAATTGACTTTCGCCTGTTGGGCACAAGCCTTGAGAGAATCATCACCTCGCCGTCCGGCATCGGTGGCAAACAAATTCGCCTTTAAAGACGAAGGTCATGTGACTTGCTCGGATGCTTGGACATCTTGCCTCACACAATCGAATGCAGTCAGTCGGCAGCTGTCAAAGCGTCCAAGTCAGTTGCGAGCTACGCTGTGGACTTAGTTTGGTTGTTCCAGATCAATCATTACTTCGTCCTACTAGCTTGTCCCAGTACCCATACCATCGACACCCACCATGGAGTGTCGGTGTCCTATCCACTACGGATACAGAGAGACTTCGCCGTAAGGGGATACGAGACTGCGAGAGACTTCGCTGCAATGGGATACGAGAATGCGAGACACTTAGCTGCAGACGGATAGACCAGTATGGGTACTGGACATCACCGAAGATTATGTTGAGAAGAGGGATAGGTCATAGCGACTATTCCCTTCTTTTCCTCTGAGGGAACTGCATGGCTTTTCCTGTGAATTCAAGCATCCAGGGGATGGGGAGCTGTGACGCTCGATTTCGTCCCGAACTTCATAGCGAAGACTCAGAATCCTTCGGTCCCTGCCAATCGGTTCGAGTCCTTCACAATCCCCTCCCTAATGGACTTCACCGCCTTTGATGCGAAGGAGATGCTGCTTTGTCCTGTGAGGGCGCGACGGCGCTATCTGAAGAGAACTTGACACCTCAGATCTGAGTGTTGACGCCTCTTCGTTAGCACCGGGATGACCAAGAAAAAATATACAGGAATACACTTTCTTTCTGGCTGCGTGAGGTGATCAGGAGGGCGTACGAAGCTGATGGTAGCGACGACATCCGTACCCATCGTCCGAGAGCCCACGAAGTCAGAGATATTGGTCCTTCCCTCGCGTTCCGCAAGAACTTCTCCGTGGCGCAGGTACTGAAGGCAGGGGTCTGGTCCAACCAGACCACATGCACCTCCTTCTACCTTCAGGATATAGCCCACAGCTCCTTGGACACTTGTTCCTTAAGACCCGTGGTGGCTGCGCAACACGTTGTGTAGCTTACCCAGCACCCGAGCAGACAGAACAGCATCGCATCCTTGTGTGACTGCATGAAGGGATAGGTGAATGAGAATGAGACTGGCCTTCTCTTCCCCATCTTTTTCTCTCCCTCTACCTGTGGGCAGAGGGACGCGGTCGTCACTACGCTGGATCAGGAGGCGATGCAGGTAAGCTATTCGACCGAGCCCCATCCTACCCCTTTCAGTATGGATAGGAGCAATTATCCACCACTTCCCCCAACAAGGGGGGGGAAGTGGAAGCCAACAAGAGACAACCCATGACTTCATATTGCCTCTTGCAATAGGAACAAGTTCTTGCTTGCTAGTTTTAAGAGCTATGCTTGCCTCCCTCTTATTACTTGGGTCCAGAGGTCTGACCATTGATCCTGCGGTACATACCCCGATCAGTTGGGCAGAGGCTAGGATCCCTCCCTCTGCTCTTACGACCAGGGAGGGAATCCAAGGTTGGGCAAACACCAGTCTGTTCTTAAGACTCAGATTCCTCCCACCAAGAAGTGAGTCTTCCTATTGTTAAAGGACCGAAAGGTTTGTATTACGTATCGGAACAAATGGCAATTTGTCAAAAATTGCATTTTTATGCATTCAACTTACCTGTCAGATATATACTTAACTTTAGACTCCGTCGTCCAAAGCTAAGTATATATCTGCCAGGTAAGTATGCATAAAACTTTATTGTATCATGACAATAACATTTTTTCTAACTATACAAACCTGAGGTCCTTTACATATAGTCCCACCTCATGCCACCCCTCACTCTGCGTTTTTTCCTGGGCCTAAAGCAAAAGTGATTCTTCACCTCCCAGTCGCGCTGCGTGCGCACAGTTGGACAAGCAGTTAACTACCGAACTCCCTTGTTCGAAACTTACGACCGTTCCAGCTGCCGCTAGTTACCTTCCTATTGTTAAAGGACCTCAGGTTTGTTTAGTTAGAAAAAATGCAATTTTCGACAAATTGCCATATTTGCGGTAGCTCTACAAGTATTGGCCAGGCAATAACCCCCCGCCCACTACCAGGGGAGAGAGGAACCAACTCAGCAGAAAATCAGTTGTTTTTGCCAGCTGGTGCTGTCAACAACTAGTTTAGTAGCAGCGGGAATTTTGGAATTGCTTACTCTTATTGAATACCTGTGGATAATTGGTGAAGTACTTGATTGGTTTTGATGGCCATTTTGGCAATATTTAGCTATTGTTAGGCATTTTGTGGAAGATAATTAAATTTTGCTTGTTTGAGCTAGGGAGTATTCGGCATGTCCGATACCAGCTCTCAATGTATTAAGTATTGCAGCAGAGGTTGCAATACTAGACTGAGGAAGGCCTGTTATGATGCACATTCAGTTTGTGTAGAGTGTAGGGGTCAAACTTGCTCACCAACTTTGACTTGTGGGGAATGCGTTGAGTGAGATAGTAAAACTCGGAACACATTAACTAGCCGTTTGAGCAAGTTTGAAAGGTACAAAAAGAGGAAAGCTTTTTCTAGAGCAAATACTAAGAAACAGTTAGCTAGTCGGGATTGTCTCTCCTTGCACTTCTGTTCAACCTTTCCCCTGTCCTAATCAACTTAATCCTAACCCTGACTCTTGCACCCAAACCCATTGCTGTTGTCAACCTCGAAGCTCGAGTAGATCAGAAATTTTCTGTCATGTTGCAGGCAATGGAGACTTTAGGAGTGTTAAGTTGTTGATGGACAAAGTAGGTGTCAAGTGAGTGCCAGTGTTAGTGTTATGGAGATGGCTGTTCATCCCACTGATTCTTTTGGGCAAAGTTCCCTGTCAAACTCCCCAGCACATGGGAGGAGGCATACTGGTAGCCCAAGGGAGGTCAGTGGGGTCATCCTACAAGCAGTCGTCTCTTCAGGCAGTCCTGTTGATAAGTCCCAGGCCGTAACAGAGATCATTGGAAAGGCGTCTCTAATTAGATGTCTCAAACTCAGAGAAGTCTTCCCCCCGGGTGCCAATGGCGCTTTTGTACGAGTCTCGTCCGCTGAGAAGGAGGACTTATAATGTTTCGCCTTATGTCCCCCTTAAGAAGGCCAGTGTATTGCAAGAGGACCAATGTCCTTCTTGCAGTTTCTGGGACAGCCCAGAGCATTCGTCCTCGGGACGCCAGTCTGATGAGGTCGCACACAGAAAAAGTTCTGAGCGTCCGTTGGCATGGGATCTTTATCGTCCTATGCTCCCCTCTCCAGATCGTTCCCCTGTGCTTACATCTGGAATCTAGAAGCAGACTCCACCTGAGCATCTGTTGGTGTATGTGTACCCTTCTTGTATGGAAGAGGAGATAGTTCATCCTTCGTTGTCGGTAGGAGTTCAGGAACATCCATCGACACATAGGTCTGGGATTCCACATCAGCTCATGGGCGCCCACTGGTACAGGAGCACCTGTTTGACACAAGAGCGCCCATTAGCTTAGCACAAGCGTCTTCTATTCTTCAGGGGCACCCATTGGCGCATTCTCATCCCTGGTATTGGAGCCAGTAATTGTGTATGAGAGAGTTTTGGCTCCCAAGCACCCATTGATGCCCGAGTTTCCTTGAGCACTGGTGCAGTGTCTTGAGCTACGACAGTAATAGACCCATCCATTGTATTTTGGGCTTTATGAAGACTTTGGTTCACCCCCACTCAACCTCAAGTTGTTTTGTCCCCAGTTTCATCAGAGAAAGAGGAGGAAGAAGAGAAAGAGGATAAAGAGACTCCTCCTACAGCCTCCAAGTCACTTCTTTGCTATTTTTTTAGTGAATTTCTTGGACTTGTTCTTACAGGAGGCCCCAGCTTTGCCAGAATCCTCTTATATGAGGGACAATCAAACAGATTCGTCAAAGTTACCCAAACTCGTTCTTTCTTTTTCTGCTCGCAAGGCCTTAAAAGAGGTTAATCTTTGGCTTGTGGACAAGAAGGACCAGGGGAAGATTAATTTTAACGTACCTCCTTCTTGTCTTTCCACAAGGAGGCACTTGTGTTAAGAGACTGGGGAGGTGCTCTCTTTGGACGTATATGCCTCCAACCCTGGGGGATTTTTCCGGTCGCATTGACTCAGTGAGAAGGTCAGCTTTTAACTCTCCTGAGATAGTGTTCTCGGTGTCAGAGTTGGATCACCTCATTAAAAACATTTTATGAGTTTTTGAGGTAGTGAGCTTCCTTGATTGGGTAAGATCAAGGAATGTGTTTCTTTAGATGGGGAAATTTTTTCAGACATTTCAGGTGTTATTTCCTGCCTTGATAAAGGCATTAGAGGTAGTTTCTTGGAGTTGGCCTCTTTTTACTCTAGGCATTTTCAAAAAGAGAGAACTTTGGTGCTCGTTCACCACTAAAGGCGTTTCTTGAACACAGAGATCTGCATTGCTGTACTCTCCTCTAGATAAGAGACATATATTTCCCAAGGACACTGTGATCCAAGTTTCTTCTGAGTTACAGAAAAAATCAACTCAGGTTTGCTTTCTCAGTCTGCAAAACGCCCATATGATCCTACTGCCAGCTCATGCCCGACTCCAGCTATGCGCTCGCAGCCCTATTGTGGCAGGGGTGTGTCTAGATCCTTCCTGAGATCTAGGGGTGGAGTTTGCTTCACCCTGCATTCCATGAAGAAATCTTGGGCTAAGTCCTCCTCTAAGAAGTGAAGGGTCAGTCCTTCGTGCACTGGCAGGAGTGAGACTCCTCCAGTTTTGGAGAAACTGGTAAGTAAGAGGGACGGATAGTAGTAAAGTTTTAAGGGAGGGCTACGTTATCCCATTCAAGAGTTCCACCCTTGCCCAACTCTCCAATAACTTTGTTGGCCTACTCAGAAGGTTCAGACATATTCATTGCCCTAACAGAAGAAGTTTTGTCCCTCAAGAAGGCTATAGAGTTAGTAGCAGATCCACTAACTCCAGGATTCTACTGTCGACTTTTTGTAGTTCCCAAGGCTTTTGGGGGTTGGAGGGCAGTACTAGATATAAGCTCGCTGAATCTGTTTGTATGGAATACAAAATTCAAGATGGAAACAAATCAGATGGTTTTGTCATCCATCCGTCAGGGGGTTTGGATGATTTCCATCGATATGGAAGACGCATATTTCCATATCCCAATTCACCAGGAGTCAAAGAATTTTCTCCGATTCATTTTCAAGAACAGCACTATATCAGTTCAGAGCCCTGTGTTTCAGGTCTGCATACTCCCTCTGGGCAGGAAGCAGTTGGCTCTCACTGGGTTTCCCACTCCTTCGGAAGTGGGAACCGAGATGTTATCCTCAGAGATAGGGTCTCGGGAACCTCTGGAGCTTGAACCAAGGTTCGTTCTCCAGCCACTGGTTCCAAGGGTGCTGCTTGAGGGACAGGAACCGTGTCATAGTCTCGTTCGCAAGTTTCTCCGAATGTACAACCGCCTAAGGGAGGATGTACATCCACAGCCAAGGACAGGGAGTCTTCTCCCCACCATGGCAGTGGCACAGGTGGAGAGCAGGGTCTGAGCCATGGCTTGGACCTAGTTGTGAAGACAAAGCTTGGTTCTTGTCCAGGTGGCAGGGTCAGTATTGCTGTTCCCTCGGGTAGGACATTTGGAGAAGCTAGGAGGAGGTCCCCTGTACCGCCCTCTTCACACGAGGTTTCAACCTCAAAGAGGGCTAGGATGCACTGTGAGGATGATGCATGTTATCGCCTGATACTAGCTGCATCTCTGAGATGCTACTAGCCATGTCGCTGCTAGCAGTAGTGCTGCTGCAGCAAGGCAAAAACCTCTGTGTTCTCCTCAGGAAACAGTCTCGCCAAGGTGATCACGCTCTCCTAAATCCACGTCCTTGTCGTCAGCAGGTTGAGGCCAGAATGTGAGTCATTCCCTTTGACAGCTAGAAGGAATGGGAGGGACGAGGTGAATAGTAGGAATCCAATGGAGTGCTCTTCTCTGGATCCAGCATTGGGGACCTATGTTCCTGGAGGGGGCTTTAGGGCCTCAGTGGACATATGCCCATGTTGCTGAGTAAGAATCCAGGAGGTCTGGTGAGGTTCTCCCTCGGGAGAGTTGATCAAGAGGATAGGTCTCTTGAAGGGCTTGAGGGCCCTTTGCCGAGAGACTCGGACACCCCCTGAGATTCAGAGGACCTTTGCTGAGATCATAGCACTTACACATCAGCATAATGATCTCGGGGAAGCGACCACGGCCTCCTCTTCAGGTGGATGCTCCTCTCGTCTCAAAACGGGGCTGCCATATTTGTCCTTGGCCGAAGTTGTATTAGACCAGATGAATGGCCTTGTTTCCGGACAAGAATATTCGCTCAGGTCCAATTGTTCAGACAAGCTGCTTCCCCCACCTCTACCTCACCAGAGGCACTTCTATATGCCCTCGGAGAGACCTCTACCAACTGAGCAGGTGGACCTTGACCTGGTTTGCCTGGTTCCTGGTCTGTCACTGCAGCACCTAATGAGTGAGAGTGTATCTCTTTCTCAGCAGGAAGCAGCGACCCTGGAGGCTACCACTATGGCAGCTCTTCAGGTGGTCTCCTGGCTAGACCTGTGGTCATTCAGTGTTTAGGGTCGCTGCTTCTTCTGAGGCCATCATCCCGGGGAAAGACTCGGCTTTCAGAGACTGTTCAAACCCATAACTTGTATTTGCCGTATTGTCTCCGACGGTTCTTCGCCTTCTCGTAAGGGCTACACAACCTCCCCATTATGAGTAATCCCAGAAAACTGACTATGATCAGAAGTCAGTGGCTGGATTCCCTTCCTCGCTTTTATGACCAGGAAGGAAATCCCAGGTAGGCTGAACCCAAGTGAGGTCACTAGAGATCATTTAGATTCTAGCCACCAATCAGTGAGTCTTCTTATCAAAAAGGACTGAGGGTTTGTATATTGTTTATGAACAAATCACAGTTTTTGAAAGCAGTAAATTGTATTTTTTTTTATACAAACCTGAGGTCCTTTACACTATCTGCCCATCTCATGCCACCCCTCAATCTACTACCTGGGCTGAATGCAAATTGGAATGTTTACATCTGGTCAGAGGGACTACAAATGACCAGACTGGTAGTTAACTGTCAAACCGCCTTGTTTGAAGAATTCAGCGGCTGTGTCCAGGCTACGCCTAAGTTGTTCCAACCATCAAGGACCTCAGGTTTCTATAATTAGGAAAAATACATTTGTTCATGAAACTTACCTGTCAGATATATATATAGCTGTATTTCTGACGTCCGACAGAATTTCAAAATTCACGGCACACGTAGTGGGGCGGTCAGGTGGTAGTACCCATTCCCGCCGCTGGGCGGCGGATATCAGGAACCATTCCCATTTTCTATTCATATTTTTTCTGTCGCCGGTGCTGCAAACATCTGTTTACAGTACCTCCGTCTAGGATTTTTTCATTATCTCGCTTAATATTATCTGGATTGACTTTTGGTATCGACTTCTGGATTGTTGGATTGGCACGCGTTATAGTGGATTGGTTTTTGATTTTGGATTGGCTTTTCTGGATACATGATGTCTGGATCAAGTTCGGGAAGTTTCAGAGTGTGTGTGAGGAGTGAATGTAAGGTGAGGCTTCTTAAACCTTCAGTTGATCCTCACACAGTTTGTATGGATTGCAGGGGGCATGTTTGCGTGGCTGATGATCGGTGCAATGAATGTAAGGATTTGGATGATGATAAATGGAGGATGTATGAGACCTATCGACGTAAATTGGAGCGCGATAGAGTCAGGAGGTCTTCCTCCAAGGGCAGCTCTACTAAAGGTAAGGATAGTAACATTTCTCCTCCTCTAACACCAGTAGATGTTGCCCAACCTAATCCTGTTTTGTTGCCTTCGGGCCCCAGTGCTGTGTCTGGAGAAGGTAACACCCTTTCTCTGATTCTAGAGTCTATTCGTGCTCTCGAATCTAAGGTATTGGCCCTAGAAACCGGCCCTGTGAAAGTTTGTGTTAGTGCCCCTAGTGGTTGTGGAGGGGCGTCAGATCGGCCCCATAATGCCTCTAGGCCTAGACCTCTATCGGACTCCCAGGACTCAGGGAGTGGGTATGTCGAAAGCCGCAAGAGGGTTACGGGGGCTCCCCACCGATCTGGCGTCCCTTCGGCAGGCCTTGTTGCTAAATCCCAGGCTGCCAAGGAGCGCGCACGAGCGCGTGTCCTGAAAGATTGCTTTTCGTCCTCCGAAGCGTCCTCCCCGCGCAAGGGGTGGAGCGCTCGGAGAGACTCGCGTCCGTTGAAAAGGACCTTTCGCTTTGAGGACGCTTCACGTCCTATGTCTCCTCTTTCGTCAGAGGACGCTTTTGACGCCTTTCCTCCGCAGAAGAGAGGAAGGCTTTCTACCGATGAGGACGTTCGTTTCCACGCACAGGCGTGTTCACCTGAGAGTCAGATAGCTGTACCTGCTAGAAGGAAGGAGGCGTCCCCTCGCCCCTCGCCTTCTCGCAGTCTCAGTCCTGCCCTTCTTTTGCTCCTTCGTCACCTACGAAGGATATCCTTGTGTCCCTTCAGGACCAGATTACGTCGCTGATGGCTCAGAGGACTTGCCCAGCAGCAGTCGAGCCTAAGCGTAGGAAGGACGTTCGGCTGCCCGTCAAGAGGACGAAGCGGCCTCATTCTCTCTCGGCTCGCTCGTCTCTCTCTCCGCCTCCGGATCGTCAACGTTCTCGTTCTCCTAGCAGATCTTTTACTCTCTCAGGAGAGGACGCTCGTCAAGACGCTCGGCGTTCGAAGCAGGACACTTTGCGCTCTCGGCAGGTAGCGGTTGAGGACGCTCGGCAGGACGCTCGGCGTTCTAGACAGGACGCTTTGAGCTCTCTTCAAGACACTTTTAAGGACGCTCGGCAGGACGCTCGGCGAGCGAAGCAGGACGCTTCTAGTTATAAGACAGACGCCTTTGAGGACGCTCCGCAGGACGCTCCGCCGTGTGAAGCAGGACGCTTTTCGAGCGAAGCAGGACGCTTTTGAGAATGCAAAGCAGGACGCTCGCTTGGCTAAGCAGGACGCTTTGGCGCCGGCTCGTCCAGGAAGCTCGCGCTTCCTTTCGTAGAGACGTTTCTGTTAAGACAGTTCACGTGGCTTCTAAGGACGCTCCTCTTTCGCAAGATGTCCGTACCTCTAAAGATCAACGTAAGGCCGCTTCCGTACCTGTAGCGGATACTTCCAACCAACGGAAGTCTTTGTTCAGGATTGAGACTGCGGGACGTACTCCCTCTCCTGATGGGCGTTCTCCAGTTCCTCTTAGGGAGGAAGGGGAACTTAGTAGTCCGGGGAGTTCCGTCGAAGAACAGCCGGTAGCTTCAGCTGTCTCGGACTACAAGGTTCTTGTTAGGCTGTTACGTTCAGCCTTCGGGGAGAAGTTCCAGCCGACAGCCCCTAGGTCTCCTCCCTCTCAACTTTCGTCTTCCAAGACCGTAAAGACCCCTGAATTCGTCGAAATGAAGACATCGCTGCGACCAAGTGGGCGTTTAAGAAACTTGTCAAGACTTTATGTCCAGAAGGGGGAAGGATCAGGGCAAGACCACTTTCGCCCATCCACCCTCTAGACTCGCCGGGAAAGGAGGAGTTTGGTATGAGACCAAGGAGGATGTGGGAGTAAAGGTCCCTTCGTCCGCTTTGGGTGACTTCTCCAGTTTAGTGGACGCCCAGAGGAGGTCTCTCTTAGCGTCTGCTAAGGTGTCCTGGACTCCGGTAGAGACTGACCACCACTTGAAGGGACTGCTTCGTACCCTTAATGTGTTAATTTCCTAGATTGGTGTCTGGGAGTTTTGGACCTTCAGTCTAGGAGTCCTGATTCTCTCAGTCTGGGGGAGCTGTCCAGCGTGTTGTCATGTATGGACAAGGCCGTCAGGGATGGTTCGGAGGAGCTAGTTTCGAATTTTGGAACTGCCTTCCTGAAGAAAAGAGCACTGCTGTGCAATTTTACTGCTAAGTCGGTATCTCCCGCTCAGAAAGCGGAATTGCTCTTTGCGCCTCTTTCGGACCATCTCTTCCCCCAGGCTATGGTAAAGGATCTTGCACAGAGTTTGCAAGAAAAGGCGACCCAGGACCTCTTGGTTGGCAGTCTTCAAGACGTCCAGCGGTTCCTTCCACTTCGACATTCAGCAAACCCCCGAAGAAAGTCAAACCCTTTCGCGGGGCACCCCCCTCGAGAGCAGCTCCTCGAGGGAAGAGGGTTTTCGAGAGGAAGAGCTTCATTCAAACCCAAAAACAGCAAATGAAGATCTCGTCCTTCAGACACCAGTCGGGGCCAGACTGGAATTCTTTGCGGAGGCTTAGAGGCAGAGAGGGGCGGATCCTTGGACCCTCAAGATAGTAGAGCGGGGTACAAGATCCCCCTTTCTACATCCTCCTCCTTTGACATCAACTCCCAGAGACCTCTCTCCATCCTATCAGGGAGAGAAGAAAAGTGTTCTTTTCGATCTATTAGACCAGATGGTCGAAAAAGAGCGGTGGAACAAGTCTTGGACCTAGAGTCACCGGGCTTCTACAACAGGATTTTCCTAGTGCCGAAGCAGTCGTCAGGTTGGCGCCCGGTCCTGGATGTGAGCAGGCTCAATCTTTTTGTAGAAAAGATAAAGTTCAAAATGGAGACGCCTCAGTCGGTGCTGGGAGCATTGAGACCTGGCGACTGGATGGTGTCTCTAGACCTGCAGGACGCGTACTTCCACGTCCCAGTCCACCCTCTTTCAAGGAAGTACCTGAGATTCGTCTTGGACAACAGGGTTTGGCAGTTCAGAGCCCTTTGTTTCGGTCTCAGCACGGCCCCGATGGTTTTCACAATGATTATGAGGAATGTAGCGAAGTGGCTCCATTCGTCAGGAATCAGGATATCCCTCTACCTCGACGATTGGCTGATCAGAGCGTCGTCGAGGCAGAAGTGTCTGAAGGACCTTCAGTTTACGCTAGCCCTAGCAAAGTCTCTGGGTCTTTTGGTCAACACCGAAAAGTCGCATCTGACCCCGACACAGTCCATCGTGTATCTGGGGATTCAGATGGATTCAGTGGCTTTTCGGGCGTTTCCATCCCAGGAACGTCAGCGACTGGGGTTAGAGAAAGTCGCAGCCTTCCTAGAGAGAGAAGCTTGTTCGGTGAGGGAGTGGATGAGTCTGCTGGGCACCATTTCCTCGCTAGAAAAGTTTGTCTCGCTGGGAAGACTGCACCTCAGGCCTCTTCAATTTTTCCTTGCGAAGAATGGACGTCGAAAGAGGACCTGAATGCGATCCTAAGGATCTCCAACGAAGTAAAAGTACACTTAAGATGGTGGCTCGACCCTCAGAAGTTACGAGAGGGCCTCTCCTTAAATCTTCTGAGCCCCGACCTAGTGTTGTTCTCAGACGCTTCCATTTCCGGTTGGGGAGCAACACTAGGGGGGAAGAAGTGTCAGGCTCCTGGAGAGGGGAACAGGTAGCCTGGCACATCAATGTAAAGGAACTGGCAGCGATATTCCTGTCGCTGCAGTTCTTCGAAGAAAGACTGTCAAGCAAGGTTGTTCAAGTCAACTCGGACAGTACCACAGCCCTTGCGTATCTAAAGAATCAGGGAGGGACTCGCTCCAGATCCCTTTTTCTCCTGGCGAAGGAAGTTCTGCTATGGGCAGACGCAAGGCGCATCAAGATCCTGACAAGATTCGTGGCAGGGGTTCAGAATGTCAGGGCGGACCTTCTCAGCCGCCGAAATCAGATTCTACCAACAGAATGGACCTTGCACCAGGAAGTCTGTCAACAGTTATGGAGATTGTGGGGACGTCCTCTAGTAGACCTGTTCGCTACATCAAGGACGAAGAGGCTTCCTCTGTATTGCTCCCCGGTTCTGGACCCAGGGGCAATTGCAGTGGACGCGTTGCTCTGGAACTGGACAGACCTGGATCTTTACGCCTTTCCCCCATTCAAGATCATGGGGGACGTAATGAGGAAGTTCGCAGCGTCAGAAGGGACAAGGTTGACTCTGATTGCCCCAATGTGGCCAGCAAGAGAGTGGTTCACAGAGGTCATGACGTTCCTTGTGGACTTCCCAAGAACGTTGCCCTGGAGGAGAGATCTACTCAGACAGCCTCACTTCAAAAGGTTTCACCAAAACCCTCTCCGCTCTGGCCCTGACTGCGTTCAGACTATCGAAAAGTTGGCCAGAGCGAGAGGCTTTTCAAAGGCAGCTGCGAGAGCAATCGCTAATGCTCGAAGAGCCTCTTCAAGAGCTGTCTACCAGTCTAAGTGGTCCTCCTTCAGGGCATGGTGCAAGAAGGAAGGAATTTCCTCTTCCACGACCTCTGTGAATCAGATAGCAGATTTCTTACTCTATCTAAGAAATGTGCAAAAATTGGCAGTTCCTACAATCAAGGGTTATAGGAGTATGTTGTCTGCCGTTTTTCGCCACAGAGGAATGGACCTCTCCGACAATAAGGATCTGCACGATCTCTTAAGGTCGTTCGAAACCACCAAAGTTCCACAAGCAAGACCGCCCTCATGGAATTTAGATGTGGTGTTGAAACATCTGATGCTAAGTCCCTTTGAGCCTCTCCATGAAGCTTCCTCTAAGGGACTTAACGAGAAAAACGCTTTTCCTAGCTTCTCTGGCGACGGCGAAGAGAGTTAGTGAAATCCAAGCGTTCAGTAGCCTAGTGGGTTTCAAGGGAGACAGCGCTGTCTGCTCGTTGAACCCTTCTTTCTTGGCTAAGAACGAGAACCCGTCTAATCCTTGGCCAAAGAGCTTTGAAATCAAAGGAATATCGAGTCTCGTGGGTCAAGAACCAGAGAGAGCCCTGTGCCCTGTCAGGGCTCTCAAGTTCTATGTGAATAGGACTAGAGAGATAAGAGGTCCCTCAGGTAATCTCTGGTGCTCGGTGAAGAGACCAGATTTGCCGTTGTCGAAGAATGCTGTTGCTTTCTTCTTGAGGGACGTCATTAAAGAGGCTCATTCATCTTGCCAGAAGACTGATATGAGCCTCTTTAAAGTGAAAGCTCACGAGGTCAGAGCCGTAGCTACCTCTTGCCTTCCAAAGGAACATGTCTATCAGAGATATTCTTGATAGCACCTTCTGGAGGAGCAATTCCGTATTCGCCTCACATTACCTCCGGGATGTGAGAACGATTTACGAGAACTGTAGTTCTTTGGGACCTTACATTTCGGCAGACACAGTTTTGGGGGCTGAAGGTAGCTCTCTCCCTATCCCTTAGCTTAGTTAGGTTAGTTTTTTGTGTTTTTGGTTGATGGTGAGATCTTCTGTGAAAATCTCCCATTCCATAGTGTTAATATCAGGGGTTTTTTTGGTTAGTTGGTCAGGTGGTGGTCGGTTGCTGTGTTACTGCCATATGTTTGGCTAGATGGTCTTGTCACATTGTGGTCACGTCCCCGTTGACAGAGCATCCAGAGAGCACCAGCACTACAGGTCAAAACCTGGCTGGCAACTCTGATAAAGCATAAGCAGGCTTTAGGTGACAGTAATCACATAGTCTACTTTGCTATCAGGTAAGGAACCAATAAGTTAATCTTTTATTTTAATTTAAATTTCCTAAAAAATCCTAGTCTGACTCTACCCACCATCCGAAGGTGTGATTCAGCTATATATATATCTGACAGGTAAGTTTCATGAACAAAATGTTATTGTTATAATACAATTAAGTTTGTTCATACTTACCTGGCAGATATATATAATTAGAGTGCCCACCCTCCTCCCCTCAGGAGACAAGGGCCTTGAATAAATATGAATAGAAAATGGGAATGGTTCCTGATATCCGCCGCCCAGCGGCGGGAATGGGTACTACCACCTGACCGCCCCACTACATGTGCCGCGAATTTTGAAATTCTGTCGGACGTCAGAAATACAGCTATATATATATCTGCCAGGTAAGTATGAACAAACTTAATTGTATTATAACAATAACATATTTACTTTCAAAAATTGTGATTTTTTCATATAGATAATTTACCAATTTATTACAGCTGTAGTTTCTAACTTTCGTGGCAGCTTAAATTTTTTTATTTGCAGTAGTGCTTCTATTAGTTTAGTGCACTTAGTTGAAGAGCTCAAGTGCTTCATCCTGTAGAAGTCTTGCAGAATCTGGAGAGGAAGAAGTTGAGGAGGGAGAGAGCTCATCAAGTGTTGTCATCTTCCTGTTTGTAATCATCAGATTTTTCTTCAAACTCCTCCCCTTCAACTTCTAAGGCTCCCTGCTGAAGAAGGAGAAGGTAGTCATTCCCCCCACCACCACCACCACCACCACCACCACCAAGAAGTCTTGTTACAGGACCTATAACAGTTGGGTCTTCCGTTGGCTCTCCTGTTCCTTCGAGAAGAGGAACTGTCATGCTGTCCCCAAGGTCATATTGTGTTGGGAGCTGTAGAAGCGCAAACTTTGGTTCGCACTTCTGCTGCTAGTACTAGAGGTTCTGTCCCTAAGACTAGTTCCATGTCAGGCGCTCGTTCGTGAGATTCCCTGAGCACTCGCAAATCTACGATTTCGCGTGCATCTAGAGTTGATGATGCTGAGTCTGCTCACCGTCAGACACAGACATGGGGTGGAAGAAAGGAGTGAGTTACTCAGGTGACTCACGCCTTGCTGGTGATCGCCTGGTACCCACGGTTGACGTGACCATCCCGCAGGACCGTGCATTCAGTCCTCTTGAGAGGTTTCGGCCTCGACAAGGACTGAGACGCGTCGGAGGATGGTACTGGCCCCCATCAGTCGGGTGCGCGCTCAACTCCTCCCAGGCCACGGGTGACCGACCAGTCTTGGTGGCGGCGAACGTTTCTCCTGCCTTGCAAGAGTTTCATAACCCTACCCAGGACCCCCTGATCCCAACTTCTTGACAAGGTGGGGCGCTTAGGGATTCACTGCAGAGAGAGTATGCTCTCTTGAACCTACTCTCCCTGCTGTGGTTTTAACTAAACATTGGGACCTTTAACTCCTTTACTCCTCCTCCTATAAATTTTCCCCCTTCCCTTCTTCTTTTGTTGACAACCTTGGCATTTTATTGGATTCCTGAATTGACTGCTCTTCTAACTAGATGGAGGGTGGAATTGGATGGCATGCCACTCCACCTGTAAAACTAGAGTACCTGACATGGTTGAGCGAGGGGAAATTTTTATGTCAAGCCATACCCACAGTGCTGGGTCCGATCTCGACAGACTGACGACCCTTTAAGCACTGTGGGTGCGGCGTATATCCAGGTGAGGGTCCCAGGGTAGTTACCTCTGTGTAACAGTTTTGCTCCTCCCCCAGTTGGGCCGCCTCCTTGGTGGAAATTAATTTTCTTCGTTTTATGGCAAACCATATAAACCTCCCCTAAACACTGATGACAACCTCTTGCTCGGAAAAGGACAATACGGTACAGCCACTAGGAAAGGGATCTAGTTTGGTAACAATGGCCCCTTATACCCCTTCTAACCCAAACCAGTATAGTTTTGGATTAAGGAGGAAAATCTAAACAAGGAAAAAATAGGAAGCTTAGGAAAATTGAAGTAAGTAATGCCAGGTGTGTTTGAGCCTGCTTTATATGATAAATTTTTAACTGTGTCCTTAGAAGAAGGCAATATAGAAGATTCAGATATTTTTGAAATATATAGAGAAATAGTTACATGTTTAGGCAGAAAGCCTAAAATTTCCTCCTTAGGCAAAGGGCATTTATTGATAGAGGTAGTCACCATCTGAAAGCAGCAAGTTGAAACAAATTGAAATAATTAGTGGTAACAAGATTAAATGTAAGCCTCAGAAAACTTATATCAGAGCAAAGGTGTCATCTTCTCCAAAGCTCTAATGAAGTTTTCAGATGAGTAATTATTAAGAGTTAAAAGATCAAAATGTTACATAGGTGAAGAGAATAATGAAAAAAGAATATAAATACTCTGTCCACGGCCTCTATTAATACAGTGGTACCTCAGGATACGAAATTAATCCGTTCTGAGGCGGCCTTCGTAACCTGAGCTTTTTGTATCTTAAACTGCATTTTACATGTAAATTACCTAATTCGTTCCAAGCCCTACAAAAACACCCCAGTAAATTTTATAATAAAGCTAAATTGACCAACAATGAAATACAACAATTTGGACTTACTAACTTAATATGTACTACATAGTACCTGTAAATACAGTGGTACCTCGACATACAAAATTAATCCGTTCTGAGGCGGCCTTCGTAACCTGAGCTTTTCGTATCTTGAACTGCATTTTACTTGTAAATTGCCTAATTCGTTCCAAGCCCTACAAAAACACCCCAGTAAATTTTATAATAAAGCTAAATTGACCAATAAACAATGAAATACAACAATTTGGACCATTCAATACCTAACTTAATACTTACTATTAATATGTACTACATAGTACCTGTAAATAAAGTGTATTAGTGTACATGGTATACAAGAAATACTGTACGTACATACGTACATATGTAGTAAAAAGTAGAACCTTACCTTTCGAGTGAGGCTATCTCTGAAAGTGGCGACAGAGGAGGAGGACAAACGGCAGAAAACTTGTTATAGTACGTACACTTAACTTTACGAAACACATTAAAAAGTGTCAGGAAACATAAAGACTAAACTTTACGAAACACATTAACAAAACCGTAACACTTAACTTTACAAAAAACTTAAAATTAAATTTATTTTTTCTTTTTTTGATTTTTTACTTTTTTTTTATACTTTACGTTTTTTACAAAATTTCAATTTCTTCACCACTTTCAACTTTCTGTTTTTTTTTGTATTATCAATTGGATCTTCCTTTTTGCTTACTCTTACTAAAGGCCTCTTTAAAAGATAACTATCCAAGAAAGATTGTTTCTGCCTACTTTTCACAATGTTCCTGAAACGACTTAGGCAAACATCATCGAACTGTTCAAGCATACGACCTGTGTAAGCCTTTTCGGGGTGTCTCTTTTCTACAAATGATTGCACCTTATGAAAAGCAGCTAGAGCATCCTTAATTTCTGCCGTTGTCATAGGGTCGTCCTCCTCCTCCTCCTCGCCGCTGCTAGAGAACTCTTCTTGAACGATGTTATGTTGCATGCCCTCCAACTCCTTCAGGTCATCCGTTGCAAGCTCCTCTTGGTGCTCCTCGAGAAGGTCATTGATGTCGTCCTCATCGACGACCAGCCCCATGGACTTGCAGAGTGCAACAATCTCATCAAGATCTGGTTACGAAACAGTTTCAGGATCATCAACTGTTCCAGAATCTGCACCAGCTTCACCCACGTCGAATCCCTCGAAGTCTCGGGCGGATACAGCATCAGGCCAGAGTTTCCTCCACGAAGAATTCAAGGTTCGCCTCGAAACCTCCTGCCAAGCTTGATCGATGAGTCGGATGCATATCACAACATCGAAATGCTCCTTCCAAAATTCACGCAAGGTGAGGTTTGTGGTATCGGTGATGTCGAAACCTCTCTTGAAAAGATGTTTCGCATACAGCTTCTTGAAGTTCGATATCACTTGCTGGTCCATGGGCTGGAGGAGAGGGGTGGTGTTAGGCGGAAGATAAAGAGCCTTGATAAAAGAATACTCCACTAGGATATCTTCCTCGAGGCCAGGAGGGTGAGCAGGGGCATTGTCCCACAACAGCAGACACTTCAGAGTGAGGCGCTTCTCTTCCAAGAATTTCTTCACTGTCAGGCCGAAACACAGATTTACCCACTTGGTGAACAAAGGTCTCGTTACCCAGTCTTTCGCATTAGCCCTCCACATCACTGGAAGCTTCTTCTTTAGCACTTTGTGGGCATTGAAGGCTCGAGGAGTCTCCAAATGATAGACAAGTAGGGGCTTCACCTTGCAATCCCCACTGGCGTTGGAACAAAGTGCGAGCATAAGCCTGTCTTTCATAGGCTTATGCCCGGGTAGCTTCTTCTCTTCCTCCGTGATGTACGTCCGACGAGGCATATTTTTCCAAAAAAGGCCAGTTTCATCACAGTTGAAGACTTGCTGAGAACTGTAGCCTTTGTTGATTGTCATCTCGTCGAATGTCTTAAGAAAGGCTTCGGCCGCTTTCGTGTCCGAGCTGGCCGCCTCCCCATGCTGCATCACCAAATGGATGCCAGTCCGTTTCCGGAATTTTTCAAACCACCCATGAGAAGCCTTGAAGTCTGGGGTTGGCGTCGATGTCCCTTCTCCTCCGTCGTCTTCAGCCTGGGCAATCAAATCGCCAAAAATAGCGCTGACCATGTGGGAGATTGCCGTCTCGGTTATCGTATCGCCAGCGATTTCTTTGTCTTTCATCCAGACAAGAAACAGCCTTTCCATCTCATCGTGCACATGGCTCCTCTTGCTAGACAAAATAGTCACGCCCTTGGAAGGTGTAGCTGCTTTGATGGCTTCCTTCTGCTTAAGGATGGTGCCTATCGTCAACGAATTTCGGCCATATTCCTTAGCGATCACACTCAACCACATGCCAGCTTCATATTTTTTAATGATCTCCATCTTCATCTCCATAGAAAGCATCCTCTTCTTTCCGTGAACTTCAACTTTCTTGGGACCCATGACTACGTATGTACACTACACGATAAAGTAGTACAGTGGTCCCCCCGTATTCGTGGGGGATGCGTACCAGACCCCTCCGTGAATAGTTAGAACCCGCGAATGTTTGGAACCCTTATAAAAACGCTAAAAACAGCCTATTTTGTTAGTTAAAACTCAAGAAAAACCACTAAAAATTTTCATACTTGGTTTTTTTAATAGTTTTATCACAAAAAGTGCATTTTATGATGAAATTGATAACAAAAACCAGGAATTTGTGGATATTTCTCATAGAAAAATACCGCGAATGCGCGAATTTTCCGCGAATAATGCAGGGAAACGTTCCCGAGAGAAATCCGCGAATCCAGAGAACACGAATACGGGGGTCCACTGTACTACAATGAAATCACTAACAAATTTACGTTAATAAATGAAATCGTATAGAACGAACGAATTCGGCGTGCATATACAAACGATGCTGCTACCGAGTGGCCGAAGAAGAACGCCGCTACGTAGACGCACGATAGGAGAGCAGGATGATATGGCAGTGACTAGCATCAGGAACCAATGGGAGAGTGGGAGGATGGTGGCGAGACTACTCAGTTGGCGGCGCACGAGTTTTAAAATTGTTATCGGTGGTCCGGGCAAATCTCGGGACTTTACAGCAACAACCTTTTGTACCCTGAACTGTTTTCGTATGTAGAGTAAAAAAAAAATCATCGTATTTGCTTTCGTAACTCAAATTTGTTCCGACACGGCATACAAACCTTCGGTCCTTTTACAATAGGAAGGTACTAGCGGCAGCTGGATAGGTCGTAAGCTTTCGAACAAGGGGTTCGGTAGTTAACTGCTTGTCCGACAGGCGCGCGCGCGCGACTGGGAGGTAAACAAACCACTTTTGCTTTCAGCCTCACAGCGAGTAGACGTGTGTGTTCGACGCTCTCTGCCCGCTTCTCGTCGTTTGCTTTCCTTGAGTATATGGTTGTGTTTGTGTATGAAAGAATCATTGTAAGTACAATCATTTCTCTTTATTCATTTAATTGTGATTTATTGGTCAATCATGGAATCTCCTCGCCTCGCTACCCCACGGAGACTATGCCCGGGTACCGAAGGGCGTAAATGCGGAAAGTTCCGCTCATTCCCGGAAATTGACCCACATATTTTGTGCGCTCGGTGTCGGGGGCGCGAATGCACCCGAGCCGAGCCCTGTGAAGTGTGTAATAATTGGTCAGAGGCGCAGTGGACTTTGTATGAGGGCAGGAAGAAGCGAAGGCCTGCAAAGGAGTCGTCGGAAAGCTCTCCCGCGACTCCTTTGGTTACGGACACTTCGTCTCTTTCCTGCCGCCCGCTCAGCTTCCACGCTTGGCGCCTTCCCCTTCGGGGGGGGTTTCTGGGTCCTTCTCCTCACCTGACTTGTCGAGAGTGGAGGAGGGCGCTAGATACCCTGACGTCGAGTTGTACTCTGGGTCCTCTATCCGTTCGTCTTCGCGCGAGCGGGTAGAGGATCCTGCTAATCACCCGACTTTTGCTTCCTCAGGTGCGGTTGCCGCGAAGGACGACCTCGGACAGGTGTGGGCATCGTTGGGGCTGCAGGGCGTGCCGAGTGTCCAGGGGCTGCTCTATCATCTCGCTGGCTCAGTGGCGGTCACCCATGCGACGGTTACGACCACCACCACGACCCTTACAACACCTGGCTACGCTTCACCTCCTCACCTGGTGTACACCCCGCACGCGGTCTCTGTAATACCTACTACATCGGTGCAGGGGCCAGTCGCCGTACCACGTGGGAGTGTGATGCCGCCACCTGGGTTTGCCGTGCTGCCGCGACCGGACTTCGTGTGCCGAAGAGCTCGCCCCTGGACCTCCCACCAGTACCAAGGATGTCTGTTCCGCTGGTCCGTCCAACTGGACAGCCTGCCGTACCTGCTGTACCTGCCCAGCCGCCGTTCACGGACGTGACGTTGATGACCACTGCTGCCGTTACTGTACCTGCTCCTGCCGTCTCTACTGCTGTTCCTGTGATGCCTGCACCTGCTGACGTTGTTCCTGTTCCTGGCCCCGCTGCTCCCGATGCTGATCTGTTCGGACAGGTGCGTCCGGGCCCTGTTGCTTCGGCAACAGCAGCCCCGGCTCCGCTCTGGATGACAGATCTGACGTCGGTCCTGAGGAGGTTGACGAAGAAGAAGAAGAAGAGGAGGAAGGTGTCGTCGTCGTCTTCATCGTCTTCTTCGTCGTCGTCTGCCGCCTCTTCCCCTTCTTCTTCTAAGGCTCCCCCGCCGAAGAAGAAGAAGGTCGTCTTCCCCCCCCCTAAGAAGTCTCCTTCGGGAACTTCTAAGGGCCCGTCTCGCTCTGGTGAGACGGGGGGTTCTTCCGCTGGTCACCCTGCTCCTTCTGGGGGCAGGACCCGTCTCTTCTTCCGCGAGGAAGAAGACTACGGGGACCAGAGGAGTGCCGGCTAACACCGGCACTTCCTCACCTGCTGGTAGTGGTTCGGCCACGGCAGCAGGATCCGTCTCGGCCTCTCGTTCGCGAGAGGTATCGAGTGTACGGTCGCCTAACAGCGACCGTGCAGCCAGGAACCAGACCTCTGAGTCCGCTCAGCGTCAGGTTCACGGCACGGAGCGGAAGACTGGTGACAGCCGCTCACGCGACTCTCACCAGACCAGCTCTCGCTCTCGTGGCGAGCAGCTGGCTACCCGGTGGCGGACGTGACGGTCCATGACCGGCCCACGGGCTTGAGGCTGGGAAGAGGTCCCCCCGTTCGCCGGCACCAGCCACGGCTGGTACCAGCGAACTGACGCGCCGTGAGGACACGCACCGGTCTCACCGTGACAGTAGAGCTCGCGGTTCGCCTGACCGTCACTCGCACAGAGAGCGATCGGGTACGGCGACCGGCACCAGCTCTTCTGACACACGAGACCGGGGCCGCTGTTCTCGGTCCAGCCGTTCTCCACAGCGAGACGGCTCGACTAGGTCTGCAGCTCGATCGCCACCGCGGGTTGACGATCGCCTGCAGTCTTCCAAGCCCGCTGGTTCTGCCAGCGAGCGAGGAGGGAGCGTCAGGTCTGCCTCTCCCACACCTTCAACCTCCTCGGGTTACACCGGGAGGGGCGAGGTATTGAGGACGTGATCGTGAGGGGTGCGCCCCTCAGGATCCCACCACGTCGTCGTAACGTACCAGGCACGGTTCTCGGACCAGCCAGGTCGTACGCACAAGTGGTTGGAGGAGACCGAGAGGGGTCTGTCGCTGTTCCTCCCCTTGAGGGAGGAGGGTCTCGGGAGATGCTCCTGTTTGAAGGACTAGATGGTCCGACTCCGCAGGACGCAGTCACTCCTGAGATCCAGAGGAACTTTGCCGAGGTTATTGCGCTGATTCGTCAGCACAACGACCTCGGGGAAGGATCGCCGCTCCCACCATCCGAGCCCACGTCCCGGCTCGAGTCGTTCTGGGGCCCGAAGAGGGAACCCAGACCGACGGTGGGTTTGCCGCGTTCCGAGCTTGCTGACTCAGTGCTGGACCAGGTTGAATCGCTTGTTTCCGGACAAGACGGTTCGCTCAAGGCTAGCAGGTCGAGCAAGCTGCTTCCACCTCCTCTGCTGCGACAGCGGCGGTTTTACGTGCCATCTGAAGACCCGATGCCGCCCAAACAGGTGAACCCGGAGTTAGCCAGGCTGACTCCGGGTGTGTCTCTGCAGCAGCTCCTGTCGAGAACCTATGGTTCTCGCAGCAAGAGGCACTCGGCCTGGAATCTACCGCCATGGCAGCTTTCCAGGCCGTCTCCTGGCTAGATCTGTGGTCCCTCACAGTATCTAAGGTCGCAGCCAACTCCGGGGGAATTTCTCCTGAAGATGACTCGGCCTTTAGGAGACTTTGCCAGTCTGGAGGAAGAGCCATCTCCTTCCTTGCCCACCAGACGGTGAACCTGTGGGCCAACCTGGTTCTCCGACGAAGGGACGCCGTCCTTACTCGGGTTTCCAGGGCGGCCGGGCGTGAAGCGGCGTTGGGACTTCGCAACGGACCTTTACGGAGTTCCACGTCTCTCTTTCCAGGAGAGATGGTGGACGCTGCGGTGGACAGACGGCGCACTGACGACAGTGACCGTCTGGTACACAGGCAGTCTCGAAGGCTTCTGGGGCTAGCCTCGGAATGCGGCCAAGTCTAAGAGCTCGGCTAGCGCTTCCTCGGTGGCCAAGACGGTAGCTGCGTCGAAGCCCCAAAGGGAAAGACTCTGTCTTCTTCGACTTCTAACAAGGGGAGCCGTAACCAGCCCTCCTCCCAGCCCTCCTCCTCCCGTGGAGGCTCTGGGAAGAAGTCGAAGAAAGGGGGGAAACGCTAGGGACGGCGTTCCCCCTCACCTGCTGCCGGAAGTGGGGGGTGCCTGGCCAGCCATTGAGCAACTTGGCAGCGCTACGGCACCAGACCTGGATTGTAGATGTCCTTCGGGACGGATATCTATTACCCTTCGAATCTCGGCCACCCCTCACCTCCAACCCGGTCCAACAGCAGTCGTACGTTCCAGGGTCATCGAAGGACGTAGCACTGAGACAGGAGATCAAGACCATGCTGAGCAAGAGAGCTGTAGAAATCGTCACGGATCAGTCACCGGGCTTTTACAGCCGACTCTTCCTGGTGGAAAAGTCTACGGGAGGCTGGCGCCCGGTGATAGATCTCTCTCCCCTGAACCGGGTTGTTCGCCAGACCCGGTTCACGATGGAGACGGCACGCTCAGTGCTCGACTCCATCAGGGAGAACGATTTCATGCTTTCGGTGGACTTGAAGGATGCGTATTTCCAAATACCCATTCATCAGTCCTCCAGAAAGTACCTCCGCTTCATCCTCTGACGGGACGGTGTACCAATTCAGGGCACTTTGCTTCGGTCTCTCAACCGCCCCACAGGTGTTCACGCGAGTGTTCACTCTGGTGTCTGCTTGGGCCCATTCGCACGGGATACGTCTGACGAGGTATCTCGACGATTGGTTAGTCCTGGCGAGCTCCCGCTCGCAGTTGCTACAGGACAGGGATCGACTGCTCGAGTTCTGTCGCGATCTGGGGATCGTTGTGAACTTCGAAAAGTCCGATCTCGAGCTCAAGCAGAGGATGAAGTACCTGGGTATGCTGATCGACACGGTAGCAGGGCGAGTCTTCCCCGCAGACTCGCGGATCAGCAGATTCAGGGAGGCAGCCAACCAGTTCCTGTCTCGACAGGAGCAGGTAGCTCAGCTGGTGGCAAGTCGTGATCGGACACCTGTCGTCACTCGAGAAGTTAGTCCCCTCACGGGCGTCTTCACCTGCGGTCTCTTCAGTGGAGGCTAAAGGAGAGTTGGTCGCAGGCGACAGATCCCCCAAGCTTTCCAGTGTCACTGACACCGGAAATAAGGCAGGATCTAGCCTGGTGGCTGGACGACAGGAACCTCTTAAGAGGAGTGCCTCTGCGCACTCCCCCCCCGGACATGCAGCTGTTCTCAGACGCATTCGACCCGAGGGATGGGGCGCACACCTGGAGGAGTTGCTGACTTCAGGAGTGTGGGACGAGAACGACAAGCACCTTCACATCAATGTACTGGAACTCAAGGTAGCGTTCCTCGCTCTCCAAGAGTTCCAGGACCGCTTGGTGAGACACTCAGTGGTGTTGATGTGCGACAACACCACGGTAGTGGCCTACGTCAACAGACAGGGGGGCCTAGTGTCTCTCCCGTTGTACCAGTTGACTCGGCAGGTGCACGAGTGGGCCGAGGCACACTCAATAGAGCTGTCGGCACGCTACATTCCAGGGAAGAGGAATGTAGTAGCAGACACGCTCAGCCGTCGGGATCAGGTGATAGGGACCGAATGGTCTCTACACCAGGACGTGGAGGAAAGGCTCTTCGACCTATGGGGGCGGGGGCAACCAGTCGTGGATCTGTTCGCCAACCGGCACAACAGGAAGCTCCAGGTGTTCTTCTCGGCCGTGCCGGACCCATGGGCAGCTGCAGAGGACGCTCTTCAACACCCGTGGGACACAACCAAAACCTCTTCGCCT
Organism: Macrobrachium nipponense; assembly: GCF_015104395.2. NCBI lineage: Eukaryota > Metazoa > Arthropoda > Malacostraca > Decapoda > Palaemonidae > Macrobrachium > Macrobrachium nipponense. The sequence goes on from NC_061108.1 coordinate 103,835,378, forward strand.
ATGCCTTTCCCCCGTTCAGCCTGATTCGCAAGGTGATCAGTCGAGCACTGGTCACCCCGAATCTCAGGATGATCCTGGTGGCTCCCAAATGGCCACAGGCCATTTGGTATCCGGACCTGCTGGCTCTTCTCGCAGGAGAAACCGAGGAGAACCGAGAGATTCCCCCTTGGCACAACCTTCTCGCCCAGCCACACGTCGAGCGGTACCACCGAGCAGTCCAGTCCCTACGTCTTCACGGCTGGCTGTTATCCACCATCTCTTGCGAACGAGAGGCTTTGTCTCGTAGCGCAGCAACAGAGATGGCTGGAAACGTCCGTCAGTCCTCTGCAGCTGTGTACCAGGGGAAGTCGGCCGTCTTCTGTGGTTGGTGTCGTAGACGGGGTCTATCTCCTCTCAGAGCCACTCTTCAGCAGGTAGCGGATTTCCTCGTTTTTCTTCGCCGAGAGAAGCTCCTCTCAGTCCCCACAGTCAAAGGATACAGAGCCGCCTTGGCGCTCGTCCTGAAACTGAGGGGATTGGACATCTCGAACTCGTTCGAGATCTCCTTGCTCATGAGGAGCTTCGAAAGGTCTTGCCCACCCAGGGAACTCAGGCTCCCTGCGTGGGATGTGACTCTCGTCCTTAGGAGTTTGACTCGAACGCCGTTCGAGCCACTCCGAGAGTCGTCAGACAGGGATCTGACCCTCAAGACCCTCTTCTTGCTGGCCCTGGCATCGGCGAAGAGAGTACGGGAACTTCATGGTCTTTCCCATGATGTACGACATTCCAGGGGATGGGGATCTGTGACGCTCGATTTCGTCCCGAACTTCGTTGCGAAGACTCAGAAACCGTCGATCCCTGACGACAGGTTCGAGTCGTTTCACGATTCCCTCCCTAATGGACTTCACCGATAATGATGCGGATGAGATGCTGCTTTGTCCTGGGAGAGCGCTACGACGCTATCTGAAGAGAACTCGACACCTCAGGCCTGAGTGTCGACGCCTCTTCGTTGCACCGGGGTAACAAGAAAGGAGTATCCAAGAACACTCTTTCATTCCGGCTGCGTGAGGTCATCAGGAGGGTCGTATGAGGCTGATGGTAGTGACGAATTCCGTAACCGTCCCCAGTTCCCGAGAGCTCACGGAAGGTCAGAAGTATTGGCCCCTCGTTATGGCGTTTCCGTAAGAACTTCTCCGTGGCGCAGGTACTGAAGGCAGGGGTCTGGTCTAACCAGACTACCTTTACGTCCTTCTACCTTCGGGATATTGCCCACAGGTCCTTGGATACCTTTTCCTTGGGACCCGTGGTGGCTGCTCAACAAGTTGTGTAGCAAACCCAGACCCTCGCAGGCTGAAACAGCATCGAGTCCTGGTGTGACTGTGGGGATGGATGTGGAATGAGTGAGTGACTGGCTCCCTCTTCCCGTCTTTTCCTCCTCCTCTACCTATGGGCAGAGGGCCACGGTCGTCACTACGCTGGATGAGGACGAGATGCAGGTGAGCTATATGACAGAGCCCCATCCTATCCCACTTTAGGGTTAGATTCACTAGGGATGGGAGCAGAATATCCACCACTTCCTCCTACAAGGGGGGGGGAAGTGGATGCCTACAGGAGTCAAATCCATGACTTTATATTTGCTCCTGTACAGGAACAAGTTCTTACATTGCTGGTACGAAGAGATACGCTTGCCTCTCTCTTAGTACTCGGTCCAGAGGTCTGACCATTGATCCTGCGGTGCACACCCCGATCAATCGGACAGAGGCTTGGATCCCTCCCTCGCTCTTACGACCAGGGAGGCTTCCAAGGTTGGGCGAACACCAGTCTGTTCACAAAAGACTCAGATTCCACCCACCAAGAAGTGAGTCTTCCTATTGTAAAAGGACCGAAGGTTTGTATGCCGTGTCGGAACAAATGACAATTTGTCCAAAATTGCATTTTTCCTAACTATACAAACCTGAGGTCCTTTTACACATAGCCCCACCTCATGCCACCCCTCACTCTGCAGTTTTTGCTTGGGCCAAAAGCAAAAGTGATTTGTTTACCTCCCAGTCGCGCGCGCGCGCCTGTCGGACAAGCAGTTAACTACCGAACCCCTTGTTCGAAAGCTTACGACCTATCCAGCTGCCGCTAGTACCTTCCTATTGTAAAAGGACCTCAGGTTTGTATAGTTAGGAAAAATGCAATTTTGGACAAATTGTCATTTTTCATAAGTTGAGCCTTTCGTATGTTGAGGTACCACTGTAAAGTGTATTAGTGTACATGGTATACAAGAAATACTGTACATACATACGTACGTATGTAGTAAAATGCGGAACCTTACCTTTCAAGTGAGGCTGTCTCTGAAAGTGGCGACAGAGGAGGACAAATGGCAGAAGACTTGTACGTACATACACTTAACTTTACGAAACACATTAAAAAATGTCAGGAAACATAAAGACTAAACTTTACGAAACACATTAACAAAACCGGACCACTTAACTTTACAAAAAACTTAAAATTACATTTTTTTTTTCTCTTTTTTTGATTTTTATATTTTTTTTACTTTTTTTTTTTTTTTTTTTTTTTTTTTTTTTTTTTTGACAAAATTTCAATTTCTTCACCACTTTCAACTTTCTGTTTTTTCGTAGTATTATTTGGATCTTCCTGTTTGCATACTACTACTAAAGGCCTCTAAAAAATAACTATCCAGGGAAGATTGCTTCTGCCTGCTTTTCACAATGTTCCTGAAACGACTTAGGCAAATGTCATTGAACTGCACAAACATACGACCTGTGTAAGCATTTTCAGGGTGTCTCTTTTCTACAAATGATTGCACCTTATGAAAAGCTGCTAGAGAATCCTTAATTTCTGCCGTTGTCATAGGGTCGTCCTCCTCCTCCTCGCCGCAGCTAGAGAACTCTTCTTGAACGATGTTATGTTGCATGGCCTCCAACTCCTTCAGGTCATCCGTCGTAAGCTCCTCTTGGTGCCCCTCAAGAAGGTCATTGATGTCGTCCTCATCGACGACCAGCCCCATGGACTTGCCGAGTGAAACGATCTCATCAAGATCTGGTTGCGAAACAGTTTCAGGATCATCAGCTGTTTCTGAATCTGCACCAGCTTCGCCCATGTCGAATCCCTCGAAGTCTCGGGTGGATATGGCATCAGGCCAGAGTTTCCTCCACGAAGAATTCAAGGTTTGCTGGTCGAGTGTTCCAGTCTTCAGGACATGAGAGCATTTTCTTTCAGTGCCGTAATGAGGAAGGTGAATACCTTCTCTCCAGGGTACTTGGAAGGAATATTATTAGTCAGACAAGTGGTAGTTTTAGGTTTGTGGAGGAACCAGGCTTCCTACAAAAGTTATAACATTTTATAGTACGTACAGTGTAAATGATGTTATACTTGAAACTTAAGCATACATGAGATGAAATTTTTTTTTTTTTTTTACTTATTTATATATTTTTTAAAAATTACATAATGGTATATATCCGGCGTCAATGACCTAAGTTGTTGTGACGCCACAGGACATTTTAACATCAATCAATCAATCAACCCTACTCAGGAAAGTGTTTCTTCAGGGCGAGAACGCTCTCCTAGACTCGTGTCACGGCCATCACCACAGGTTGATGGCTGTCCGCGATTTGCTTCTCCTGCTAGTTTAGCTAGAAAGGCAAGCGAGACCTTTCAATCTTTTTCACTTATTCCCTCTACTTCCTATGGCTACACTGGGAGGGTCGAGGGGAATAGGAGAGCAATCCGCAGGATTCAGCGTCGGGGGACTGTGTTCCTGGAAGGATCTTAGGGTCCTACCGGATGTACGTCTGTGTCATTGAAGAAGGATCTTCTGTTAATGTTGGAGAGACCTCTCACCATCTCGACATCTGTTGTTTAGATTCTTAGGATTCGAGCACCTGGAGACCATGGTTCTCCCTGGCTCTTTCTGTCCTTTGGACGGATTTCAATTCCCAGTCCCCTATGTGTTATTGCGTTTTGTGAGCTTCGAGGGCATATTCTGTTGTATTGTAGTTGCATTTCAGTCTTAATGCTTGCATATAGGACTGGATTTTATGCCTGTTCCTCCTCGATTTCTACAGGAGTTGAGGAGGGCTCCCTCCCCAATGATCGTTTGACAAAATTTGGTCTCGCCTAGCACTTAATTTCTTTGGAATTTCTAGCACTATCTTGAGTGGTTTGGTCTTTTATGATTTGCAAACACTCAGGCGAGATGAGAATTCCCGATAATTGTTATGACAATACCCAGGAATCTTGCTGAATGTTTGAATTCCTTGTAATTTCTGGCATCCTCATAGTGTTATGGTTTTCTGTCCTTTCCAAACACTCGGGTGAGACTGACGTCCCCAATCAGACAGTTCCCGGTTATCGACGGGGCTTCCATTCTCGGTGGGGTGATGATAAACAAAAACCGCCATTAACCAAAACTCAGTAATTGATGGTGCTTGTGGCGCTGAGTTTTGGTTAATGGCGCTGATAACCAGTTAATGGCACCTCTGTTAGGGATGTTATGGCTCCATAAATTGCCAAGTTTATTTCACTAGACAAACTCCATAAAATTGGATCGCCATTAACCGAGACTGAATGTTATTACAAAAATCGGGACTCTTGCTAAGTGACTGAATTCCTTGGAATTTCTGGTGTTTCAGAGTGACTTGGTTTTCTGTGATTTCCAAAAACTTGGGTAACAGGTATTCCTGATAATTATTACAATAATCGGGAGTCTTGTCGAGTGCCTGGATCCCTTGGTTTCACTAGCGCTTGCCAAGTGATTGGCTTCATCATGTTGCCAAGCACCAGAGCGAGACAAGGCTTGCCGGTTTATTGTCTGGTAAGAGTCGGGTTTTTCCCGCTGAGAGTGGGAATTCTTCCGAATTCTAGCATTCACTATCACTAGTATTTGGATAGTGAGATGAGCCTTTACTAGTACAGATGAGTTTGCTTTTCAGTCTGGATTGGGGTTATGCAAAGCTTGGTACCACATATAACACTTTTTAGGTGAATGGTCAAGTACTGTCGTTGTGTCTTGGACCTTAGGGTCCAAACACATAGGACAGCAGACACAGAAAACTTCCTGCAACAGGGGAAGGGAGGGTGCTATGTCATGGCAAGGAACTGTACTGATCAAGAGCAGAGAGTTCATTTGGTAGAGCTGAGTGAGCTGGCTAGCAGAGCACTCGGTTCAGCAGAGCTGGCTGGCCGAGCCGAGTTGAGTAAAGTGATGGTTCTTTGCTGATGATTACCAGTCATAATTATGTAGGGGTGATCTGCTCAGGTCACTCAACTCTGCTCTGCCAGCCAGCTCTGCCGAGCCAAGTGCTCAGCTAGCTAGCTCGCTCAGCTCTACCGAACGAACTCTCTGCTCTTGAGCAGTGCAGTTCCTTGCAATGACATAAAGAGCAGTGCAGTTCCTTGCCATGACATAGCACCCTCCCTTCCTGTGTTGCAGCAAGTTTCACGGGGGTCATCGTCTTCATCATCTGACTCCTACTTTTCTGACTCCTACTCACCTCCCTCTTCAAAGGCTAACATGTCCTAAGAAGAGGAAGGTATTTTCTCCCCCCAGTAAGAGACTTCTAAGGGTCTGCATCCTTTCCCTGATGAGGAAACAGTTGTCTGTCTCTTTGGCTCACCTGCTCCTTCTGGAGCGGGAACTGGGACTCGAACCTCAAAATATAGTGTCTCGGGAGCCCCAGAAGTTCGAACCCAGGTTCTTTCTCCTGTCTCTAATTCCAAGGGTACTGCTCATGGAACTGGGGCTGTGTCAGGTACTCGTGTACGAGTCTCTCCGAGTGTACAACCTCTAAGTCCGTTATGACTGGCGCAGGGCGAGAGAAGCGACCGAGCCTTGTTGGTGGCTCAGACTCAGCTGTGAAAGCCAGGAATGGCTATTCTTCAGGTGTCAAGATGATGTCACTGTCCCTTGGGACAAGGCATCTGAAGGAGCCAGGAGGAGGTTCTCTGTGTAGTACTCTGTGATGTTCAATCACAAAGAAGATAAATGCGTAGCAAGACGTGCCAAGCTCACCAGCTTTTACTGCATTTAACACCACTTAAGTTTTGCTCGCCTTTGCGCGAACAAAACAGTTGTAGGAAATGAATGCTTCGTTCTACAGAAGGAGAGCACCGTAGTTCGGAGAAGAGCACGCAAGAACAGTCAATCCTCCTATTTTTTTTTTCCCCCCCCTACTTCTTGCTTACACCGGGATGAACAAGGAAATAAAAGGAACTTGATGGAGTCTACTCCAGAGTTCAAATCTGAGAGACTGTTTTTGGTTCAATATTAGAATCTTACCAAACATATGTCAATCTGTTTTTGGTTCAATATTAGAATCTTACCAAACATATGTCAATCTGTTCAGGATGGATAGCGCCAAGAAGTTTGAACGCCTCTCCAGTGCTGCTGTTTTGGGAACAACCAGTTCAGCTTGAACTAGTCATCTTCGGTGTCATGTTATCACCCTAGAAGTCTCTCTTTGGGACAGCCCTCTCTTCATTAGAGAATGAAGGAGGTCTGCTTCCATTCCTTATTCTTGTCTTTCAAATGGATAAAAATTAGGCTGGAGTGCGATATACAGGAATCTATGAATAAACTAGTATGTTCTCGCGACATGTGTCTGTTATCAGATCCGCCGTCAGAGTAATAGGCATATATCTGTAAGTTAATTCTTCTGGTATGTGACCAAGATGAATAGTACCTTCTCTTAATTAACATGAAACTCAGGACAGCCTTTCAGGCCTCCCAAGAGTATATCTGGTTTTGATTTTTAGATGACTAGTGGTATTGTTTGCCAACAACACCACAACATTTGCTTTATCACTGAACAAGAGGGCTTCTTTCCCTCTTGATACTCGAGTGTATCTTTTTTGCACTCAGTGGTTCTAAGCTGAATGCATTCCAACATAGAATGCACTACCAGGCAACTCAGTACATATAGAGTTGAGCAAGGAGCAGAGTACTACCTTCTCTCTGAGATTCTGTTCGTCTTAGTATAGCTTCTCTTCTGTCGAGGATTAACTACCAATTTGAATCTCTCTGCCTGGCCATCACAGACTTAGGTCTCTGGTTGGCTCGGAATTCTTGCAAAAGGCCCATGTCTCTTACTTCACATTTGTAGTTGTGAGAATTTTCAGACAGAGATATATCTCATTAGAGTCATTAGCATCTTTCTGTTTACCCTATGGTATAACAGAATTCTGTAGTCTTCTGTTTCATTGCACCTGCCCCATTGGCCGCTGCGATGACGCAGAATGATTTTCTTCAGACAATTTGAGTTTTGTCTTTTAATATGCAATTTCTAATTTGTAAGGTGTTCAATTATTCTTTGTTCACCCCGAATTGAAAATGAATTACAGAAGGCTTCGCCTGTCCCCCACCCAACTAGCTCTGCTTCCAGAGTAGATAGAAAAGTTCCTCCCTGATCCAACCCACAAGAAGCAGTTCTTCAGGCAGTAATCCCTGTGTTTTCGCAACTGAAAGACTCGCCGCCTTCATTGCAAGCACCAACTTTCTCACAGAGCACCAATGAAATAGTGGAATAACTTTTTCAGTCCTCTGTAAAACAACAGGGATTAGAGCTGTCATCGATGGGAGACGTTTTCTATGATCAGAATTGTAAGAGTTCACTTCTTCTGATTCAGCTGTGAAGATGTAGGCCCACATTCACCTTAGTCATTCACTAAGTAATATTGTTTCTCCTTAGTTGAGATTCAACTGCTGATGAGAAACTTTTCTGTCTTGCCCTCACAGGGATCTCAGTCTCTAGAAAGCATTCGACCCTGGTCTAATGTGCACATACCTGGCAAGAATTATCATCTCGTCTCTCAATATCGTTAGTGAAGAAGATAGATGATTTGCATGGTTTGTTCTCAACATCACCCTTCAAAAGGCGGGTGCCATGTTTGGAATCCGTCTCGGATGCACAATCATTCTGCATCTGTTGATGAGTCCGAATTCTTCATGATCTGAGCTTTGGACTTTGTATTGGTTGATCCAGATTAGTCATTACTTTTGTTCTATTGGTGTGTTGCTGTACCTACGAAGGATCGACACCCTTCATTGAGTGCCGATACCTTTATCCATTGCTGATTTCCAATGCAGAAGTGTCTAATGAAACGTTTTCCTCTGAGTCCTTTGAGATTGTGAAGAACTCCTCTGCAGTTGGATACGTCCACTGTATGGTCTTTTAGAGAGCAAGTAGTGCCAGTGGCTTGGTATTTTTCATCACTCTGAAGAATATGTCACACTGGAAGATAGATGTGGTCTCATTACAACAACATTTATATCTTTCTTCCTTTGGGTCTGCCAACAGGTCCTTGGAACCTCTTTTCCTTGAACTGGTGGTGGATGCTCACAAGTTGTGTTTGCTTACACGGCTCCTTCAAGAGGACAAGTTGCATCTCGCCTGTGGTGTGCAGTAAGAAGGATGCAAGAGTGACTGGCCTCTCCACCTTCCCATCGTCCTTCTGCTCCTTCCTTCAGGTATAGGATGGGACACGAACTTACACTTCCTGGTTGGGCATTGATGCAGTAAACTTGCACATCAAGTTTTTATATTTTTCTTATCAGAATCATAGAAGCAATCCTGCTTCTTCCTCTAGCAAGGGGAGGAAGGAGACTGGCAATGATGCAAACCCTTCCCAGAATTTTGCATTAATGCCTCCAACTCTAAATATTTTTCCCAGCTCTTTTTCTGATGAGTTATGAATCCTCACTTATTTCAACAAGGCCCAGAAGTCCTGACTCTTGATCATGCAGCTCCTATACTCCGATCAAGTTGTCAGAGGCAGGGCACTCCTTGCTCTCATGACCAAGAGGAATAGCCCAGGTGTGCCGAACTCCAGTTAGTTCTAGAGGCTCACTCACATTCCTCCCACCAATCAGCACGTCTTCCTAATGTAAAAGTCTGAGGGTTTGTATATCAAGTAGGAACAAATCACAATTTTTTAAAGTAAATTGTATTTTTCCTAACTATACAAACCTGAGGTCCTTTACATGAATGCCCACCTCATGCCACCCCTCAATCTGAAACTTGGGCTGAAAAGCAGAGTGGAGTGTTTACATCCAGGCTTGGGTGCCTACCTGCCTACTCGACGATAGTTACTACTTAACCACCTTGTTCAAGAATTTAACGACTGTATTCCAGCCTACGTTGAAAGTAATTCCTAATGTAAAGGACCTCAGGTTTGTATAGTTAGGAAAGATACAATTTACTTTAAAAAATTGTGAAATTAGGTTTTGAAGAAAAAAAATGCATGCATTATTGAATGTGTTTCCCTCCCTATCAGTGGTATTCACTGGACACCAATAGAAAACAGAAAAAGAAAAGTAAGCTTAACTGAATCTCCCATCCATCAAAGGTAGGCTTGCTTATTCATTAGACACCTATCAAAGATTTCAAGTGTATTTATATAAGTCTCTCCCTCTCCATCTAAAGTATTCATCAGACTCCAGTCATAGGCGTAGACCTAGTTATGATTCCTGGTTCCACAATATCATGACAAGGCACTAGAATTCAACATTCACAAATGAACGTTGCTCAGCAACATTTACACTACTGTATTGTCTTCGCTCTTGTGGTGCTTCAAGGAGTTCCACTTCTAGGCCCATTATCTAAACTTATCCATTCTCTAAATAATTTGGTTCATCTGTGTATGATTCTCTCTGGTATATTAAGCTTTCTTGATATCTCTGTAACAAGAACTTGCACCAAATGCAGTGCAATAATTGTCTCTCCCTGAACAAGGGATGTTTCTTTGATTGTTAAATGACACATTGACATTCAATTCCCTCCCACATCACAACATCGAAAACAATAGTGAGGTCACATGGTTCTCACTGTTAAGTTTAGTATCTTCTTTTTTTTTTTCATCTTTGAAATCATATTGGGAGTTTCCAGTATTTTCCGTAAAATTTAACAAATGGAATTATTCAGCTACCTTCAACTTAATAGTATTGAAATGATAATATAAGGACAATGTTGATGCATTTCAGTGTGTCAGTGGTTGTGATATTACTTTTTTTTATCACTTCGTTTCGTTCACATCAATTTTGCCATATGGAAAATAGTTTTACGCAATAATATAACATGATATTCTAAAGATATCAGTGACTTTTGTACATCATTACATAAGATTTCTTCCATCTGTGTGAGGAAAAATAGATTAATAAGGCATGAATCATGCATCAGGCAGGTGAATGAAAAATGATGAAGCTCTGGCAATTTTAATTTGCGAGTGTGTACCTATGCTTCCCCAAAAGTGGGTAGGCCCAGTTACTTACTCCAAACAAGCGAGTGCTACGGCAAATTTGAAACTTAAGCTGCCATGAAAGTTAGGAACTATAGCAATGTAATTAATGGTAAGTATACTGTACAAAATTTTTTTTTTCTTATAAAAATGTCTTTTTCATAGCTATATAACTAAACGCATCACGGGGTTAGAGCACGGTCGCTGATCAGCTTCGACCTCATCTTTGATTTAGAGCCCAGATGCTACAGATTCCTTGCATATAAAGTTTTTGATTGTTTTGAACCAGTTTCCAGCTGACACCAGAAGATTTATCACAATGTTAAAGCCTCAGGTTTGTTAGCTATGAAAAATAAAAATTAATTAAAGATTTGCAGTTTTTATAACAAAAGTTAATGGTACCGATAATTGATTTTTATCATCTTTCCATCTTGTGTTTTCACCCACTGGTATGTCAGTTTTGCTGGGATAAGTATGTGAAAGATTAGTAGTGTAGGTGGGTGAGCGTGGGTATCCTCACTATGAAATGGGCAGTAGTAAGAGGTTTGTGTAAGTATACCCCCCTCAGCTGACAGAGGTTATTACATACCAATAAGTAAGGCAGTTTAGAAGTAAACACATTGTGCAACTGCATTGGTTGGCAAAGTTAAGGAATCTGTGAAGTCATGTTTTGCATTTACAAAGCTTGAAAATTGTATTAAAAAATTTACCTTTTTTTGCAGGAATTAAGGAAGAAAATCACTGGCAAGGAATTTTGTACATGAGGAAAATTTGGGCGAATATAAAGCCCTCATCAGAAGATAGATTTATAATCGTAAAATTTTTCCTGTCAAATTCCTGTGATAAGTCTGCTGATGGGTTAGCAAGATCTGTTTGCAAGGGTTTGCATATTCCGTATTGTTTTGACATGGTGGAAAAGGTCCTTGACATTCTGAAGGACTTGTTAAGAAGAAAGGAGGTGGTAAGAGGTAGGTTTGATAAATATTTTTCTTATAGCATTTTGGTATTAGATGTTATCAGCTATGTGTCTTTCTTTTTAGATTCAACTACAGCAAAGTAGTGCAGTAACAACTGAGCATTACTAACAAAACAACTCAAAATGCAATAAGAACCATGATTAGGTGTTGTGCTTTACGTTCTTAGGCTATAGTAATGATAAGTTGTAAAGTATTTTTAGATGGAAATGAAATATTTTATGTATGCAACTTACCAAGTAGTTACACAGCTATAGTTTCTAAAACCGTCGGCAGCTAGAATTTTTGAAATTCGCGGAAGCGCTAGTTTGTTTTGGTCAGGTGATACCCCCTGCCCTCTATCAGGGAGTGAGGAACCAACACCATCCAAAAATCAGTTGTTTCTGCTGGCTGGTACTGTCAACACAGTTTCAGTAGCAGCCGAATTTTTGGAATTCTTTGCTGTCGCTCATTGTTGAAGTTGTTTGGTGAAGTACTCTGAATATTGGAAGTTTTGTTTTCGGTGATAGCTATTTAGGAATTGAAATAGTTTTAAATATTTTTGCACCGAAATTCACTAGTTTTGAATTGGTCTACATAATGTCAGACACTAGTTCATCTGGGATTAGGTATTGTAGTAAAGGCTGCAATACTAGGATCGCTAAAGCGGGTAATGATCCACATTCAATTTGCACAGGTTGTAGGGGACAGACTTGTACATCAGATCAAACTTGTTGGGAGTGTATTAATTGGGATCAAAGAACTTGGAAGATCTTGACTAGTTACACGAACAAGTTAGAGAGAGATAAAAAGAGAAAAGCGGCTTTTAGAGCTAAAGCAAAAAGCTTAATTAGTCAGGAATTGTCTAATGATAATTTGTCTCTTTCTGAACCTTCCCCTCCACCTATCATTCCCAGTCCTAATCTTGGCTCTCTCACACCTGTACCCGATGCTGTAGCCAATTTAGAGGCAAGAGTCGATCAGAAATTTTTGGTCATGCTCAAAGCAATGGAGAAATTAGGAGCGTCCGTGAAAACCCTAATGTACAAGGTAAGTGGTGAAGTGTGTACAAGTCTAAGTGTGGTGGAAGAGGTGGCTGTTCGGCCCACTGATTCTCCTAGGCAAAGTTCCCTGTCAAACTCCCCAGAACCTGGGAGGAGGCATACTGGTAGCCCAAGGGAGGTTAGTGGGGTCTGTCCACGAGCAGTCGCCCCCTTAGGAGATTCTGTTGTCAAATCCCAGATCGCAACAGAGCGCCATTGGAAAGGCGTCTCTAAAGGAGTACCGCTGTCGTCTAGTGCTTCCAGCTCCGGGAAGTCCTCTCCCAGGCACCAGTGGGGATTCCATGACGAGTCCCGTCCGTTGAATAGGAGGGCTCGTAAGTTGTCTCCCTCTCCAGTCCCCTGTAAAAAGGCTAGCCTTTTACGGAAGGAACAGCCTTCGTGTAGTTTTTGGGACACTCCAGAGAGATTCCTTCAGGATACGGCAGGAGAGGGACGATGTAGTGAGAGGATCACATCCTCTAAGTCGAAGTCGTCGTCGAGAAAGTCTTCCTCTAGCAGACGTTCAGAGGTGAAGAGTACGGGGAAAAGGAGACTTCCGGAGATGTCTTCAGCTCCGGTCCGCACCTGTAATACTGAAGGACAGGTAAGACTGCCATCAGTCCCTCCTGTAATTCTCGAGACTCCTGGGAGAAATCTTCAGCATTCGGAGCATGAGAACCTGCCGACTCCCGAGCGCCCATTGGCGCCACAGTTTGCCCGCCCGCCAGAGCAGCCTTTGGCGCCCGGAACTTCCGCGGCGATGCTAGAACAACCTTTGGCTCCCAAGCGTCCATTGGCGCCCAGGAATACAGTTGCAATCGAGCGTCCACTAGTTCCCGAGCGCCCACTAGCGCCTGAGAATCCATGAGCAACTGAGTGTCCAAGAGCGCCCGAGCATCCGCTAGCACCCGAGCCCCCGTAGCGCCCGAGCATTCACAAGTATATATGCAACCAAGTGCACAGAGGGACCAGTCTGAAGCGCTCAGACAGTCTATGTCATCAATTTCAGCTTCAGGCCTACCGACAGGACTTCAGGTGTTGGCTGCCCCCGATCATTCTCTGTCAGCCATCCAGAATAAGTCAGACATTATTTTGGGCTTCATTCAATCTGCGGCACCCCCGATCCTACCTGTAGAGACCTTATCACCTATTTCTTCAGCCGAAGAAAAAGAGAAAGGAGAAGAGGAGGATAAAGAGTCTTCTCTCACTGCCTACAAAGCCTTGCATTTTTACTTTGTAGACAATTTTTCAGATTCATTTTTGCCAGTAACCCCCACATCTCCAGTGTCTTCTTACATGAGGGACAACCAGGAAGACTCCAGAAAATTACCGAAACTAGTACTGTCTTTTTCGGCTCTAAAGGCGTTAAAGGAAATTAACCTTTGGCTCGAGGATAAGAGGGATCAGGGCAAAGTCAACTTCTGCTTCCCTCCTTCTCGTCTTTCAACTAGGAGACACTTGTGTTATGAAACCGGAGAAGCTCTCTCTTTGGGTGTGTCTGCCTCCGCCCAGGGAGACTTCTCCGCGCTTATTGACTCTGCGAGAAGATTGGCTTTCAACTCAGCCAAGATAATGTTTACGGCGTCAGAATTAGACCACCTCATTAAGAATATCTTTAAGGCATTCGAAGTTTTTAGTTTCTCCTGGACTGGACAGTAGGAGCCTTGGGACGTAAACCGAAGAGGTATTCAATGTTGAGTGAGGAAGCTTTTACAGACATTTCGGGAGTGATATCCTGTTTAGATAAGGGGATTAGAGACGGTTCCGCAGAGCTAGCCTCTCTTCATGTTAGGTATCCTAAAGAAGAGAGAACTATGGTGTTCTTTTACATCCAAGGGAGTATCTCGTACCCAAAAGTCTGCCTTGTTGTATTCGCCCTTGGATAAGAAGCACCTGTTTCCAGAAGAGACAGTAGTGCTAGTTGCCTCCGAATTGCAGAAGAAAGCAACACAGGATCTTCTCTCGCATTCCACTAAACGGACTAGAGAAAATATCCCTAGTGTACGCCCCTCGCCAGCCAGCCGAGGACAACCCTTTCGGGGCAGGGGATTCGGTAGATATTTCCTAAGATCAAGAGTAGAACAACCCCTCAACCAAGAAGTAGTGTATCAGTCCTTCATGCACCAGTAGGAGCAAGGATCCATCAGTTTTGGGAAGAATGGGAAGCAAGAGGGGCGGAACCTTGGATCGTAAAGGTTTTAAGAGAAGGATACGATATTCCGTTCAAGAGAAAGCCACCGTTATCAGGCTCTCCGATAGCTTTGACAGCTTACTCAGAAAATTCAAAGAACTTCATCTCCCTATCGGAAGAGGTTTTGTCTCTCTTGCAAAAGAAAGCAATAGAGTTAGTAGAGGAGCCACTAACACCAGGGTTTTACCATCTTCTGTTCGTTGTCCCCAAATCTTTGGGGGGATGGAGACCCGTATTGGACGTAAGCTCTCTGAACCTTTATGTGCAATGTGCAAAAAACAAAGTTCAAGATGGAGACGAATCAGTCTGTCCTTTCATCAATCCGGCAAGTGGATTTGATTATCTCCATCGATATGGAGGACGCATATTTTCACATCCCAATACAGTGGTCCCCCCCGTATTCGCGGGGGATGCGTACCAGACCCCCCCGCGAATGTTTGGAACCCCCCTCTAAAAATGCTCATAAACTATCCTGAACATGCAAACACCAAAGTATCCCTTAAAGACCATCCTTCATCAAATATACATAAAATATCCTGTTATGGTTCATATTAATCTTTTAAATATTATTAATACTGTTTTAAAGTAAATCTTACATTTTATGTTTATACATAAATACATACTATGTACGTACTGAATGACTTAGTTACGTATGTGAAAATAATTCAGTCCCCCCATAAGTATTCAGTCTTGCACGTTTTCTTTCATACTGTTACTATTTGAGACATCCATTTTCTTTTTACAAGGGAACAATGGAATGTGAAATCACAAATACCAAATGTCTACTTAAAGTATTATCCTACATCAAATATACCATTTAATTGGTATTATTAATATCATTTTAAAGTAATCTTAAACATTTTACCATTAGAAATATATAAACAGGCAATAGCAGAGAGAGAGATAGAGAGAGAGAGAATGTTATTGTTACTGTTTAATCTCATTAAACGTAATATTATTTGTAAACTAGTAGTGTATATTATTATTTTACCATAAAATGTAGTAATGTCCTTAAAGATATACTTATACATACACTTCCAGCCCAAACAGAGGGCGAGAGTTACCACTAGCGCATGCTAGTATCTCGTGTGGAGAGAGATTAGAGAGAGAGAGAAGAGGGAGAGATGAAGAGCGAGAGAGAGAGAGAGAGAGAGAGAGAGAGAGAGGGTTGTCCTTATTTAAAAGAGTAAAATGGATAGATTATTGTACTTCTTTAAAATACTATCACATGTGAATTTTGAGATTAGTTATATTATTATTATTATTATGCGAAAATATTAATAAACATACACATGTACCATAGAAATGATCTCATATATATCAGCAAAAGAGAAAGAGAGAGAGAATCTCAATGATCTGTAGATGGCAACACGATTTGACAGTTGGAATCCAGCCAACCAAGCTGGCTAAGTGTTCAAAAAACAAGACACGGGGTTACATAATTCTTTTTATTTATAAACTAAAATCTTGCTAATTCACTTTAGTATTTTCTTTAATGAATTTATATTATTGCTGTTTACATTAATATTGATATTTGAAAATTAGTAAATCATCATCCAAAAAAACATACATCGCTTTAAGAGAGAGAGAGAGAGGAGAGAAGAGAGACGAGAGAGAGAGAGAGAGAGAGAAGAGAGATTATCGTAGTATTTGTAAAATACTTTCACATATGATTTTTGTAATTGCAGTTATTATTATTATTATTATTATTATTATTATTGAAAATATTAATAAACATATTACGCATATATGTACCATAAAAATCTCTCATCTCGGTAAAAGAGAGAGAGAGAGAGAAGAGGAGAGAGACGAATGAGAGAGATGAGAGGAAGCGAGAGAGAGAGAGATAGAGAGAGTGTGAGAGAGAGAGAGAGAGTGAAATTTCATGCCCACTTGATGGCAGCAACAAATCAGCTCCTTCCCCCTCCGGTCACTTAACTTTATACATATAACTGAGTTTTAGTCCCTGGAGTTAGAGAAAGAATCTGACTGGGATTTCCTTCATTCTTCCATAATTTTTTAAATTTATGAGCTAAAATCTTACTAATTCACTATGGTATTTACTTTAATGAATTGATATTATTACTGTATAAATTAATATTAATATTTGAAAATAGTAAATCATTTATTTATCATACAAAAAAACATACATCTTTGTAGTAGAGAGAGAGAGAGAGAGAGAGAGAGAGAGAGAGAGAGAATTATTATTTTTATTATGTGATATTTAAGCTTATTAAACTTACTAATACAGTATTAATCAAAATTAATATTTGAAAATTAGTAAATCATTTTTGTATCATAAAAATGTATTTAGTCATGAAAATAAACATCAAAATAGATTAATTAGTGATTATTTTCGTCGGAAAATTCCGCGAATGGGCGAGTCCGTTTGCGAATAATTTCTAGATAGGTTCCAAAGAAAAATCTGCGAATGTGTGAGTCCGCGAATCAGGAGAACTCGAATACGGGGGGAACACTGTACACCAAAACTCAAAGAGGTTTCTGCGTTTTGTCTTCAGGGACAAAATATACCAGTTCAGAGCGCTGTGTTTCGGGCTTTCGACCGCACCACAAGTGTTCACCCGAGTGCTAGCTCCCATTGCGAAATGGTTACATCTAGTCGGGATATAGTCGGGATAAGGATATCCCTTTACTTGGACGATTGGCTTCTCCGGTCACAAACAAAGGAGAGGTGCACGGAGGACCTTCAGAAAACTCTGACTTTAGCTCTGGATCTAGGACTGTTAACCCTTAAACGCCTATTGGACGTATTTTACGTCGAGATAAATTGTCTGTCGGGTGCCGACTGGACGTAATTTACATCGACATAGAAAAGTTTTTTTTTAAATTCACGGAAAAATACTTATAGGCCTACCAGCCGAAAACTATTGAATCACGCCCCTTGGGGGATGCTGGGAGCTCACGGATCAAGGTGTTGTTTTGTTTAGAAGCGTGACCCAGGTGCGCATGCGCGAAATGCCTTCTTCTCGCATCAGTCAGCATCTGCGACGCGTTGTCCGAGAGCGATCTTTTGTCGCAATCGAGTTTTCCTGAACTTGTGCGAGAGTTTGAATATTTGTGGTGGTACAGGACATACATAGAGATGTCTCAACGACGTATAGACCGCGAAAGGCACGTTTTACCTGTCGAAAGGGATCGTGTAAGACGTATTTTGGACTTGGATGCTGGTGAAAGACCAAGCACCCAGGATGACCTGGCGCCTCAACGCCTCCAACCAAGGGACATAGAGGAGTACTTATCGGAGCTTGATCGGGAGTATGTCGCAAGTCCTCATTTTGATGGCGGTTGGTCATCTAGTGATGAGGACATCAGTCCCGATGTCAGTGATGATGAATATTTGCCCCCAATTTCCGTTTGAGGCTCACATCCCGAAAGTGAGCTAGAATTTAGTGGTTTTAGCGCTTATGAGGGAGAATCTGAGGAGGGGGAGGATGAGGATATAGGGTCTAGTTTTGTCGCCGATGACAATACAGAAAGCGAGGGCCTAAGTGAGGGAGATGGGCCAGTGGGGGGGTTTCGTGTGCGAAATCGTGTAGAAGGTCGGATCGTCGCGCCAGCCAAGGTGAAGGTCGGTCATCTGAGAGCGACGAGGGGTGGACGAAGGACCCCACCCCACCTAACATGCACCCATTCACGGCAACACCTGGGCTCACCGTACCTGTTCCTCTCACTGCTCTGGGGTTCATCCAGCTGTTCCTTACGCGGGAATTGCTGGAGTACCTGGTAGCAGAGACGGCGGACTTCGCTCGGTACTGCCGTTATGAACTACTCACGACATTGTCGTATCGCTGGCGGGGCTGCAACCTCACGAACATGGCACAGTTTTTGGGGCTCCACATTTATTTTGGTATGATGCCTGCTGCCGACGTCAGGCAATATTGGAGGCGGAATTTTTTTTTAAGTACGCCCAATGTGCCTGGTGTTATGCCCCGTGATACTTTCCTGGCGTTGGACAGGTATTTCAACGCCTTCAACCGAAGGGCCATACCCCGGAATAACCCCGATCGCCTCCTCATAATCCGCCCAGTGTTGGAATACATTCGTGAACGGTGCAGAATTCTCGTGGTTCCTGGAAAGAACCTTTCTTTGGATGAGGGGATGATGCCTTACAAAGGACGTCTAAGCATTAAAGTGTATAACCCCAAGAAGCCGAAGAAATATGGAGTGAAATTTTTTTTTTATTACCGAGTCCAACACTGGATACGTCGTGGACTTCTCGGTGTATTCTGGGGGGGTCTTCTCCACGCTGTGTGACACTGTTTTCAGTCTTGTGGATCGTTTCCATAACCAGGGATACCACCTGTTTATGGATAATTATTATAACTCGGTATCCCTGGCCCAGGAACTGTATGAAGCAGGTGTGCACGTCAGTGGTACCCTTCGGTTGGTGCGTGGGGCCCCGAATGTCCTCAAGAGGTTTGCTAGCCATCCGCAACATCTGGCAAGAGGAGAGACAGAGTGGCGGCGGAAGGGAGCTGTCTTCGTCATCTGTTGGAAGGGGTTTCGACTTGTCCCCATGATTACGAGTCATGAACCCATCCAAGAAGAGATCGTACAGCGGAAGAAGACACGTCGACAGGGCCGAGTTGTGTTCGAGCAGTTTCATGTCGAGCTGCCTACCGTCATTGGGCACTACAATAGGCACATGGGAGGAGTTGATCTCTTTGATCAACTCATCCAGTATTATCACAATTTTTTAAGCAATAAACATGCCACCAACGTAATCTGTTAACAAAAAAAAAGTACAGTAGTACCTCGAGATACGAAAGGCTCTACGTACTTACGAAAAACTCGAGATACGAAAGCCAATGCGAAAAATTTTACTGCTCTACATACGGAAAGTTTTCAAGATACAAAAGGTTGTTGCTGTAAAGTCCCGAGATTCGCCCGGACCACCGAGAACAATTTTAAAACTCCCGCGCCGCCAACTGAGTAAACTCGCCACCATCCTCCCGCTCTCCCATTGGTTCCTGATGCTAGTCACCCCATAAGGTCCTGCTCTCCTATTGTTCAGCATCTACTCCTTGTGCTTTAAGTATTCTATTGGTAAAAGGTTGCTGTAAATTGAAAAACTTATTCATGCAATACATTTAATAAAAAAAAAACATTAGGTAAAGATAGAATAAAGAATAGAAATGAATGGTTATTATACTGTTTGGTAGTTTCATTAGTTGAAGAGAGATACTAATGACAATTTATGGCTTACTGTGTGCTAGGAAAAATGATTGCTTGGCGCTCGTTCGATACTCGTAAGATGGGTAAGAGCTGAATGTAAACAATCGATTGGAAGGTTTGTTTTTTGTTTGTTTGTGTATTATAGTTAATGATTAATTAATAATTATTTGAAATGAGTACATACTGATTATTTATACATTTTATTGGCATATTCTAAGCTTTTAGCTCTTAGGTTTAGATGTCAGAATCATAGACTAGGCTACAGTAGCAACCGCTAACATAGGCTAGGCTTATTGCTAAGGGACATATGCTAAAGTCCTAATATATGCAGTAAAAATGGGGTTGAACATTACATGCAGTTGAATATTACTCAAGTATGTATAGTATTTTGCCTTTTTGGAGTCATTTTTCTTCCGTCGTAACCCTAGAACATGTGTTTTAGGCCTGGAAATATAGATTACTGGGGTGTTTTTGGAGGGCTTGGAACGTATTAGCCATTTTACATGTAAAATGTGTTCCAAGATACGAAAAACTCATAATACGAAGGCCGCCTCAGAACAGATTAATTTCGTATCTCGAGGTACCACTGTAGTTCACATTCACAATGAGACATATTCAATTAATATTTCCAGCTAAAAAAGGGATTTTGACAAAGGAAAAATCTATTTCTGGGCAAGGGCCTATGTCGCCCAGTGAAATGTCCCTTTAGCACACATTTCTAAGGTAAATTAATGCTAACATACCAGAGAAAAAAGCTAAAATGGAAATGCCAGAATATTCTGGCTCGCTCACCTTATATAAAAGGTGTCGGTATGGTTTCTGGGGCGAGTGAAACCACTACCACAGGTCTCTTACCATTTAGATTCATCCTTCTTTGATATCCTTCTACCAGAGAGGGGCCGATACAAGGCCCACTCCCAGCTACTACTACTACTAGCGCCTCCAACGCTACCACCAGCGCCTCTACCGGTCATCCTTGGAGTTAGCCTGTCAAGCTTGGGCCCAAGGGTGGGGTTATAAAAGAAGGGTGGGATTTCACTGGGCGACACGGGCCCTTGCCCAGAAATAGATTTTTCCTTCGTCAAAATCCCTTTTCTGGGCCCAGCCCGTGACGCTATGTGAAATAGTACCAGAGAATTGGCCACAAGCTTGAAATAAATGAGCAAAAATAGATATTATAAGGAACAAATGAAAAACAATTAAGGTTAATTAGTATAATCTAAAATAAACTTATGAACTAGAAATAATTATAATAAAGACTTAAGAGTAAACATAGTAACTTAATATTAACCTTAAAGTTAGATACAATATCATACAATATAAATCCTGTGTGAGTAATCCTAAAATAAAAATAAGGAAACATCACAACTATGTACAACATGTGGCATCCAAAGCATAATTTGAAAGGCCACATGGTGGCAGAGCCACGGGAAGGACGTCAGTGAGGCAGGTAGAAAGGAGATTTAGATCTAAGCTACTTTATTACTACTTAAGCAGTGTCAGGAGAAACTGTGTTTCCCGCTGCCACTGCTGGAAATTTAAGAGCTACTAAGGACTTGAGGTAATGACGTTTGAACACTGTTGGAGATTTCCAGCCTGTATACTTTTTCAGATCATCAAAATTCATATGCTGAAAGTAGTTGACTGAGGTAGCTACTGCCCTCATGTCATGTACCAGGGGGGAAAGATTCTGGGTTGGCTTGTTTAATGAAATATAATATTTGCTGTCTAATTCCTTTTAAGGAAATGGTGCCACCTTTTTTCCTCGTGAATAAAGGGCCTGAAGATCTTAGCCGTTTGAGTAAGGTATGCTCTTAGGGCAGTAACTGGACATAAGGAAGGGTCCTGAGGAAGTCCAAGGGGCCCACCTTGCTAGTGGGTCCTCATTTTTAGCTAAAAATTGATGATCTGGAGAAAGTAATACTTTTCCTGAAGGGAGAAACTCTATATGACTTGAGTCTCTAGATAGAGCCGACAGTTCAGATACCCTGGCTCCTGAAGCTAGACTTAAAAGGAATAATGTCTTCCTCAGGAGGTGTAAAAAGTCACATGAATCGTTATCAGTATCTGAGGCCAGCTTGAGAGCATCATTTAAGAACCATGACACAGACTTGAGCCTCTCTGATGGCCTGAGCCAGGCTCTAGGGATAGATGAAAAATAAGAGTCTGTTAGATCTATTTGGAAACCAAACTGGAAGATTTTCTTTAGTGCCGATTTAGTAGTAGTGATAGTACTAGCTGCTAAACCTTTTTCAAATAATGATCTAAAAAAGGAAATGGCCAGGTTGGTTGTCATGGTTTGAGATTCGGACTTCCTCAGAAAAATAGCTAGTTTTTTTACTGCTGAGTCATATTGACGAAGGGTTGACTCTCGTTTATCTGATTCTAAGAATAGGATGTTTTGAGGGTCAATGTTGGCATCCCTTTTTGCCGCAAACTTCATGAAGTCCATAAAGTTAGGGTTTTCTGAATTCCTGAGGAAGCGTACACAGTCTTCGTTTGTACTAGTTGGGATAAGTTGGGATTGGGAATCCGTTGAGTTCGGAGTCCCAACTCCAATAGAAGTGGAAACCAATTGCTCTTGGGCCAATTGGGGGCTACTAGAGCAACGCGTCCTTTGAAAGTCCTGAGTTTGTTCAGAACCTTCAAAAGAAGATTCACTGGAGGAAAGATGTAAATCTTCTTCCATTGATTCCAGTCTATAGCCATGGTGTCCGTGGCATAAGCCAGAGGGTCCAGGTTGGGAGCCACGTAGCAAGGGATTTTGTGATTTGACTCCGTGGCGAAAAGATCCACCTGAAGCCCCGGGACTTGCTGACAGATCCAATTGAATGACTGCTTGTCCAGGGACCACTCCGACTCTAGTGGGACTGAGCGAGATAGCGCATCTGCTATCACGTTCCTTACTCCCGCTAGGTGTGTGATGGACAGGTGCCATTTGTTCTTGGCTGCCAGTGAGAATGTGGCTATCATGACATGGTTCACATGGCTTGACTTGGAGCCTCCCCTGTTGATGCAGTGTACTACCACTGCACTGTCTAACACCAGCTTGATGTGAGATTTCTTGGCTGGTTGAAGTCTTTTCAGGGTGAGGAACACTGCCATAGCTTCCAATATATTGATATGGAGCTGGCGGAATGGAAGGGACCAAGTTCCTTGTACTTTCTTGTACTGAGAGTACCCTCCCCAGCCGCTTAGTGATGCATCTGTGTGGATAACTAGTGCCGGCGGAGGGAACTGAAGAGGAATCGACTTCGACAAATTCTTGACCAGGGGCGGAGGCGCTTGCGTAAGATGGCCGGGATAGCGGACAGCTTGTCCCGGGACCTGTTGTTTGCCCTTGAGCGCCAGACTTGATTTATATCTTTGAGCTTTGCTTTTAGCAGAACGTCCGTTACCGAGGCAAATTGTAGAGAGCCCAGGATTCTATCCTGGCTCCTTCGAGACGTTTGCTTGCACTTGAGAAATTGTCTGGTTGCTTTGGCTATTTCTCTCCTCTTCAATGACGGAATTGATAGTGTGTGTGAGTTCAAGTCCCACTGAATGCCCAGCCACTGAAAGCGAGAGTCCGGTGTCAACCGGGACTTGGTTTTGTTTATCTGGAACCATAATCGTTCCAGAAACTGGATTACTTTGACCGTCGCTTTGTGGCATTCTTCGATGCTTGTGGCCCAAACGAGCCAATCGTCCAGATACACAACTAACATTATTCCCTGAGACCTGAGTTCTTGAACCACTGTCTCCGCCAATTTTGTGAAAATTCTTGGGGCTACATTGAGCCCGAAAGGCATTACCTTGAAGGAGAATGCCTGGTTCCCTAGTCTGAAACCTAGGAACGGGCAGAAGTGTCTTGCTACTGGAACATGATAGTATGCATCTGTAAGATAGATAGAGGTGGTGACGGCCCCACGGGGTAGTAAAGTCCGCACCTGACCTGCGAGATAGTCAGCATTCTGAACTTGTCGCAATGAATGAATAAGTTCAGGCGGGACAAGTCTAGAATTATTCTTCGTTTGTTTTGAGCCTTTCTTTGGCACGTTGAACAAGTGACCTTGAAACTTTAAGTGCTTGACTCTTGACACTACTCCTTTCTAAAGGAGTTCTTGGGCATACTCTATCAATTTCACTGTTGGTTGTTGATAGAAGATTTTGGATGGAGGAGGACCTTTGGTCCAGCTCCATCCTAGGCCTTTGGACACAATGCTCTGTGCCCAGCTGCTGAACCTCCATCTGTGACGAAAGAGGAACAGTCTCCCTCCTACCTGAGGGTTCTCACTGGCTCGGGGAAGGGCGTGTCCCACGCCCTCCTCGTAAGTGTTTATCTCGACTGGATGCTCTTCCGCTGCCTCTCTGACGAAAGGCACCCCTAGCCCTGCTACCCCTGCCGAACCTGTTGAAAGGTTGAAATGACTGGCCTTCAAATACTGGGTTGAAGGCCGGGGAGACAGTGTAGGAGGTGGAGGCTTGGTTTTGAGGCGGCATCAGCAGCAGAAACTGTTGCTGAGGCTGTGCCTTTGACGTCGATGGTTGCGGTACCTGAGAGACCGGAACAGCCTGAACCATTGTCTGTTGCTGGGGAGCCTGGAAAGGCTGGAATTTCCTAGGCTTCTTTGACTTCTTGGCTGAAGAAGTCAACTCAGATTTCCTTTTACTGGATAATCCCCAGCGAACTTTCAGACTGATTGAGTCTTGTAGCCTCACATTGTACCGAGTTTACTACCGACTCTGGGAACAGCTCAACACCCCAGATCGGAGCGGCCAGTAATTTGTTGGGCTCGTGACGGATGGTGGCCTCTTGCAGGACATGCTTCCGACAATTACGCCTTGCCACGATAAAGTCATACAAATCACATTGCACTGTATGCAAATGTGATTTGGCTATGAGCTTAAACAGAGGTTCGTTGCCTTATGTAACAGCTGAAACCTCTGTCATGACCAATGTATTGAGGGATCTGGATAGTCTCGTTCGGGCATCAAATTCGGCCTGAATGAGACTGTCTGGAAGTCTAGGTAGCTGCTCACTAAATTGTGTGATGGCGCAGTCTGGTTTCAGTTTCCCGACCGAAAAGGTGGCCGGGAGATCTGCCCATAGATCTTCCATACCAGGGAGGAGGAGTGATGTAGGCTCTGTTTCCCGGAGCTGCGGCATCGGCTCGTCTCTCATAGCGGCCTGCATAGTCAGCTCTGTCACTTTCGTAGTGAACGGGATGGGTGTTTCTCCGTCTGCTACGAACATTGTGAAAGCGCTCTTAAACGCTTGGACCCTGGTATTTATACAGTCCCAATCCTCTAGGCTTCTTAGCCAGTCTCGTTGGGCTTGATCACGGCCGAAGATCACCGTCTCCTTAGGGATCTTATCTTCTCTCCTCATGGCAGCCTCCGTAAGGCGGGCATAACCGATGAAGGGGGGTTGCAAATTTGCTGGGTGAAACTCAAAGTCCTCAAGCCTTCGAGTTCCACAGTCCGCCAACGTCAGCATCCCGTCCTTGAAGGGGGCGTATGACGAGATCCTCCAGGGATTACTCGCCGTGTAAGGAGGGAGAGTATTGTAGTCCAGCATGGCTTGGGCTGCCATGCCAGACTGTGCAAGACCTGTCGCAGGGTTTTCACGGAGACCTGCTATGAGGTTCTCCTGAGTGACCAGCCTATCCGAGATAGCCCGGATTGACTGGTTTGACTCCTCCAAGGAAGAAGAGATGTGGGAAAGCATTTCTTGGAACTTGTCCTGAACCAAGTTCCCTACTAGACTACCCATTTGCTGCATAATGTTTGCAGTAAATGAGTCCGTTAGGACGGGCTCCTGTTGAGGTTGAAGGCTCAGGGTCGGGTAGCTGCTGAGCCTTGTCCTTAGAAGACTTTCCTCTGGAGCCCTTAGAATGCGAAGAAGTCCTGGGTTTTTCTCCTCCGGGATGGTGAGCTGGAGATTTCTGAGAGCCACCTGAACTAGACTTCTTAGACAGAGTCTTGTGAAGTGTTTTGATATCACGCTTCCCTTTAACTTTAGGGATCACCTGAGTGGACTTCGGTCTGACCGATTGCCCATCCTCGGAGAATCCCTGGAAGGAAGAAGAAGAAGGAACAGGGGAAGAAGATCTAGAATGGCTCAAGGGTAAACCTTGAGCCCCTACCAAACCTGCCTCACTCTCCCTCCTACCTGCGCCGTCTACCGACATGGGCTCGAGGTCTAAGTTGAGAGCCGCTACTTCTTCCATCACTTCTTGGCTACCCGGCTCCTCCACAGCTAATGCCACCTGCTCCTGAATGGTGGCGATGTAAGGGGCTGCCACTTCTGGGTCGACGTACGAAGTCGATTTGCAGCCAGGGAAAACAAGAGCAGCCATCTTCTCATCGTAGATGTAAGGCTGCCCCTTCGTTACATTCCGACCAAACCTGCCGACCCAGGCCTTCAGGGTGGTTTGGGCGGTGTCCTTGACCGCTTGAGCAGTCTGAAAGAGAGGGTCAGGATTAATACTTAAGGCTACTTAAGATTAACTTACGCTAATAACAGTAAATGATATATCACAAAAGGGTTGTCATGACAACCAAGGGGTCCCCCAGCCCCTCCCTATACCAGAAAGGGAGGGCAGGGGCAGGGTAAGGTGCGATGGAACACGTGACCGCAAGTGGCCTAGGCCGCGAGCAACACAACCGTGAGAGGGCCACGTGAACCAGGCTGTACCAATACAAGGAACAAGCACCTAGGCTAGCCTAATACCCTAAATACAATAAATATATACATCGAAAAGATGGAAAAGACACTTTTAGTAAAAGAGAAAGAAGCCCAGGAGGAGGCAGACTGTTCCAAGAAACAGAAGCCTACTCGGAGCCAGCGATAGCCGATGAAGAGCAAGAGCCGGGATGCTGGGCCGGAATAATAATAATAGCCCTAAATACCAAACTAAGAGATATGGTAGGAGGGCTAAACTAGCTAAAACTCGATGTAAAAGATAATGAACGTAATATAGTAAGCCCATAAGTATAAGAAGTCCCAGTATGGAGGACCGGGAATTCTTAACGAGGCAGCATGGCGCCACCACGAGACAACTGGGGAACCGTATATGACCTATTTAAGAGGAAAATACTGGTACCCGGAAGATAAAATGTGGTAAAACATTACTTATGAGTTACTTAACTTAGCCGTTGCAATAGCAGAGCGTTCCATGTTAGATGAAAAGGATAAATCCCGGAATTAGCACAGCACAAGGAAAAAATGCGTCTTGACGCTAGCGCTAAAAATTAAGGATGTCCGCTAGGGGCGCTGCTGTCCGTGGCGTCCTCTAGTAGTAGTAGTAGCGACTGCATCGCCCGTTGGTATCAGCTCTCTCTTGGGGGGATTTCTGATTGGAAGTTCTAATTGGTGATTGTCTCGTGGTAGTGTTCCCCACTCCCCCTATTTACATACCGACACTTTCTTTTTAAGAGTGAGCGAGTCAGTTTTACTGACATTTTCTTAATTTTGTTTTTCTCTGGTAATTTTAGATTAATTTTACCTAGAAAGAATGATATTAAGGATCCTTTCATAGGGCGACACGAGCCAATCACCCAGAAAAAAGGTTTTGTATATTGGCCAATAAATCACATGTGAGAAGGCTTGGTATCCGGCGATGTACTTACTCCGGAGGAGACCTGGTCTACCAACTCATAACAGATGGTGCAGCTCTCATGGTGCCAGACAGCCAGCTCACCAAAGTGGATGGCGCAAGTAGCGTGGGTCCAGCAGACCTCGTGCCCACGGGTCCTGGAGGACGGCGTTGCAGCCCGACTCCTGGCAGTGGGTGGCCTGTAAGTGAAATGATACATGAGTATCAACACTAACTAGTTGGACTAAGTCCATGAAGTGATATATCATAACACCGGAGTTACTAAATAAATGTGGTGGGTGTCCGATAGAGTTGGTAAAACTGGAATCAGTGTGTTCCCGGTGTTGCCGGAGGACGAAAAATTCACCGAAACAGAAGTACAGTGGTCCCCCCGTATTCGCGGGGGACGCGTACCAGACACCCCCCCCCCCCCCCCCCCCCCCCCCCCCCCCCCGCGCGAATAGTTAGAATCCGCCAATGTTTGGAACCCCTATAAAAACACTAAAAACATCCTATTTTGTTAGTTAAAACTTAAGAAAAACCACTAAAAATGTTCATACTTGGTTTTTTTAATAGTTTTATCACAAAAAGTGCATTTTATGATGAAATTGATAACAAAAACCAGGAATTTGTGGATATTTCTCATAGAAAAATACAGCGAATGCGCAAATTTTCCACGAATAATGCAGGGAAACGTTCCCGAGAGAAATCCGCAAATGTGTGAGTCCACGAATCCAGAGAACGCGAATAAGGGGGGTCCACTGTACCTAATCTATACGCCGGAACGAGGAGTACGAGAACGGCGGGGGAGGAGCAGGAGGGGACCAGCAATTAATGGCGGGGAGGATGACTCCGCCGTAAAATAGCATTAGAATAAGTAGATGGTAAACCCGGGTGGTGAGTGGGGTCTCCGCCGACTTAGCTAACAAAAAGGATGTACATAAACAATAAACTTAATAAATGTAAACATGCAACAGGTAAAATATATGGCGGAGCTCCTCTACAGTCACCAAACTTAGGGCCTGGCGGTGCCGGAGCCCCTATCCACCGTAGCGGGAAGGATGGTGACTCAGGGTGAGAGAGAGCTCGCCTCGAGAACCGAGGAGATCCGAGCGCAGTGGAGCCTGGTGGCCAACCAAGACTCGGCCGAGCAGGGAACCTCCTCGGTACAGGGAGATGAGAGCGGTGCGAGCCGAGCCAGCGTCGCGTGTCCCCCTACTAACTCCCGTATCCCCCTCCCCCCGTGGAGGGGGGGAAGAAGGGAGGGAGCTCGGATCGGTTGCCAGGGACAACGTGAATGAGCAGATCTCCCCCCCCACCCCCCACCCCCCCTTGAACCGTCTTGAAAGGCATGAATACAAAAACATCCTAATAAAACACGGGGGGAAGGAAGAAAATCGAGGATAAGAGAAAGAATAGTCCTGGAGAAGCTAGGTCGGGCCAACCAAGAAGGGAGGACGACTAGCAACTCAAAGCAGCTGGCCTATGCTGATACGTAGGAACGTAGGGCAGTGGCCAGGGTGGCTCAGGACCAAAAGAGAGGACGTACGTCCTAAGGGAGCCTATCATAGACCTAAATACAAATACAAAGGAACATGCATGCATGAACTCTGAGCTAATAGGAGCGATGTAGGCTACGAGCTCGTGAGAACTCAAGGAAACCCCTGTGTAAAGATATGTATAAAAATAACACGTCAAAACTGCAAAACCATAAGGATAAACATGTACTGCTAAAATATTCGAGCACAATCGGTATAGGGGACCGAAAGAAGCACAAAATAATGAAACACGTGGGAGCGAGCCGCGCAGGGCGACTTGGTAACAAAGCCGTCAGGACGCCGTCTTCATAACCGAAATAAAATTGGTTAAACTGGCCCTTGCCCGGCTAAAATACATGAAACACTTCTAGCAGTACTTAACTTGGATGCAGCGATAGCTTGACGTTCCATGGTGATATAAAATCCAAAAAGCGAGCACAAAACACAGAGCGAGAAAAACGTGCGATCTGGGTGGTGCTAACAAAAAGGATGACCGGTAGAGGCGCTGGTGGTAGCATTGGAGGCGCTAGTAGTAGTAGTAGTAGCTGGGGATGGGCCTTGTATCGGCCCCTCTCTGGTAGAGGGATTTCGAAGAGGGATGAATCTAAATGGTAAGAGACCCGTGGTAGTGGTTTCACTCGCCCCAGAAACCATACCGACACCTTTTATATAAGGTGAGCGAGACAGAATATTCTGGCATTTCCATTTTAGCTTTTTTCTCTGGTATGTTAGCATTAATTTACCTTAGAAATGTGTGCTAAAGGGACATTTCACGTAGTGACAGGGGCTGGGCCCAGAAATACGTTGTATAAGGAAAAATAACCTTGTCTCATATAAGTCAAGTATCTAGATATTCGTTTATGCTAACTAGAAGCAAGAGAATTCGCTCAGAATTGCGTTATGGAGAAACAAACTCGTATTCGCCATCAGCTGATTTCAAACCACAACATTGGCCGTTCCGCGGAATACTGTCTTTGATTTACTGTAGTATTTTATAATACAATAATATGAGAATACATACAATATTATTGGATACAGTGAAGTAATTTACAACTTTTTAAAGGATTTATGGAAAAGATGCACAACTAATAAAATAACACCATACATTTTTCAGAACAGTGGCGGACAAGAACGAACATGAAAAAATGTCCCCTGACAAGGTAGAGCGTAGTTACAAAGGCTGCCTTAATTTGTATCATATTTATGTACAAAAATAAAAATATCCTATATGTAATATATTTTCAAGCACATTTTAAACATAAAAGCATAAACATTTTAAAAAATCGACACATCGATCGCTAAATTTCCACAATTTTTAACTCTATATTTTCGGAAGAGCGGCAGATGGCAGCTTACAAGAACGAAGATGAAAAAACATTGCATTTGATAACGTGAAGTGCAGTTTCAAAAGCTGCCTTTTTATCATATTTCTGCACAGAAATAAAAATACCCTATACGTAACACATTTTCATACACATTTTAAACATAAGAGCATGAACATTTATAAAATCGACACACTGATCGCTAATTTGCACTTTTTTTTAACTCGATATTTTCGGAAGAAGGGCAGGCGGCGGCTCACAAGAACTTTGACTCAACCGAAATGGTCAAAAAACGCAATTGTAAGCAAAAACTCTTACAGTCTAGTAATATTCAAAAATTCACCATAAATCTAAATATTGTGCTAGAGACTTCGAATTTGTTTCAAAATGAAGATAAATTTGAAGTCTCTAGCACAATATTTAGATTTATGGTGAATTTTTGAAAATAACTTTTTCCTTCCCTCTGCGCGCTGATTCTCCGCCGCAAATCTCCGAAATGCGTACATCGCATTCTCCTAATATTTGCTACCTTTCATATTAGGCGTTTCATAGATTTTTATATATGAAAATGTGCGCAATTTCATGTAGAATACAACCAAAAATATTTGAAGGTTGTAGCTTTTCTCATTTTTGAAATAATTGCATATAAATCACGATAAATAGAAAAAAACTACGTTCGGTCAACTTTGACTCAACCAAAATGGTCAAAAAACGCAATTGTTAGGAAAAACTTACAGTCTAGTAATATTCAGTCATTTATCTTCATTCTGAAAGAAATTCGAAGTCTCTAGCACAATATTTAGATTTATGGTGAATTTTTGAAAAAAAAGCTTTTTTCTTCCCTCCTCGCGCCGATTCTCCGCCACAAATCTCCGAAATGCGTACGTCGCATTTCCTAATATTTGCTACCTTTCATATTAGGCGTTTCATAGAGTTTTATATATGAAAATGTGTGCAATTTCATGTAGAATACAACAAAAAATATTTGAAGGATGTAGCTTTTCTCATATTTGAAATAATTGCATATAAATCACGATAAATAGAAAAAAACTATGTTCGGTCCACTTTGACTCAACCAAAATGGTAAAAAAACGCAATTGTAAATGAAAACTCTTACAGTCTAGTAATATTCAGTCATTTATCTTCATTTAGAAACAAATTTGAAGTCTCTAGCACAATATTTAGATTTATGGTGAATTTTTGAAAAAAAAAAATTTCATTCCCTCCGTGCGCCGATTC
This sequence comes from Macrobrachium nipponense, assembly GCF_015104395.2. Classification (NCBI taxonomy): domain Eukaryota; kingdom Metazoa; phylum Arthropoda; class Malacostraca; order Decapoda; family Palaemonidae; genus Macrobrachium; species Macrobrachium nipponense. Next base: position 103,866,658 of record NC_061108.1, read on the forward strand.
TCCGCCTCAAATCTCCGCAATGCATACATCGCATTTTCCTAATATTTGCTACCTTTTATATTAGGTGTTTTATAGAGTTTTATATATGAAAATGTGCGCAATTTCATGTAGAATACAACAAAAAATATTTGAAGGTTGTAGCTTTTCTCATTTTTGAAATACTATTTGCATATAAAAAAATTTGACATTCGGTCAAATTTAACTCGTCAGATATGGTAAAAAATTGCAATTGTAAGCTAAAACTCTTACAGTCTAGTAATATTCAATAATTTTTCTTCATTTTGAAACAAATTTGAAGTCTCTAGGACAATATTTAGATTAATGGTAAATTTTTGAAAAAAAAAAATTTATGTCCGCGCATTACGAATTCATGCATCATTTTGTGATAATATTTTCTCTGTGTTGCTTTTATCTTCTTACAATGTGTTATATACCAAAATTATCGCAATTTAGTGTACATTACAACGAAAAAAAATTAACTTGTTAGCTTTAACCGTTTTGCGCACAGCGCGATTTGAATACAATTACAGTGGTACCTCGAGATACGAAATTAATCTGTTCCGAGGCGGCCTTCGTATTATGAGTTTTTCGTATCTTGGAACACATTTTACATGTAAAATGGCTAATCCGTTCCAAGCCCTCCAAAAACACCCCAGTAAATTATATTTCCAGGCCTGAAACACATGTTCTAGGGTTACGACGGAAGAAATATTACTCCAAAAAGGCAAAATACTGTACATACTTGAGTAATATTCAACTGCATGTAATGTTCAACCCCATTTTTACTGCATATACTAGGACTTTAGCATATGTCCCTTAGCAATAAGCCTAGCCTATGTTAGCGGTTGCTACTGTAGCCTAGTCTATGATTCTGACATCTAAACCTAAGAGCTAAAAGCTTAGAATATGCCAATAAAATGTATAAATAATCAGTATGTACTCATTTCAAATAATTATTAATTAAACATTAACTATAATACACAAACAAACAAAAAACAAACCTTCCAATCGATTGTTTACATTCAGCTCTTACCCATCTTAGAGTATCGAACGAGCGCCAAGCAGTCATTTTTCCTAGCACACAGAAAGCCATAAATTGTCATTAGTATCTCTCTTCAACTAATGAAACTACCAAACAGTATAATAACCATTCATTTCTATTCTTTATTTTATCTTTACCTAATGAAGATACCGAGTTACTGACAGCTAAAATGAAACATACAGATACATAACGTAATAATAAAACAGAAGAAGAATTCTAAAAAATACGTATTTGTTGGCAGTCTGATTTATTTTATATTTTATGATATCTAATTCACAATTTTTTTGTTAAATGTATTGCATGTACTCATTTCAAATAATTATTAAGTAACCATTAACTATAATAAACCAAAAAAAAAAAGCTTCCAAACGTCTGTTTACATCCAGCACTTACGAGTATCGAACGATCGACAAGCAATCACTTTACACAGTAAGCCATAAATTTTCATTATCTCTCTTCAACTACTGAAACTACCAAACAGTATAATAACCATTCATTTCTATTCTTTATTCTATCTTTACCTAATGTTTTTTTTTTTTTTATTAAATGTATTGCATGAATAAGTTTTTCAATTTACAGCATCCTTTTACCAATAGAATACTTAAAGCACAAGGGGTAGATGCTGACCAATAGGAGAGCAGGACCTTATGGGGTGACTAGCATCAGGTAACCATGGGAGAGCGGGAGTATGGTGGGCGAGTTTTACTGCAGTTGGCGGCGCGGGTGAGTTTTTAAAAATTGTTCTCGGTGGTCCGGGCGAATCTCGGGACTTTACAGCAACAACCTTTTGTATCTTGAAAACTTTTCGTATGTAGAGCAGTAAAATTTTTTGCATTGGCTTTCGTATCTCGAGTTTTTCGTAAGTAGAGCCTTTCGTATCTCGAGGTACTACTGTATATATGAAATTTTGTTTTCGTGCTATCATATATCGCATTATTTATATATGATAATGATAATTTTTTTCATTTCTGATGGTTGCATACTAAACTTCAGGCAATGACAAAAAAAGGAGCCATAAATGAACTCTTAATCTTGAAAACTAAGCGCGCTGTGATTTTTTGAAAAGAATATTTTTCCGCTTCCGCGCTCACTCCGAGACCCCCCCGCGGTATACGGGAGACGATTTTTAATATACTGCTTCGGCATTTAAGGGTTAATAAACAGACGAAAGTCGCAGTTACTCCCCAGTCAGGAATTAGTCTATTTGGGGATGAGGATCAACTCAGTGAGTTTTCAGGCTTTTCCATCCCCACAAAGAATCGAGTCGTGCCTACAGAAGGTAGTGAAATTTTTAGTTCTCCAGGAATGCTCTGCAAAGGAATGGATGAGTCTTTTGGGCACTCTATCCTCAATAGAACAGTTTGTGACACTAGGGAGACTACATATGAGGAACCTTCAGTTCTTTCTCAGAGCGAACTGGAATAGAAAGAAGTTTCCGGACTCTTTTGTGTTCCCTATCACACAAGAAATAAAAGAGGACCTGCAATGGTGGAAGTTAAGAGACAGACTTGCGGAAGGGAGATCCCTCCTCCCGCAGAGCCCCAACCAAGTGTTCTTTTCAGACGCATCAGATCAAGGTTGAGGAGCGATTCTGGGGGAAAAAGAAGTATCAGGCGTTTGGAATGCAGAACAAAAACCGTGGCATATAAATCATAAGGAACTGACCGCCATCCACTCGGGATTGCTGAAGTTCGCGGACGAAGTTCGCAACAAAGTAGTGGCGATACACTCGGACAGCACGACAGCGCTCTCCTACATAAAGAAGCAAGGAGGGACACACTCGTTTTCTCTTTGCGAGACGGCAAGGAGCCTGCTGGTATGGGCGAATTGGAATCAAACCACATTAATTCCGAGGTTCGTTCCGGGGAAACTCAATGTTCTTGCGGATGAACTGAGCTATAGGAGGCAAATACTTCACACGGAATGGATGATGAACCCAGTGGTATGCCTCGAATTGTGAAAACTTTGGGGGAAACCTATGATAGATCTGTTTGCCACAGCAAGAAACTATCGTCTCCCCCCTTACTGTTCACCAGCCCCGGACCCGAAAGCATGGTCGACAGATGCGATGCTTTTGGACTGGTCGAAGAAAGACTTGTACTCTTTTCCTCCATTCAAGATGGTGAGAGAAGTCATCAACAAATTCGGAATGCACCACAACGTTTCGATGACTTTCATTGCTCCATTCTGGCCAGCGCAGGAATGGTTTCCAGATCTTTTAGATCTTCTAGTGGATTGGCCAATGTTACATCCTCAGAGAACAGATCTACTCAGACAACCCCACTTCAGGAGGTTCCATCAAGGACTATCCACTCTGTCTCTAACCGCTTACAGACTGTCCGACAACTCTTACGAGCGAAGGGGTTTTCTTCAAGACAAGCGGCGAGAGCTATTGCGCAGTGCAGAAGGGAATCTTCAAGTAAGTCTATTAGGCAAAGTGGGCTGTGTTTAGAGCCTGGTGTAAAGAGCATAATGTTTCATCTTCTAAAACAAATATAACAGAAATAGCAGATTTTCTTTTATATTTGAGAGCGGATAGAAATCTGTCTACTGCGACTATCAAAGACTATAAGGCGATGTTGGGATCTGTTTTCAAGCACAGAGGATTGGAAGTGTCGTCCAATAGAGATCTTGCAGATCTCATTAAGTCCTTCGATATAGAAAAACCCAAAGGTTCGAAGATATTATCTTGGAACCTAGATGTAGTACTTAATTGGTTGTCGGAAACTCCATGTGAGCCGTTGCAAAGAGCATCGTTGAGAGATTTGACGAGAAAGACCTTATTCCTAGTAGCTCTGTCTACAGCTAAAAGAATGAGTGAAATAAATGCCATGGACAAGAGAATAGGCTTTGCACAGGGTAATGCGGTAGGCTTTGCACAGGGTAATGCGGTTTGCGCATTAACTTTGGGGTTTTTGGCAAAAAACGAGATCCTGTCCAAACCGTGGCCTCGTTCGTTTAGTATCAAAAACTTCACAGACTTGGTAGGACCGGAAGAAGAAGAGAGGTTGCTCTGACCGATCAGAGCTCTGAAATGTTGTTTACAAAGGAGAGAGAAAGTTTGGGGCCCGTCCGATCGTTTATGGTGTTCGGTAAGGAATCCAGAGCGCCCGATGTCTGAAAACACCCTGGCGTTCTTCTTACATAGCATGATTGTAGATGCTCATTCACAAGTGAAAGAAACCAACCTTAATAAACTTAAAGTGAAAGCTCACGAGGTAAGAGTAGTGGCAACCTCTCTCTCGTTTAAACACAATCTCTCTTTGGACTCGATTATTCAAGCAACGTATTGGAAATGTAAATCAGTGTTCGCCTCACATCACTTGCGTGATATTGAAACAGTATATGAAAATTGCAGTAACCTAGGTCCGTATTTAGCGGCAGGCACAGCATTGGGTAAGGGTGTGTAGGAAGTCATACCTTCCTAGCCTATCTCTTCGCCTTGAACGAGGTTGTTGAGTTTTTTTTAGGGGAGCTTGGAGGTACTATGGATGTACTAGGAGTACCCCTCAGTCAAGTGTAGAGTTGGGTATGAATTTAATGGTTATGGTTGAGGTGATATGTTTTTTACTCTGATAACATTTGGTTATTTGGTACTGCGCCCTGGGCAGAGCCATCCTTTGGTTGATCATGCTTGCCACGGACATTCCTTAGCTGCATGGGTTCCACTGTTTAGAGGATGAGCCATGGCTATACCGCCACGTCCCTATGAGTTAAAACGGCGACTTCCAGAGGCAGTAACCAACTGTTCAGCTCTCTTAACAGGTAAGGAACCAACAAGCATCTGCATGGATGCTAGCTCTAAATATATATTTTGTATTTATTAAATTTAAAAAAAGTTATGAGCATATCCATGGATCCCACCTCCTACAATGTGGGATTCAGCTATGTAACTACTTGGTAAGTTGCATTCATAAAATTGACTTTTTTATGATAAAATAAGATTTTATGTATACTTACCAAGTAGTTACATGATCAAAGCCTGCCCTCCTCCCCTAACATGGATAATAGGGCATAAACAACTGATTTTCAGACGGTGATGGTTCCTCACTCCCCCGATAGTGGGCGGGGGTAATCACCTGACCAAAACAAACTAGCGCTTCCACGAATTTAAAAAATTCTAGCTGCCGACGGTTTTAGAAACTATAGCTATGTAACTACTTGGTAAGTACAGTAGTACCTTGAGATACGAAAGGCTCAACTTACGAAAAACTCGAGATACGAAAGGCTCAACTTATGAAAAACTCGAGATACGAAAGGCTCAACTTACGAAAAACTCGAGATACGAAAGCTAACACGAAAAATTTTACTGCTCTACATACGAAAAGTTTTCAAGATACGAAAGGTTTCTGAAAGTCCGAGATTCACCCCATAACAATTTTGAAACTCGCGCCACACGCCGCCATCTTAGTTATAGAAGACTCGCCACCATCCTCCTGCTCTCCCATTGGTTCCTGATGCTAGCCAAGCCATGAGATCCTTCTCTTTAATTGGACAGCATCCCTCCCGTCATGCATCTTCTATACGTACGTGTTGGCATGCCTTAGCTCGGCCACTCCGCACCCGAAACTTTACCGTACGCAATCGGCATTCGTTCGCTCCAACGATTTCGTTTGGTAACGTAAATTCGTTAGTGATTTCGTTGCAGTACATATTATCGTGTTGTGCGAAGACTGTATTGTGTAACTTTACGTAAATTAACGACAAGATTAACGTAGTCATGAGTCCCAAGAAAGTTGAAATTCACGGAAAGAAGCGCATGCTGTCTTTGGAGAAAAAGATGGAGATCATAAAGAAGTACGAAGCTGGTATGCGATTGAGTGTGATCGCAAAGGAATACGGCCGTAATCCGTCGACAATAGGCACCATCCTTAAACAGAAGGATGCCATCAAAGCAACTACACCGTCGAAGGGCATCACTATTTTGTCCAGCAAGAGGAGCCATGTGCACAACGAGATGGAACGGCTGCTCCTCATCTGGATAAAAGACAGAAATCGCTGGCGATACAGTAACGGAGACGGCAATCGCTCACGAGGCCAGTGCTATTTTCAGCAATTTGATTGCGCAGGGGGAAGACGATGGAGGGGAAGGGACTTCAACGCCAACCCCAGAGTTCAAGGCTTCGCATGGCGGGTTCGAGAAATTCCGTCAACGGAATGGCATCCATTCGGTGGGCGTCATGGGGAGGCTGCCAGCTCGGACACGAAAGCAGCCGAAGCCTTTAAAAAGACGTTCGACGAGATGATGACCAAGGAAGGCTACAGTTCTCAACAAGTCTTCAACTGTGATGAGACTGGCCTTTTTTGGAAAAAAATGCCTCGTCGGACATACATCACGGAGGAAGAGAAGAAGCTACCCGGGCATAAGCCTATGAAAGACAGGCTTACGCTCGCACTTTGTTCGAACGCCAGTGAGGATTGCAAGGTGAAGCCCCTACTGGTGTATCACTCCGAGACTCCTTGAGCCTTCAAGGCCCACAAAGTGTTGAAGGAGAAGCTTCCAGTGATGTGGAGGGCTAATGCAAAAGCCTGGGTAACGAGGCTTTTGTTCACGGAGTGGGTAAATCTGTGTTTCGGCCCGACTGTGAAGAGTTTTTTGCAAGAGAAGCGCCTCCCCCTGAAATGTCTGCTGGTGTTGGACAATGCCCCTCCCCACCCTCCTGGCCTAGAGGAAGATATCCTAGTGGAGTATTCCTTCGTCAAGATTCTTTTTCTTCCGCCCAACACCACCCCTCTCCTCCAGCCCATGGACCAGCAAGTGATAGCGAACTTTTAAGAAGCTGTACACGAAACATCTTTTCAAAAGATGTTTCGACATCACCGATACCACAAACCTCACCTTGCGTGAATTTTGGAAGGAGCATTTCGACATCGTCATTTGCATCCGACTCATCGACCAAGCTTGGCAGGAGGTTTCGAGGCGAACTTTGAATTCCTCATGGAGGAAACTCTGGCCTGATGCCGTATCCGCCCGAGACTTCGAGGGATTCGACGTGGGCAAAGCTGGTGCTGCTGAGTCCGAAACAGTTGACGATCCCGAAACTGTTTCCCAACCAGATCTTGACGAGATCGTTGCACTCGCAAGTCCATGGGGCTGGTCGTCGACGAGGACGACATCAACGACCTTCTCGAGGAGCACCAAGAGGAGCTTACGACGGATGACCTGAAGGAGTTGGAGGCCATGCAACATAACGTCGTTCAAGAGGAGTTCTCTAGCAGCGGCGATGAAGAGGAGGAGGAGCCTATGACAACGGCAGAAATTAAGGATGTCTTCGCCGCTTTCCATAAAGTTCAATCGTTTATCGAAAAAAGACACCCCAAAAAGGCTCACACAGGTCGTATGCTTGCACAGTTCGATGACGTTTGCCTGAGTCATTTCAGGAACATTGTGAAAAGTATGCAGAAGCAATCTTCCTTGGATTGTTATTTTTTAAAGAGGCCTTCAGCATTAGCAGGGGTAAGCAAAAAGGAAGAACCAAGTGATAAAAAACAGAAAGTTGAAAGCAAAAAGGAAGAACCAAGTGATGAAAAACAGAACGTTGAAAGTGGTGATGAAGTTGAAATTGTGTTAAAAAAAAAAAACAAAAAAAAAAAACCTACGTAAAAGTAAAAAAAGGTTAAAAATAAAAAAAAGAAAAAAAATTTTTTTTTTTAGATTTTTGTAAGTTAAGTGTTACAGTTTTGTTAATGTTTCGTGAATTTTAGTCTTATAGTTTTCCTTAAATTTTTTATGTGTTTTTGTAAAGTTAAGTGTACGTACGTATGTACGTTATCTGCCGTTTGTCCTCCTCCTCCTCCTCTGCCGCCACTTTTGGAGATAGCCTCACTCGAAAGGTAAGCTTCCACATTTTACGTTACAGTAATAATATTTCTTGTACACTAATATACACTTTATTTACAGGTTTTGCATTTTTAGTCTTAATTTAGGTATTGAATGGTCCAAATTGTTGTAGTATTTCATTGTTTATAGGTCAATTTAGCTTTATTATGAAATTTAATGGGGTGTTTTTGGAGGGCTTGGAATGGATTAGCCATTTTGCATGTAAAATGTGTTCCAAGATACAAAAAACTCATTATACAAAGGCCGCCTCGGAACGGATTAATTTCGTATCACGAGGTACCACTGTATACATAAAATCTTATTTTATCATAAAGTCATTTTGTCTATCAAAGATTTTTTTTTTTATGATTATTATATCAGCCATATCCAGTATGTTGTACTGTACTGTATTTCTAATAGTGGAGTGTAACTTGACAAATATGTTTAGAATTTAAATTCCCCAACTCGCTTCAGCTAGTCCTTTTATTAGGAGCATGGTAAACCTTATACATATTTTTTATAATTTGATTGTATTGTTAGAGTCTGCATTTATTTAACCATTTTGAGTGAGCTGTAAGTAGTGATAATCATTTTTTTAACAGAATGCGCATCAGGAAATAGTAGATTAGCATCTCAGCTTTTTCTGTGCCTACTGTATATTTGGTAAAAAAGGTCTTTGAACCCCAACCAATGAGGAGTACAGTATGTGCTGCAAAGAAATCACAGGCAAAAAAGCAACTTGCTTGGGAGGAGAGCAAAAGCAACTACCCTCCAAAGTGGTCAAAGAAAGACTAGCTCATCACGAGGTTCTATATTGGTCGGTGAGCATCTTCCACCTCATATACACATGAGTGGCCAAATGTCACAGATTCCTGGCTTTACAATCTTTGATTGCTTTTATCCGGTTTCCAGCTGGGACTGGAAGATTATCCTATTGTTAAGACCTTAGGTTTGTTAGCTATGAAAAAATGAATTGATTAAAAATTTGTCATTTTTAGATGGAATGGCATGAGCTGTGCTGTAGTCTTTCATAAGGAACAGTTTTATGCTTAAACCAAGTTTTCCTCTTCTTGTCTGCTGTGTGGCATTGATCTCAAAGCTCTGTTTTGAACTAAAGACAGCTCTACTAATTTCCAACTTGAATGTCATCTTAGACTTTTGCTAGGTATACACAAAATTGATCTTGCTTTGTAAATGGGTTTTCTGGTGGACTTTGCTTCAGGAAGAAGTCATCCTACTTCCTGTTAACAGGCAGAGCAAAAGGATAGAAGTTGGATCTCATGCCCGATTAGGAGACAAGTACTAACTGGGTATGTGTGCAAGCACTGCAGACTCAGGGAGGTATTAGTGCTGATTCCAGTCCTGGCAGGAACTGTCAGATCAGCTTTGGTAGGTTGTCCTTGGCCACCTGTTATCTCATAGGGGAGGAATCCTGTTCTCTCTTACTCTTTCTTCATTGATGCTGAGGCACCACTGTCAACTCCCCTTGAACTTCATGATATTATTCAGGAAGGCTGGTAGTTTCTGGCCATAGGATGTACCTTGTCTACGGTAGTGCTGTTGTAATGCCACTCATTGTGAAATCTGGCCAAGCAAAGAGGAAGGCTCTGCTATCACTTTGCATTGCAGAAATAGCATATGCACGAGTGAATGGTTTACCACACCGTTGAGCTATCAGCCTCTAAGGAACAGGCTGGCAGACTTGCTGAGTTGTTGGGGTCAGTTTAGTACATGGCATTTCTTATTTCTTCAGTGGTGAAGTTTGAGTATGAACTGGGGTTTTTCCAAAATGTTTGATCTCCAGGCTGACCAGTTTTAAAGTATACATATACTGTACAAACTCTGCTTCTGCCATCAAACCTGTTTCTTATTGTTGGTTATAAACAGTGTTAATCACTTATTATTTAGAATTAATCTTAGCTAAATTAATTTTACCTACTATTAAAGTTATCTTATATCTTTGTGCCATTAGGTGCGATCGGCATTTACAAAAAAAAAAAGAAAAATTAAAGCTTGGCTAACCCGCTAGGACTGTCTATGTAATCACCTGTATCCCACAAGGTGGCGTTGGAATGTTTGCATTCTTGTCAGAATTCTTCATGCGGTGTCCTTTTGCAGATTGTTTGAATTGGCATTAGTAATTATTTTGATGATTTCTGGCTAATTTTATCCTGTATGTTATTGTTCTTGTTTTATATATTTTTGAATTATGTTATCTACAACAACGATGAAAGCATTAGGCTGCATAGGAAAGAGCATTCGGATGGAGTGGCATGAGCTGTGCTGTATTCTTTCATAAGGGACAGTTTTATGCTTGAACCAAGTTTTCCTCTTCTTGTCTGCTGTGGGGCATTGGTCTCAAAGCTCTTGTTTTGAACTAAAGACAGCTCTACTAGCTGTTGAAGCAAGAGAGTACTAGTTTGTTCCTACACGATATACAAATCCTCAGTCCTTTACACAAAAAATTACTTTCAACGAAGCCAGAATTACGGCTGTTAAATTCTTGAAGAAGGTGGTTAGGCAGTAACTACCGTCTGGTAGGCGGGTAGGCCCACCTGCCCGGATGTAAACACTCCACTTCGCTTTTGGCCGTCTTCCGATGAAGACATATTTTTGAGAGCTCTTGCTGACTAGCTGTTAATCATTTGTTCCAACGCCGTATGCTTACCCAGAACTACTTTCTTTGGAGAATCCTGGATGTCAATCTGGTACCGACCAGAAAAAACTAGTTACTATCCCCTCCCGACCCCCAGCCAGGTATGCAGTCCTTTCCTGGTCGCTGTAGTGTTCACACACCTCAGCTTGTCGTCCGTTACCTGCCCATTTCTCCAGTTTCGCTTCAGGACTCCCCAGCAGAGCGTCGGAATTTTTTCCCCCCTCCCCTCCCAGCAAGGGGACCTAGGTAGAGTCTGTTGCTGGGCCGAGGAGTCCTTTTCATTGCCATACCGCCTTTCTTCAGGAGGAATGGACGTGTGTTGGTCTGTGGGGTGCCCCGTCGTTGGATGCGCTGGTAACGGCACTGAGCGCCGCCAAGTTCCTGCTTCCCGATGCGGAGTGTCCCGCTACAGTGTGTCCTGCTCCTGAGAGGAGCACTCCGCTTGTCCAGCCAAGGCCTCCATCAGAGTTTTTCTACGAGTTAACGGAGCCCCTGGGTCGCGTCCCTGGAGGGATTGGCGCTCCTCAGAGGCAGAAGGAGCTGACGCGTCCCTCAGTGGGACAGATCTGGTCCTGGACCGGCATCCCTCACACTCCGTTTAGATATCCCCATAGAAGTGCTTAGGCGGAGTGAGGGGGTATGTCTTGGGGATTGCACCGCACCCCCCCCCCCCCCAAATGATGCTCTCGCAGTCGACCCCCTCCCCAGGCAGACGTGGTTCCCTCAGATGAAGTTCCCCATAGGAGGGGGTACAAGGCATAGAAAAAAAAGAGGTTGGGATAGGTGCTGTAGCCAACGTGACGGGGCTCGCAGTCGATGACGGTATGCTCTGCTCCCGCGATCGGACGGCCCGCTCTGCTCACTCGGTTGGGCAGCACGTTACGCTCTCCCAGTCGGGCAGCACGTTACCCTCTACCTCTCTATAACAGCCGCTCCGCTCTCCCTGTCGGACGGCCTGCTCCACTCTCCCTGTTGGATGGCCCTCTCCGCCCTCCCTGTCGGATGGCCGCTCCGCTCTACCTGTCAGACGGCCTGCTCCGCTCTACCTTTGTCGGCCCGGTACGCTCTCCCTGTCGGACGGCCCGCTCCACTCTACCTGTCGGACGGCCTGCTCTACTCTCCCTGTCAGATGGCCCGATCCGCTCTACTTGTTGGACGGCCTGCTCTGCTCTCCCTGTCGGACGGCCTGATCCGCTCTCCCTGTCAGACAGCCGCTCCACTCTCCCTGTCGGATGGCCCGTGCCGCTCTCCCTGTTGGACGGCCCGCTCCACTCTACCTGCCGGACGGCCCGCTTGACTCTCCCTGTTGGACAGCTGCTGCGCTCTCCCTGTTGGACGGCTGCTCCGCTCTGTCTGTCAGACTGTTCGCTCAGCTCCCCCTGTCAGACCGCCATCTGTGCTATCCCTGTCGGATGGCCCCGCTTCTCTCTCCCTGTCGGATGGCCCGCTTCTCTCTCCCTGTCGGATGGCCCGCTCCATTCTCCCTGTCGGACGGCTTGCTCTGCTCTCCCTGTCGGACTGCCCGCTCCGCTCTCCCTGTTGGACGGTCTGCTCTGCTCTCCCTGTCGGATGGCCGCTCTGCTTCCCCTGTCACTCTCCCTGTCAGGACCGCTCCACTCCCCTGGTCGGACTGTCTGCTTTGCAGTCACCCATACTCATGGCTCCATGACAGTCCCGTGAGAGGGTGGCGCCACTGCCCATTGGCCTTCCCCCTGCATGCTCTGCCTGCCAGTGGGTCTCATATGATGGCTCCACTGGTACGGCCTGCGACTCCGCTTCCAGTGAGGCTCCTGCTTCCGCTGGTAGCCTCCGGAGTGAGGTGTCCAGCAGGTCCGGAGTACACCCCATTCCCCGTGGTGGAACCTGCTTGGTCTTGGAGGGCGGTGATGATGAGTTATTCCTGACCACCCAACTGCTGACCCAATGGACGTACTGGGTCCTGAGGCGGAGAGACCTGGTCTTTGCTCACCTCTCAAGGAACTTCCCAGACAGGGAGGCGAAGTCCCTCTGGAACGTTCCAGTGTTGTGCGAATCCCTTTTCCCGGATCACCTGGTAGAACGGTGGAGGAAGGCAGACCAGGACTCTGTCGTTTTACAGGGCGTCATCCTTGGGTAGGCAACCGGTGCCAAGATGAAGTATCGAGTCACAGAAGCCGAGACAAGGACCCTGACTGGGGGGAGAGGGCCCCCTTGGGTAGGTATGTCAGAATCATCGTCAGGAGGCTGGGACCATCAGGAATCGCAGCCCTATTCCAGGACCGCTAAAGCCTCCGCCTCCTCTTTTAGAGCCAGGTCCGTCCCCCCCCCCCCCCCCCCCCCCCCCCCCCCCACCCCCCCCCCCCCCCCCCCCCCAGAGGTAAAGGAAGCCGCTTCCCTAGGAGGAAGTAGAAGGTGAGGTCTCCCACCCAACTTGATGCCTTGGGTTTGGGCGAGGTTGCCTCTCCAATCATTGGCAGGATGGGGAGGATCTCAGGGCCAATCCCTGGACTGTCCAGGTCCTCAGGGACGGTTACCAGATCTCCTTCCAGACATAAACCTCCCTAAACGGGGGAGCCGGACAGCAGGGCATTCAGCCCCCAGACCCCTTTGCTCTTGTGCTGGTGGCCCTGGACCTCAGGACGCATACTTCCAGATCCCAGTACACCCCTCCAGCAGGAAATACCTCTGTGTAAGGTGGAAGGGATCGACGTCCAGTTCAGGACCCTCTGTTTTGGCCTGTCCACTGCGCCGCAGGTATTTCTGAAGGATATTCTCCCCTTGTGTCCGCCTGGGCCCTCAAGAAGGGCATGCGTCTCCTGTGGTACCTTGACGTTTGGGCTACTCCTTTCCACCTCAAAGGATCTCCTTTGAGAAGGTAGTACAGGAGCTGGAAGATTCATGGGGAGGGCTAGAATCCCCATGGAGCTTGAGATCTGAGATTCCGATGAGGCCCTTCCAGTGGAACTTGAAGGACAGGTGGGCCTCGGGTGGAAAGAACCTATGGGATCTAATAGTTCCCTCTCAGCTGATGGCAGAGTCCCTTTGCTGGTGGCTAGATGACACAAACCGTCGGCGGGGGATTCCGCTGGTGGATGTCCTTCCGGAGATGCTCTTATTCAAGGATACATGTAGGGAGGGCTGGGAGCCCACCTACGGACAGAAATGAGGGGGGGGGGGGGTGGCCCGAATGGGAGCGCAAGTTCCATATCAACAGCTTGGGGCTCCTGGCCATCCCCAAAGAGCTCCAAGTCTTCGAAACTAGCCTGAGGAACAAGCAAGTGGCAGTCATGTGCAACAACGCCACTGTTGTTGCTCAAGTCAAAAAGCAGGGGTCTGAGGTCGCGACCCCTGGGCTTCTTGGCGGACACCATTCTAGAGCGGGTGGAGAACGCCGGAATCTCCCTGTCAGCAAGGGAGATTCCGGGAAAAAGGAATGTGATTGCCGACGGACTCAGTAGGCAAGGCCAGGTCCTAGGGGTTGAATGGTCCCAACACCCTGCAGTAACGGGAGAGTTGATCGCGAGGTGGGGCTCCCCCACCATGGACTTGTTTGCAATGACCCTGAACCGTAAGCTCTGGTGTTCTGCTCCCCTGTCTTGGACCCGGCAGCGGTGCTTGGACCTAGACCTCAATGCATTTCCCCTTTCGAAGATCTCAGGCAGGTCCTCAGTCGACTTCGGACCTCCAAAGCAGGTTACCAAGCGAAGTGGAAGCTCTTCGGGGCCTGGTGCAAGGAACAGAACTTGGACCTCTTACAAACCAAGATTCCCCATTTCGCGGAATTCTTAGTCCATCTGAGGGAGGACAAGGGGCTCTCCATTGCGGCTATCGAAGGGGTCAGGGCGGCCTTGAGCCAGGTATTTTATCAAAGAGGGGTATGGGGAATTCCAAGGACACCTCCCTACTTATTAAGGGATTTGAATAGACCTGCCCCCCAGGTCCCTGTCAGTACCTCTCTGGGATGGGGCCAGGGTCCTGGCTGCTCTAAAAAAGCCCCCCTTCGAGCTGCTTAAGGATATCACAGACCGAGAGCTCACCCTCAAGACGGTCTTCCTCTTGGCTTTAGCATCTTCCAAGAGGGTGGGGGAGCTTCATGGCCTCTCCTACCAGGTGTCCCACTCAAGGGGTTTGAGAGAACTAACCTTCAAATTTGTGCCATCCTTTGTAGCCAAGACCCAGAACCTGTCGGTGGTAGACGAGCAGTTCGTGGAGTTCTCCATTCCAGCCCTTCCGAAGTCTGAGGATTTCAAGGACCTACTCCTCTGCTCAGTTCAGGGCGGCAAGGAAATATCTCAGCAGAACGGAAGGACTCCGCCCCGGTATTCAGAACCTCTTCGTCTCTACCGGGCGTGAGAAGAGGACGTTGCGAAGAACACCATCTCCTGCTGGTTGAGGGGACCATCAGGAGGGCCTGTGAGGTAGTGGTATGGATCCCCCCGCAAGGCGCGAAGCCCCATGACATCAGGGGTATAGGCACCTCCTTGTCTCTCTAAGAATCTGGCCATCGGCCAGATCCTATGGGCAAGGGTGTGGAAGAGACAGTCCACCTTTACGACCCATTACCTCAAGGATTGCATGAGGAGGTCCCTCGGCGGCGGCAAATGTTTCACCTGCCGTATGAGAGTTTCGTAACCTTCCTCGGGAAAGCGTTTTCTCCAGACGCTAATGACTCGCTTCTCCTGCTAGTTCCACTAGCAAGGCGAGCGAGAGCATCCAGTCTTCCTCCCCTATTCCCTCTACTTCCTATGGCTACGCCGGGAGAGGCGAGGTGAATAGGAGGGATCCTGCAGAGTGCTCTCCGTAGGATTCAGCGGCGGGGGAATATGTTCCTGGAGGGACCTTAATGTCCTACCAGAGGTACGTCCACGTGGTTGAGGAATGATCTTATGTCAAATCTTGAGATTATGTCTCCATGGCTTTTTCTGTCCTCTGGACGGATTTAAATTCGCAGTCCCCTATGGGTTTTTGCGTTTTGGGAGCCTCGATTGGTTCTAGCCAAACGCATTCTTTCATGGAATGCTCTACCAGGCAACTCAGGATGATAACAAGCTGAGCGAGCAGTGTATGGTTCTGCCTCAGTACTGCATGATTTCCGAGATTCTTTTCGGTTTTGTATTGTTTCTTCTCTGTCGAGGATTGACTACCAATTCGAATCTCTGCCTGGCAATCACAGACTTAGGCCTTTGGTTGGCTGGAATTCTTGCATACATCAATACCCCGAACTTATGTGATTTGATTTGAGCGAATTCAGAATAGCATAAACTTTTCATTGGAACCTAACTAGTTACCATACACGAGTTCTTCACAATAGCATGAACATTTGCTAATCCTCCAGAAACACTGCAAAACCCTGAAAAAGTGTTTATGTTTAGTTTATTATGTAAATTTTGAAGTTTTAAATTTTTTGTATAAAATATTTATTGAAAATGTATTATTTTTATTTTTTTTACATGCATAAATATGATACAAAGGTAATTACAGCATGTACAGTTAGTGCATATGCATACTTTTATAAGATGCAATACCCACTCACAGAGTTACTGCAATTTTCAAAGATGATATCCCTTCAGAAACTCTGTTTAATTTCTGAAGTATGTACTAGTATACTACAATTAGTACAAGTTTTCATTCTTTTAAGGGTAAAATCAGTACAGATATTTTGTGTATGCCATTTATTTTTTTGAAAATAATACAAAGGCAGTAAATAATTCAGTGTTTGTCACTTATTATATAAGAACTCCATGATCAACTAGTAAAACATGTTAAAGTTGTTGTTTTGTGAAAATTACTTTCTTGACTTCGGAGAAAAGTGCTGGTACAATCTGTATGTACTATGTTACGTAATTACAGCACATACAGTTGATGTACTTTCAGAAGGTGTGATCCCACTTTCACCTTTTAAAGATGATACCCCTCGAGAGTTTTACCTCCCATGATGTACGTATTTCTCTCTCTCTCTCTCTCTCTCTCTCTCTCTCTCTCTCTCATAGTTAGCTCTCACACTAGTTCATGATTTTAAATTGATTGAATTTTAACTTCACCCTCTGCAAACATTACTTATGTACATACATGTCTTCTTTATTTTATTGAATTGTGTGACTTCGTTATGGCTGACTTGTGAAGTTTACCTAGTGACGCAAGAAAACTTTTACTCTGACGGAAAAAGAAAATGACATCCCATGACTTAGGGTAATGTTAGTATACGTACAAAAGTGGATACATATGTACGTAGTAGTTACTGTAACTTTTTATGCCAACCAGTTATTTCTTTAGCATGGGTAATGTAATGAACTAACTTTTAAATTGAATTACAGTAACTCTAATTTCATTTAAAAATTAGCCTAATACGTAGGGAGCATGATTAGGGTCCTATTTAGTGTTTAAACCCTAGAAGTAAGCATTTACGTATTAGCAATCTTAGAGACCGTGCCAAACTTAAGTGAAACTTCCCCTTCCGCGAGGAGGTCTTGAACCTAACCATGCGTAAGTTTGGGGTATTACTATTTGTGTATGCCCATCTCTCTTGCACCGCATTTGCTGTTGCGAGAATTTTCAGAGATATATCTCATTAGACCCGTTATCATCTTTGTATAACAGAAGTCTGTAGCCTAGTCTTCTGCTTCATCGCACCTGCCCCATCGGCCGCTGCTATGACGCAGAATGATATTCTTCAGACAATTTGAGTTTATGTTCAATTATTCTTTGTTCATCCCGAATTGTAAATGAATAACGGAAGACTTCGCCTGTTCCCCGCCCTACTAGCTCTGCTTCCAAACTATATAGAAACTTCCTCCCTGATCCAACCCACAAGAACCGGTTCTTCAGGCAGTACAATCCATGTGTTTTTATTCCTGAAAGATTCCTCACTTTCATTGCAAACTCCGACTTTCTCGCTGAGCAGCAATGAAATAGAGGATTAGCTTTTTCAGTCCTCTGTTTTTGTGTTTAAAATTTCAACTTTTTCTACAAATATATAGTACAGGCAGTCCCCAGTTATTTGGGGGTGGTTACATTCTAACAACTTGACAATAACCAGTTAATGGCATTTCTGCGTCAGTACTCTATTATTGGGGCTGATAAACAGAAATCGGTGCATTTCAGGGCAAATAATCGCTGATATTTGGCAACAGCTCTAGACAAGCCCCATAAAACTGGATCGCTGACAACCAAGGCCACGGATAACCAGGAACTGCATGTAATATTTGTTTTTATACATTCAACTTACCTGTCAGATATATACATAGCTATTGACTCCGTCGCGCCGACAGAATTTCGAATTTCGCGTACATGCTACAGGTAGGTCAGGTGATCCACCGCGCTGCCGCTGGGTGGCAGGAATAGGAACCATTCCCGTTTTCCATCAGATTTTTTCTGTCGGCCATACTGGCAACATCGTTGTTGGTATCTCCGGCTGGATTTCGTTTTTGGATACAATTGATCGTCGTTTTTGGACCCTTTGGTGACGTATTTGGATCATTGTACTGGCATACGCTATTTGTGGATCGTTATTTGGATTTTGGCTTGGAATTTTCATCATGATGTCTGATTCTGGAAGTGTGGTGAGAATGTGTGTGAATGAAGGGTGCAAGGTGAGAATGCCGAAAGCTTCGGTTGATCCTCACACTGTATGTAAAATATGCAGGAAGTATGAATGCTCGATGGATAACACTTGTCATGAATGTGAGAGTTTGAGTGCTGAAGGGTGGAAGTCTCTAACTTCTTATTTAAAGAAATTAGAGAAAGACCGGTTAAGGAACTCATCTTCCAAAACCAAGCCTAGCTCTCTATCTTCAAGTGGTTTGGTGAGTAATATTGTACCCTCTAACTTTATGAACGCTCCTTGTAATATTTCAGGACCTTCTCCGAATGCAGATCCTACGGACTCTGCTTCAGAGATCGCAAGTCTTATAGCTGCGCTTATGAAAATGGAGCGTAAAGTGCCTGCCATAGAAGGTAAGCAAAGTAGTGCTGTGGAAAGTGATGTGAATTTCCCCAGTGAAGTGGAGGAGGCGTCTGATTGGCTTCACAACGCTCCCAGGCCTAGACCTCTTTCAAGCTCCCAAGCCCAGAGGAGAAGGAATGTCAAAAGCCTTACGGAGGTTATGGAGGATCCCCACCAGTCAGACGTCTCTTCGGCAGAATCTGTAACGTCACAGACTGCCAGAGAACGCATTAGAAAAAGCGTTCTACGTGAATGTTTTTCGTCTTCGGAGAATTCCTCACCTAAAAGAGGATGGAGATCAGCGGATCGTTCTCGTCCATTGAAGAGGATCTGGGAAGAATCGGGAATAAACTCGAGTCCGGAACGTTTTTCGGAGGATTCCCCGACGGAGATCAAGAAATCAAAGGTTTTGGCTTCTCCCGCTAAGTCGTGGAGAATGGAGAAAGATTGCTCTCCTTCTTCTCCTTTAGACCAAAGAGAAGAAACGACTAAAATATTGAAAGATATGCAAGAGTCTATTGCTTCTCTAGTCGGGGTTCTTTCGAGAGATCCTCCAAGAAGAAAGGATGTTAATCTTCCTGTGAAGAAGTCAAAAAATCCTCAATATCAACCTCCCAGAAAAGATTCTTCTTCTTCGGATGAAGGGTCTATTTTTCACAGACCCGCGCGTTTGGGGCGCGAGGCGCCAGCCAGGCGCGGAGTGCCAGTCAGCCGCAAAGATCTACCAGTGAGGCGCGAAGCGCCAGCCAGGCGCGCAGAGCCAGCCAGGCGCGAGGCGCCAGCTAGGCGCGAAGCGCTAACCAGGCGCTATCTGATATCGGATGAGGATGCAGATAAAGACTACTCTTCAGAACAACATTTACATCATAAGAAGAGTTTCTCTAAGGAAACGACTGGAACGACGGCCAAGCTCGAGACGCTAACCAGACGCGAGGCGCCAGCCACGCACGAGGATTCTATCAAGCATGGAAAGACAACCTGGCGCGAAGCGCCAACCAGACGAGAAGTGCCAGCTAGGCGCGAAGCGCCAGACTGCCGAGAAGCGCCAACCAGGCGAGAAGCGCCAGCCAGGAGCGAAACGCCAGGCTGCTGCGAAGTGACATACAGGCGCGAAGCGCCAGCCAGACGCGAGACGCCAGACTGCCGCGAAGCGCCAACCAGGCGCGAAGCGCTAGTCGAGCGCGAGGCGCCAGCCTCGCGAGAGGAGCCAGCTAGGCGCGAAGCGCCAGCCAGGCGCAAGGCGCCAGGTGAACGTGAAGAGCTGGAAGAGCGAGAAGTTACAAGGAGTAACAGAAGATCTTTATATACTCATGTAATGTCTTCGGATAGCGAGTCTCCTACAAATAGAAGCCCTAATTCAAGGAAGCAACCTGGTACATCGAAGGTTACGGTTTCGACCTCGATGTCTCAGGATGTTTTAGTGGAAAGGAAAGGGAGAGCTTCTAGGTCAGTCAGTCTCTCTCCTTCTAGGAGTATGTCTCCTAAAGGGAATAAATCTACGGGCAAAGACGCTCATAAAAAAGCTCGCTCTCCTTCTATGATGGAGTTGGACGAAGTGTCGGAGGAAGAAACCCCGAACAATGAGGGGGTATCTAATTACAAGGTGTTAGCCTCTCTTCTCCTGCAAGAATTTGGAGACTCTCTAAGCCCTGCAGCTCCTCCTTCCCCGAGATCTCTGTTCTCGAGTACGAAGATTCCTAAATCTTCTTCGTATTTAAAAATGAAACTAGCCATATCAATGAAGAAGGCTATTCAATCTTTAAATAATTGGATGAAGGTGAAGAAGGAAGCTCAAAAGACAGTTTTTTGCACTCCTCCATGTAAGCTCGGGGTAGGAGAGGAATATGGTACAGGACAGAGGAAGCGATGGGACTTATGCTTCCATCTTCCGCAGAGGCAGATTTTTCAAGCTTGGTTGAAGCATCGAGGAGACATGCTTTAAATACAGCTAAAGCATATTGGAGCATGTCAGAATTGGATCAGCACCTCAAGGGACTGTTCCATGTACTAGAAGTTTTTAACTTCTTGGATTGGTCCCTTGGAGTGCTGGCCAAGAAGGCAAATGAGCCAGATGTTTTAGAGCCTGAGGTGTTACATTGCATCTTATCCTGTATGGATAAGGCGGTTCAGGATGGTTCGGGAGAATTGTCATCTCTATTTGGAGCAGGAGTAGTGAAGAAGAGATCATTATTTGGTTCATTTCTAACCAAAGCGGTATCTCCTTCACAAAGGTCAGCCCTTTTATACGCTCCTCTCTCGGATCACCTGTTCCCTTCGCAATTGGTGAAGGAGATTTCTAAGTCTCTTGCTGAAAAGGCAACCCAAGATCTTTTAGTACAATCCTCTAAGAAAACGAGACCAACAATACCAGTGGCGAGGAAGACTACTCGTACTCCGGTAGTGCCCTTTCGGAGAGGTTCCACCTCTCGTCCTCCAACGAAAAGGAAGGCAGCAGAAAAGCGAGGAAGGTCCTCCTTTCGGTCTTTCAAGAAATCAAAGTAGCAGCGAAGTCCTCCAAACATCTGTAGGGGCCAGACTCCTAAACTTCGTAGGGGCTTGGGCGATAAGGAAAGCCGATCCTTGGACGCTAGCAGTCTTGGGGAAAGGTTACATTATACCTTTTCAGGACAGACCACCTTTGTCGAATTCCCCAAAGGAACTGTCGGCGAAGTACAAGGACCCTGTTCTGAGGGAGACACTTCTTCAGATGGTGATAGGAATGAAGGACAAAGAGGCAATAGAAGAGGTTCAGGATCCTTCCTCTCCGGGGTTTTACAACCGCCTGTTTTTAGTTCCAAAGGCATCCAGAGGATGGAGGCCAGTCTTGGACGTGAGCATTCTGAACAACTATTTGGAAAAGAAAAAGTTCTTGATGGAGACTTCTGCCTCGGTACTTTCAGCCCTGCGAAGAGGAGACTGGATGGTCTCTCTAGACCTGCAGGATGCATATTTCCACGTTCCTATTCACCCGTCATCAAAGAAGTATCTCAGGTTTGTGATACAAGGGAAGGTCTACCAGTTCAGGGCCTTGTGCTTCGGCCTCTCCACGGCTCCACAGGTATTTACGTACCTGATGCGGAACGTAGCCAGATGGCTACACCTGGAAGGCATAAGCGTCTCTCTGTACCTAGACGATTGGCTGATAAGAGCAAAATCCCAGGAACAATGTTTGGAGGATCTGAAGAAAACATTAGAATTGACAGAGGAATTAGGACTTCTCGTGAATCTCGAGAAATCGCAGATGATCCCCAGTCAGGACTTAGTCTATTTGGGGATTCAGATGAATTCTCGGGATTTTCGGGTTTTTCCGTCCCAAGAAAGGATTCTTCGAGGGATTCAGAAAGTAACATCCTTCCTAAAGAAAGACAGGAGTTCAGCCAGGGAGTGGCTGAGCCTTCTAGGGACTCTTTCTTCCCTGGAACAATTTGTATCCCTAGGAAGACTTCATCTAAGGCCTCTACAATTCTTCCTAAAGAGATCTTGGACTTGGAAGAAGGGCCATCTGTCGGACACTTTTCCGGTAACAATAGAGGTGAAGAAACACCTAAAGTGGTGGCTGCTCCCACTCAAAGAGAACGAGGGAGTGTCCCTAGAGGTTCGGAACCCAAACCAAATCTTGTTCTCAGACGCTTCAGAGACGGGATGGGGAGCGACTCTAGGGGCAAGAGAAGTCTCTGGCAAATGGAAGAAAGAACAAAAGGATTGGCATATAAATGCCAAAGAACTATATGCAGTGTTTCTGGCATTGAAATTCTTCAAGTCAGAAGTAAGAAATCAAGTGATTCAAGTCAACGCAGACAACACCACGGCGTTGGCTTATATAAAAAAACAAGGGGGGACGCACTCGTTTTCCCTATTCGAGATAACGAAGGATCTGTTGTCATGGACGGAGGAGAGGAATATCACCCTCCTGACCAGATTTGTAAAAGGGGAAAGGAATGTCAGAGCAGACAGGCTCAGCAGGACAAACCAAGTTCTCCCCACGGAGTGGACTCTGCACGAGCAAGTCTGCCAAAGACTGTGGAACCTGTGGGGAAGGCCGCAGATAGATTTGTTTGCGACGTTCCTGTCAAAGAGGATAGAGAACTTCTGCTCCTTAGTAGAAGACCCGAGAGCGATAGCGGTGGATGCCATGCTACTGGAGTGGTCGGGACTCGACGCTTACGCTTTCCCTCCATTCAAGTTGCTAGGAGTAGTGATGAAGAAGTTCGTAGCATCAACAGGGACGAGATTAACTCTCATCGCCCCATTTTGGCCATCCCAAGATTGGTTCACAGAGGTACAGGAATGGACAGTAGACTACCCAAGATCTCTTCCAAACAGGATAGATCTTCTCAGACAACCCCACTTCGAGAGGTTCCATCAAAACCTCCCCGCTCTCGCTCTGACTGCCTTTCGACTATCGAAAGATTGGTCAGAGCGAGAGGCTTTTCAAGCAAGGCTTCGAAAGCAATTGCTAGAGCCCGGAGATCGTCAACTATCCGGGTCTACCAATCGAAGTGGGATGTGTTTAGAAGATGGTGTAGGAAGAATAAGCTGTCCTCCTCCGATACCTCTGTGACCAATATAGCAGATTTTCTGTTATTCCTGAGAGAGGAATCCAATCTGTCCGTATCTACAATAAAGGGATACCGAAGTATGCTCTCAGCAGTATTTAGAAATAGAGGCTTAAACTTGGCAGAGGATAGAGATTTGCACGATCTCATAAGATCGTTCGAGACGTCAAAATCTATATCCTCTACTCCGCCAAGTTGGAATCTGGATGTTGTGCTCAAATTCCTTACATCGGAAAAATTTGAACCTCCCGACCGTGCCTCGTTCAGAGATTGGACGAGAAAGTGTGTTTTTCTCATAGCCTTAGCGACGGCTAAGAGAATAAGTGAAATCCATGCCCTAGATTCTCGGGTGGGTTTTAAGAAAGACGCAGCCATCTGTTCTTTTCAAACTCTGTTTTTGGCAAAAAATGAGAACCCTTCGAAACCATGGCCAAGGAGTTTTGAGGTGAAAAGTCTTTCAAACTTAGTGGGAGACGAAATTGAAAGAACTTTATGCCCAGTTAGAGCTCTTAGGTTCTATCTTAAAAAGAAAGAAGAGTTGAAGGCATGTAAACAAAGTCTATGGTGCGCAGTTCGGGACACGAAAAGACCAATGTCCAAGAATGCGCTAGCGTATTTTATTAGAAGTGTGATTATGGAAGCTCATAGCGATTGGGCAGAAGATTCCTTTAAAATATTACGAGTTAAGGCTCATGAGGTAAGAGCAGTGGCAACATCATTATCTTTCCAAAAGAATATGTCCATGAAGGACATTATTAATGCGACCTATTGGAGATGCAACTCGGTATTTGCATCCCACTATCTTAGGGATGTTAAAATTACCTATGACAAGTGCTTCTCTCTAGGTCCTTTTGTGTCTGCGGATAACAAGTGCTGGGGACTGAGGACACATACCGATCCTTAAACTTTTATTAAAAGTCTAATATTTCCATACCATACTGGTGGGATGGGCTCTTAACTTTCTTACCTGACGGCTAGTTGTTGCACAGGCGGCCATGGCCTTGTTTAGGTAAGGAACTGTGAGTTTATCTTACAGGATAGGCTTGGATAAAAACGGTGTCTTTGATTACGGAGATCTCCACTATTTGAGGCGGGTTTTTGTGTTACTACTGGTAAAAGTGCTTGGTGTCGCACAGGCGGCCGTAGCCCTTGCTAGTAAGGAACTAGAAATGTGCCTTTTAAACGGAGTAGTATTAAAGACATTGTCTAAATTCGTACATGGACCTCTCCTTTTAAGACAGTATCAGGATTTTCTGCTGACAGGAGTGCTTGGTGTCGCACAGGCGGCCTTTGGTGCTTTTGGCAGTATGAGAATGTGAAAAGGTCTTACAAGCGAGGTAGTACAAATTGAAATTATATTTGTTTATTTTTGTTTATTTTTCATAAAGAATTAGGTGTAAAATATTGTGATTGAGTTTTTTGGTTGTTTGCAAGGAGTCCGGGGATGACTTCTTGCAATCTTAGAAACAACATTTGGTTAGGTTAAGGTGATCAGGATCGGGATTGTGCTCCTTAGAAAAAAGGTTCTTGTCATATAAGTGGATTGAAACCCTTTGACATAGCCCTTATAGGATCGGCCAAGTAAGTGGATAAGACCCCTTTGGCAGACCTACAAGAACTCTTAGCAATAGATCAATATCTCGCTGAGGCTCTTGAGACTAAGCAGACTCCTGGGCATTAACCATGAAGTCTTCAGTCTAAACAGGTAGGAACCAAGGTTTTATGTTATTATTACCTACAACGATTGTTGTGATTTCTGTTAAATCAGTTATTAGCTGTCTTTACCCTCCTCCAATGGTGTGAATCAGCTATGTATATATCTGACAGGTAAGTTTAATGTATAAAAATGATATTGTTATGATACAATAAAGTTTTATACATACTTACCTAGCAGATATATACAATTAAATTACCCACCCAGCCTCCCCTCAGGAGACAGATGGTGTAGAAAAAATCTGATGGAAAACGGGAATGGTTCCTATTCCTGCCACCCAGCGGCAGCGCGGTGGATCACCTGACCTACCTGTAGCGTGTGCGCGAAATTCGAAATTCTGTCAGCGCGATGGAGTCAATAGCTATGTATATATCTGCCAGGTAAGTATGTATAAAACTTTATTGTATCATAACAATATCATTTTGTTATACTGTAGATGTATCTGTGTATTTTGTGTCCTTTTTTAATTTCAGTAAATGCTCTATTATTATTACCATTTCCCTCTTATTCTATTACTAATTTTCAGCATCATTATTACATTTCAGTTACTGGTGGTACTTCATCAGCTACAGGTGGTCCGTCACCAGAAGAGGCTACAGGAAGACCAACATCCTTTCTAGATGTTCAGAAGAGTGTTATCAGTAGTGAAAAATGTACTGAGGGTTTAACACAAGAAATGTCTTCCCTGCAAAGTTCCAGTACTGTTGCTGAATCAGAGAAAAGCAATGTCGTAAAATGTGAGAATTCAGATGAGTGCATGCCAGCTCAGTCAGTATCAGATTCTACAGTAAGTTCAGTTTGTGTAGGAGAACTTTCTCAAACTACTGTTTCATCATTGGATGCAACTCAAAAGACATGTGGTACCACTAATTTTTCTGAAAAAAGTGTAGAACAAAATCTTGATGAAGCTACTACACCCGGAGAACAGGCCATTGTTAATGCAATTACAGACGTGAATTCATATATAAGAGTTTTTGTTAATAAAGAAGGAAATGAAATAACCAAGGAACCATCTTTAAAGCAGGAGAGCCCTGTATCAGAAGAGAAGCAAATTAAAAAAATTAAGATTAAAATTAATTGGTAAGTAGAATTGTTTTTTATTTTATTTATAAAACTGATTTTGAAAATGTTTTGTTCATTCCAAACCCATTAATCATATAGAGCTCTCATTCACAGTCTGAATGTCTCCAGGCAGTTATTTTTATGTTTTGTGGACAGGAGAAGCAAATTTGCTCAGAGAAACTGCTCACACATGAAACTTCATGGCCAGTTGGTTGGTACTAACTACAATCACCTTAATTTGTTCCGATGCGAGATACTTCCCTCGAACCATTCCATAGGAGATTCCCGGGTGTCGATCCGGGTCCGACCAGAAAATTCTGGTTATATGCCGCACCCAGGTCAGGCCTATGCCCCAGGGGTCGAAGACCAAGCCATCCTAATGACCTATAGTCAGTCCTTCTCTGGTCGCAGGTGCGTGCATACGCCCCTGCTCGTCCGGTGTCCGGCCCTTATCCTTTGTCCGTGCGTGTGCTTTGTGTGCGTGTGTCGTGTTTTTGTGCAATGTCGGCTTCGGAGCCGCAACGTCGTTGCCCTGGTCCTGAAGGACGGGCTTGTGGAGCTTTTCTCTCGCCCCTTCTGATTGATCCACACACTTTGTGTAATTCGTGTAGGGGGGGCGCTTGCTCTAAAGCCAACACGTGCGTGGAGTGCATTGCTTGGCCATCGTATCAGTGGGATTTGGCTTCCACTAAGAAGAAAAAGAAGTCTAAAGCTTCGTTATCGAAGATTTCGCGGGGATCGAGGAGTGAGAGCAGCAGCAGAGACGGCGGCACCCCTTCTCCTTCGGTATCGTCGGAGAGGAAGTCTCCCGCCTTTCTACAGGTTCTTTCTCCTGCCCCCTCCCAGCGAGGGGGCCTAGGTGAGTCCGTTGCCGGGTCTCCCCCCAGGGGGGGTCCCAATGAGTCGTTTCCCCAACAGGTGGTACCGGAGGCTTCCGCGGTGCTGAGGGACTGCTGGTCGCGGTTGCAGCTACAGGGCTCCCCGTCCTGGTCCTCTCTCTTAGCATCGGTGCAGGGGGGGGACCCGTCCCTCCCCTCTGCGGAGCTTCCCGCTTCGTCTCTCCCCGCTTCGCCCCTCCCCTCTACGGCTCTCCCCGCTACAGCTCGCCTCGCTGCCAGGCTCCTCCCGCTCTCGAGCGGAGCTCGCCCCCGCGGCCGGAGCCGGGCCGGGCCGGTTTACCCGGTCACGGATCCACCACCCAACCACCCGGCTCCGACCCTTTTCCCTTCTGCCATTGGGGATGTCTTTCCCCCTCGTACTCCGGGCAGATCCCCAGTGAAGGACGATGCCTTCCCGTCCTGGGGCTTCCCGTCTAGGGGACAGGAGGAGCCAGGGACGGCCCTGGGAGCGGCCTTCAGGGGCAGTCCCGCTGTGAAAGGGGTGTCCCCGAAGCGGCCGAAACGCTCCTCACGTTCCCCCCGCGACGGGAGTCGCCGGAGGAGAAGCAAGAGACGTCGGGATTCGTCAGGGGAGAGGAGTTCTTCAAGTTCCTACTCAAGGGAGCGATCCTCCCGTAGGAGGAAACGCTCCTCCAAGAAGAGACGCCGTCATGGGAGACGCAGGAGACGTAGTTACTCCTCGTCCTCGAGCGGCTCTTCCCGCTCTCATCATCGTAGCCGGGATCGTAGAGGGAGTAGAGGGAGTGACAGGCGTCGGGACAACTCCCCCCAGGGGCGGCGACGTTCTCCTTCTCCGAGGGTGGCCCCCACCCCAGTGGCCCCCAGGAAGGTCTCTCATGGGGGGTTCCCATCCGTCTCCCTCCCTACTCGTCCCTCGGTCCCTGTGGATCCTGCCTTGGTCTCGTCAGCCATAGGGTTGGCCTCCATGACCGAGCGGGCTCCCTTCTTCCGTGTTCCCATACGATTGTCGCCTTCGCGGATGGAGCCTAGAGCCGATACCTCCTTAGGGGGTTCAGAGCCCCTCCACCACTCAGGTATGAGTCCCTCCTCAGGGTGGGCCAGGCGTTCGGGGCATTCCCCTTGCAGGAGACCGGTGTGCAACCGGGTTTAGGAGCCCCTCTCCGGGGAGCTTCTCCAGCTTCCCTCCAGCTAGGGTCTGGGGCCTCTCCTCCGTCGCGGGACGCTGAGGAAGAGACCCTTATCCAGGAGGTACTCCAGAATGCCCTGGAGGAATTGGGTCCAGTGGATGAAGGTTCTACTTTTAGGAGAGTCCTCTCTCTGATCAGGTCCATGAACCGGCTAGAGGAGCCAGCCCCGACGGTAGAGGACAACAGATCCATGGCGGTGGACTTTCTGTTCAGGGACCCAGAGGAACCCAAGCCCTCTCTCAGCCTCCCTAGGTCCAACAATACGGAGAAGGCCCTGACGGTGGTGGAGAAACTCATTGCAGGCTCCAGTAACTCCTTACGTTGGCACTACTCGGCTAGGCTGCTCCCAGCGTCTAAGCCGAGTCAGAGGAGGCTATATGGCCCGGGAGGTGCCCCTCTCCTCCCCAAATCCGTGGAGGGTAACTTGGCAGCCCTAGCTCCCGGACTCTCGGAAGAGGGGCTCACGTCGGGACTAGTCTCCTTCTCTCACCAGGAGGCTATGGCTATGGAAGTCATAGCGTGGACCTCGATTCATGTGGCTTCTTGGTTAGATCTGTGGTCCGGGGCGGTAGCCAGGTTCCCCACCCTCCACGACTTGAGGGACGAGGCCTCTCTTGCCCAATTCAAAGAAGTAATTTTGTCGGGGGGTAAGTCCCTGGGCTTCCTCACGACCCAACTGGTCTCGTCCTGGGCGAACTGGATCTTGAGGAGGAAGGATTCTGTGCTGGCCAAACTCCCTAGGAGCATTCCAGAGAGGGAGCTAAGGACCCTTCGAAACGCCCCAGTGGAAGGAGCTGCTCTCTTTCCGGAGAAGCTAGTGGAGGAGTCTGTGGAACGGGGGAGGAAGGCCAGCCAAGGCCCAATCGTTTATAGGGCCCCTCCCCTACGTCAGTCGGTGCCGAAAAGACCTAGTGAGAGGCCGAAGCCTCAGAATAGGATCCTCTCGGCTCCCCCCACGGAATCACCCCTGCGGAACTGGAGAGACCAGGGAACTCAGCCCTCCCCCAGGACCCTCCCTCCTTCCCAGGCACCCTTCAGGTCCAGACACCCTACTTCTTCCAGGAGGGGTCGTAACAACCGCTTCCCTAGGAGAAAGTAGGAGTCGAGGCCCCCTACCGTGTCTTTCGGCACCAGTGGGGGGTTGCCTCCCGAGCTGTTGGCAGAACTGGGAGGATCTCGGAGCCGAGCCCTGGACAGTCCAGGTCCTCAGGGACGGTTACCGAATCCCCTTTCTAGACCAGAAGCCTCCCTTGACAGGGTAGCCGGCCAATCTGGCCTCTCAGCCCCGGAACCCTGTTCACAGGGAGGCCCTAAGGCTAGAAGTTCAGGCACTGCTGGAGAAGGGAGCCCTCCAGCAGGTGGTAGATCGCTCCCCCGGGTTCTTCAGTCGACTTTTCCTGGTGGAGAAGTCGTCGGGGGGGGTGGCGACCGGTCATAGACCTTTCGGTCCTCAACTCATTCATCCTAAAGACGCCCTTCAAGATGGAAACACCACGCTCGGTGCTGGCTTCCGTGAGGGAAGGGGATTTCATGATGTCCCTGGATCTCAAAGACGCCTACTTCCAGATCCCGGTACACCCGTCCTCCAGAAAATACCTTCGCATAAGTTGGGAGGACCGGACCTTCCAGTTCAAGTCACTCTGCTTCGGACTGGCAACGGCCCCGCAAGTGTTCACGAGGGTGTTCTCCCTGGTGTCGTCTTGGGCCCACAAGAGGGGTATACGCCTTCTCAGGTACCTAGACGACTGGCTACTCCTTTCCTCCTCAAAGGAGCGCTTGGTAGAACAGAGAGACGCCCTCCTGGCCTTCTGCAAAACCCTGGGAATCATGGTGAACTGGGAGAAGTCCCTTCTAGCTCCCTCCACCAGGATGGTGTACCTGGGGATGGAATTGGATACGGAAGTGGGGCGAGCTTTTCCCTCGGAGGACAGGCTGGCAAACCTCCGAAAAATTGCCTGCAACTTCCTAAGCCACCCCCCGAGACCGGCAAAGGAGTAGCAAAGGCTTTTAGGCCACCTAGTCTCCCTTGAAAAACTAGTCCCCCAGGGAAGGCTGAGATTAAGGCCACTACAATGGGACCTGAAAGTAGGGTGGTCCCAGAAGGAGGAAACACCTCAAAAGCCGGTTTCCATCTCACTGGCAGCAAGGAAGGCCCTCGGTTGGTGGCTGAATCCTGCAAACTCTTGTCGGGGTGTGCCCCTCGGGTCAGTGCCCCCAGAGATGCTCCTGTTTATGGACGCATCGAAGGCAGGCTGCGGGGCCCACCTGAATTCCCTCTCGGTGCGGGGGATATGGTCGCAGGAGCAGAGCACCTTCCACATAAACAAACTGGAGCTCTTGGCAGTAAAGCATGCCCTGGAAGCATTCAAGGAGGCAGCAGTGGGAGGACACTCGGTGTGTCTGATGTGCAAGAAGCAAGGAGGCCTGAGATCAAGGGATCTCTGCGGATTGATGGAGGAGATCTTGAGCCAAACCGAAGCCCTCGGGACCTCCTTGACGGCAAGATTCATTCCCGGCAAGAAAAACGTAATCGCCGACGGCCTCAGCAGACGGGGTCAGGTGGTGGGATCCGAATGGTCCCTACACCCTGAAGTAGCGAGGGAACTAATAGGGAAGTGGGGCTCCCCATCCCTGGACCTGTTTGCTACAAGGCTAAACACCAAACTGCCGGTGTACTGCTCCCCGGTGCCGGACCCAGCCGCGTTTTGGGAGGATGCGTTCCAGCACCTGTGGGATGGCCTGGACATGTACGCGTTCCCTCCCTTCGGAGTCCTCAGGCAGGTCCTCAACCATCTGAGGAAGGCGAAAGGGGCGGCCCTGACGTTGGTGGCGCCTTGGTTGCCGGACAGGGAGTGGTTCCCGGACCTTCTAGAGTTGGCCTCTCTTCCCCCTTGGGAGCTGCCCCCCAGGCCAGACCTGTTAAGACAGCCCCACTTCGAGAGGTTCCACAGGAACATTCCAGCCCTCTCCCTTCACGGCTGGAGACTATCGAGCGGCTGTTAAATAGGAGAGGGTTTTCTGGGAGGGTGGCTTCTCACATGTCCAGTTACTTGAGGGAATCCTCCTCTAACATCTATCAGGCAAAGTGGAAGGTTTTTGGGGCCTGGTGTAGAAAGCGGAACCTGGAGCCTCTCCGAGTGAAGATCCCAGACATCGCAGAATTCTTGACCTACCTGAGGTTGGACAAGGGCCTGTCAATTCCGGCAGTCAAAGGAGCCAGGTCCGCATTGAGCCAGGTCTTCTCCCTGAAAGGGCTGGATCTGGGGAACTCGAAGCCTCTGTCCTTGCTCATAAGGAGCTTTGAGCAGAAGTGTCCTTCCCAGCGCTGGCTTGGGTTCCCCGCTGGGATGTTGCAATAGTTTTAGATTCCCTGAGGAAGCCCCCGTTCGAGCCGCTCAAGGACATCCTGGATAGGGAGCTGACCCTCAAGACAGTGTTTCTGCTAGCCCTGGCCTCCACGAAGAGGGTGGGGAAGCTCCACGGCCTCTCGTATGTAGTGACCCACACGAGGGGATGGAAGGAACTCTCATTCAGGTTTGTCCCCTCCTTCGTGGCTAAGAATCAGAACCCCTCGAGCTCGGATCTCAGGTTCGTGGAGTTTTCCATCCCTGCCCTCCCGAAATCAGACCAGCCTAAGGATCTCCTCCTTTGTCCGGTGAGGGCAGTTCGGAAGTACATGGAAAGAACAGCCCGATTCAGGCCGGAGGTAAAGAACCTCTTCGTCACTACGGGAAGGGTGAAGAAGGCAGCCTCGAAAAACACCATCTCCTTTTGGCTGAGAGAAACCATCTGGATAGCCTACGAGAAGGGGGGCCTTTCCCATTCCAGAGGGAGCCAGGCCCCTTGACATCAGGGGAATTGGGGTGTCCCTTTCATTCTCAAAGAACATGGCAGTGGACCAGGTCCTGAGGGCAGGAGTCTGGAATAGGCAGTCGACATTCACAGCCCACTATCTAAAAGACTGCACGAGAAGGTCGCTTGATGCCTTTGAGATTGGCCCCGTGGTGGCAGGCCAGCAACAGGTCTAGGTCCCCTCTCCAATCTTCTTGGAGTGAACGGGCCGGTGTGTATTGAGTGTATGTGAGTGTATGTGGCTTTTCCTCAAATCCCCCCTAATCCTTATCCTTGTTATCCCTGGGCCTTTGGTTGGAGCAAGGAATCGAGGATACTCAGGTAAGATACGCAGGAGTGCGTATGGTTCTCAGTACAAACCATAGTTTTACATGTCAAGGTTTGGTTATACCCGCACCAGGCTTGCCTTGCACCCCTCCGAACCAACCACCCCCGATAACGGGGCTGGGTTGAGTTCTAAGGGGAGCAGTCGCCCCTCCTCTGACCTATCACCTTTGGGGGCCGTTCCCTCCCCTAACCTTCGCCCTCCTCCTAAAGAGTAAGTCTCCTATGGAATGGTTTGAGGGAAGTATCTCGCATCGGAACAAATCACAAATTCTTGGTAATTTGTATTTTTCCTAGCGATACTTACCTCGAACCATTCCATAGGAGATTCCTGGATGTCGATCCGGGTCCGACCAGAAAATTCTGGTTATATGCCGCACCCAGGTCAGGCCTATGCCCCAGGGGTCGAAGACCAAGCCATCCTAATGACCTATAGTCAGTCCTTCTTACTCCACTCCGAGGTGTCTCCCCTAAGCTTCAGCGGGGCTGGAAGGGAGGGAGTTTAATTCCATGGTTCGAGGTAAGTATCGCTAGGAAAAATACAAATTACCAAGAATTTGTGATATTTCATGTGTGTGAAGATAGTAACTATTGCTAGATTGTTCCTAGCTGTTATTTTGAATTTTTGAGAATCCTAATATGTGCATTTTTATATATTTTTATTTCAATCTTTTCATTTCTGTTCACTCATCTTTTAATTCCTTTTCCCTTCAGGGATAGTTCCCAGTCATTGTTAATGGTAACACCCTGTGAATAGATATCAAAATTAAGATAAATGCTAAATTACATTCTGTAACCATCAAACTTTAGCCTTGAAGGTATATTTGAACCATCTGTGGCCTGTAGCCCCACCAGTTAGGTTTAAAAAGACAACATACGTATCCCATTTAAAGGGATGCACACAAGCACATGCCTTTCGCGAGTAGCAAGATTATTTGTGATTTTTCTCGACAATATTTTGTGTATTAATCTAGTGCTTTCTGTCATCTCTCTATTACAACACTGAGATTTTGGCAACGACAGAAGTGCACAAGTGTTGTCACTTTGTGGGATTTTGCCCGCAATCTGTAGGTAGGTAAGTTTTATATCGGTACTTTGTGGGTGAGCCATTTTATGTCATTTTTGTGTGGGTATTTGGAGGTATTTTGTGGGTAATTTGGGTCAAATTAAATACTACTACAGTGTTCCCCCCGTATTCGCGTTCTCCGGATTCGCGGACTCACACATTCACGGATTTTTCTTTGGAATCTATCTAGAAATTATTCGCGGACGGACTCGCCCATTCGCGGAATTTTCCGACGAAAATAATCACTAATTAGTGTATTTTGATGTTTATTTTCATGACTAAATACATTTTTATGATATTGATTTACTAATTTTCAAATATTAACATTTTGATTAATACTGTATTAGTTAAGTTTAATCAAGATTTAAAAATGATATCACATAATATAAATAATAATTCTCTCTCTCTCTACTACAAAGATGTATGTTTTTTTGTATGATAAATAAATGATTTATTATTTTCAAATATTAATATTAATTTATACAGCAATAATATCAATTCATTAAAGAAAATACCATAGTGAAATAGTAAGATTTTAGCTTATAAATTAAAAAAATTATGGAAGAACGAAGGAAATCCCAGTCAGATTCTTTCTCTAACTCAAGGTACTAAAACTCAGATATACGTATCAAGTTAAGTGACCGGAGGGGGAAGGAGCTGATTTGTGGCTGCCATCACGTGGGCATGAAATTTCCACCCCCCCTCTCTCTCTCTCTCTCTCTTTTACTGAGATGAGAGATTTTTATGGTACATATATGCGTAATATGTTTATTAATATTTTCAAATAATAATAATAATAACTGTAATTACAAAAATCATATGTGAAAGTATTTTACAAATACTACGATAATCTCTCTCTCTCTCTCTCTCTCTCTCTCTCTCTCCTCTCATCTCTCTCTCTCTCTCTCTCTCTCTCTTAAAGTGATGTATGAATATAAATTCATTAAAGAAAATACTAAAGTGAATTAGCAAGATTTTAGTTTATAAATAAAAAGAATTACGTAAGAAGAATGAAAGAAAATGCTCATTACTCCACATCTCTCTCTCAGAATTCCAGTAGCAAGCCGAGTTGGCTGGGGTCCAACAACTGTGCTGCCATATCTTACGATAATGTAAACTCTCTCTCTCTCTCTCTCTCTTTTACTGAGATGAGAGAATTTCTATGGTACATGTGTATGTTTATTAATATTTTTGCATAATAATAATAATAGTAATATAACTATATTCAAAATTCATATGTGATAGTATTTTAAAGAAGTACAATAATCTATCCACTTCACTCTTAAATAAGGACAACCCTCTCTCTCTCCTCTCTCTCTCGTCTCTCTTCTCTCTCTCTGCTATTGGCTGTTTTATATATTTCTAATGGTAAAATGTTTAAGATTACTTTAAAATGATATTAATAATACCAATTCAATGGTATATTTGATGTAGGATAATACTTTAAATAAACATTTGGTATTTGTGACTTCACATTTCCATTGTTCCATTGTAAAAAGAAAATGGATGTCTCAAATAGTAACAGTATGAAAGAAAACGTGCATGACTGAATACTTATGGGGGGACTGAATTATTTTCACATACGTAACTAAGTCATTCAGTACGTACATAGTATGTATTTATGTATAAACATAAAATGTAAGATTTACTTTAAAATAGTATTAATAATATTTCAAAGATTAATATGAACCATAATAGGATATTTTATGTATATTTGATGAAGGATGGTCTTTAAGGGATAGGCTACTTTGGTATTTGCATGTTTAGGATAGGGGTTTATGAGCATTTTTAGAGGGGGTTCCAAACATTCGCGGATTTTAACTATTCGCGGGGGCGTCTGGTACACATCCCCCGCGAATATGGGGGGACCATTGTACACTTATTTACGTTTATCAGTATCTGTCAGTATGTCGTGGGAAAGCACTTAGAATGTTCGTAACTGTAGCAGGGCTTAACTGAGCCTGTGTTCCTGCCACGATCATTATTCTGATTATCATTTGGAATATTTTCTTTATTTTGATTAAATTATGATTAGTTTTCAAGTTTAATGGTTTTAATTTAATTAAGCTAGCCTATTTTATTTTTTGTTTAGTGATTGATTAGAGTTTTTCTCTAGGCCTATATATGATTATAATGGCATTTCTTAGTGTTTAAAAAAATTAATAATCAGCAATAGGCATATATTCAATGTCTAAATAGCTTAGACAGCAAGTTACATCTATTAGGTTTACTATTCAATATTCAAATATGTACGATAATATAAGTTTTGAGTTGCCATGTAGTCTACTGTAGAGTATTGGTGAGACCCAATATCACAAGTTATAGGCCTACACACTAACATACACACAAATAGTGACGTGCAATACCATTTTATGCACATACACACACAAACACACACACTCACCTATTCGCGGATTTTTCTTTGGACATATCTACCCATTATTTTTTAGTTTTTTCCGACAATACATATTCACCAATTTGTTTGTTTTGGTTATTTTCATGACTAAATACATTTTTATGGTAAAAAAATGAATTACTAATTTTCAAATATTAGTACAGTGGGCCCCCCGAATTCGCGTTCTCCGGATTCGTGGATTTCTCTCTGGAACATATCTACCCATTATTTGTGGGGAATTCGACTAAACGTGAAGTTCACTGATGATAAATAATCTCTAATTAGTGTATTTTGATGTTATTTTCATGCCTAAATACATTTTTATGATACAAAAATGATTTACTAATTTTAAAATAATATTGATCAATACTGTATTAGTAAGTTTAATAAGATTAAATGATATCACATAATAGCAATAATAATTCTCTCTCTCTCTTACAGAGATTTATGTTTTTGTATGATAAATAAATTATTTACTAATTTGCAAATATTAATATTAATGTAAAGAGCAATCAATTCATTAAAGAAAATACTACAGTGAATTAGTAAGATTTTAGTTTATAAATTTAAAAACTTATGTAAGAATGAAGGAAATCCCAGTCTTCACGCATCTCTCTTTCGAACTCCAGGTCCAAGCTGAGGTCCAACAGCTGTTAAATATATCAAGTAATGTGACAGGAGGGGAGGGAGTGTTTTCTCTCTCTCTCTCTCTCTCTCTCTCTCTCTCTCTCTCTCTCTCTCTCTCTCTCTCTCTCTCTACAGAGATGAGAGATTTTTATGGTACACGTAAGTATAATATGTTCATTAATATTTTCAAATGAAGATGATAATAATAATAATAATAATAATGATAATAATAATAACTGTAATTACAAAAATCATATGGGAAAGTATTTTACAGAAATACTACGCTAATCTCTCTCTCTCTCTCTCTCTCTCTCTCGTCTCCTCTCTCTCTCACAGAGATATATGTTTTTTGTATGATAAATGATTTACTAATTTTCAGATATCGATATTAATGTAAACAGCAATAATATAAATTCATTAAAGAAAATACTAAATTGAATTAGCAAGATTTTAGTTTATAAATAAAAAAATTATGTAAGAATGAAAGAAAATCCATTCTACCCCACATCTTGTCTTTGAACTCCAGTTAGCTAAGCTGAAATGGCTGGGGTCCAACAGCTGTCAAATATATCAAGGAGGGGGAGTGTGTTGCCCTCACCAGATCATGCAATTTCTCTCTCTCTCACTGAGATGAGACAATTTCTATGATACATGTGTATATGTTTATTAATATATTTGCATAATAATAATATAACAAATCTCAAAATTCATATGTGATAGAAATACAATAATCTATCCATTTTACTCTTTTAAATAAGGATAACCCCCTCTCTCTCTCTCTCTCTCTCTCTCTCTCTCTCCTCTCATCTCTCTTCTCTCTCTCTCTCTCTCTCTCTCTCTCTCTCTCATCCACGAGATACATGTATGTCATAGTGGTATCTCTCGCCCTCTGTTTGGGCTGGTAGTGTATGTATAAGCATATCTTTAAGGGCATTACTATATTTTATGGTAAAATGATAATATACAGTACATACAAGTTTTCAAATAATATTAAGTTTAATGAGATTAAACAATAACATTCTCTCTCTCTCTCTCTCTCTCTCTCTCTCTCTACTCTCATCTCTCTCTCTCTCTCTCTCTCTCTCTCTCTCTCTCTCTCTCTCTCTCTCTCTCTTACATATGTTTATTTGTTTTGTAGTATAAATTAATGATTTACCTTATAACTAATTTTCAAATATCAATAAGATTAATAAAAAAAATAGTGATTCCCAGTCTTTTTATCCACATGGAGGGAGGTGGGTGGGCGAGTAAATGGCAGTTTGATATACGAATTGGGAGGGGAAGGAGTTGGAGTCTAGGAGTTATTCTCTCTCTCTCTCTCTCTCTCTCTCTCTCTCTCTCTCTCTCTCTCTCTCTCTCTCTCTCTCTCTCTCTCCATTATTATTCTCTCTGTCTCAGAAATAATCATAATTTCACTCTTGATGGTCAGATGTATGTTGTTGCCATTCAATGCTCTCTCTCTCTCTCTCTCTCTCTCTCTCTCTCTCTCTCTCTCTCTCTCTCTCTCTCTCTCTCTGCAACATTCCAACGCATCCACAATGTGCTGAGGTAATGCAAGATATGAGAAAAGATACCAGAATATTTTGCTCAACATGTCTATCATGGATAGACAATGTTATTAAATCAAGACTGAATGTACAAATAGTTGAGGATGAAGAAGAAGGAGGAGAGAAGAAGAAGAAGAGGAAAATGGAAGAGAAGTAAACAAAACTGAAATGACAGAAAAAAATAAGGAAAACAAAGAACAGAAAAAAATAAGGAAAACAAAGAACAAGATAAAAGTATGGATGCAGAGATACTCATTGATACTACATATGAGGCAATCAAGCAGCATACATACGAAGAAATAAATTACGACATGACAACACAAAAGAAAATCCCGAAGAGGCTCTACCCATATTTGAACAATGTTGGGAAAGAGGAAAAAATAGACAAGAAAGACAAAGTCTGCAACCTTTTGAAAAGAGGCAATTGCGGATTCGGAGAAAGATGTTACTACAAGCATCCTAAGGTATGTCACAACTATGAAATATATGGTAAATGTGCATACCTAGATGGCTATGAGGATGATTGCAGAGATCTACATCCAAAAATATGCAAAAACCTAAAAGGAGGAAAAGGATGGATGATGTTCAACAAAAAATGTAAATATATGCACCCTGTAGCCATGAATCAAAATCAAATAAATAATCATTCAAATAATAAAATCCAAAATAAGAAAGAAACAAATAA
The DNA here is from genome assembly GCF_015104395.2 of Macrobrachium nipponense. Lineage (NCBI taxonomy): Eukaryota > Metazoa > Arthropoda > Malacostraca > Decapoda > Palaemonidae > Macrobrachium > Macrobrachium nipponense. Next base: position 103,904,972 of record NC_061108.1, read on the forward strand.
AGAGAGGAACAAAAAATATCAGGTGAAAGAAAAAACCAAGCCATCAACGCGATATGTTGTGTCACCAAAATGTTTCAAACTGTCAGCTCCAAGATACAACTCAAGAGATAAGAACTGTATTTATAATACAAGAGGATATTGCAGATACGGAGAAAATTGCAGATTCAGACACAAAATGAATAATTATGATGAAGGAAGATAAAATATTATGGAAAAGTTGGATTTTTTTAATGTCAGAATTTCTGGAAATGAAGAAAAGAACAACATACCATAACAGGAAAGAGACATGGGAAAATCCTTATTATTACACATATTAAATGAAGGATAAAACACGCAAACCATCATAGTGATGAATGCGCAGGGTTTAGTTACAAGTAACTCAAAAAGAAAAATAGAGTACTTAGAAGAACTAACCCAAATTCAAAAGAAAATAGATATAATGAATATAAGTGAAACCTGGTATTCCCAAGAGACTGGGAATGATGATCAAATAAAAGGGTTCCAAACTTATAGATCGGATAGAAAAAAAAAGGAATCCAGGGGGAACTGCAATATATGGGAAAGACAAAAACAAGGAAAAATATATGAGAAACATAGTAACTCAGATTGTGAACTAATAGCGGTAGAATTTGAATCTGAAAAATTAATGAACATAGTAATATATAGACCTCCTAATACTAAAGAGTTTGACATAATAATAGAAAAATTGGACGATATATGTAGAAATCACAAGGACTGGACTATTCTCCTATGTGGAGACTTTAACTTTCCTTTCGTAGACTGGAAAGAACGAATAGGAGATTGTGGTTGTATTTATACATATAAAAAAGAGAGTAATAGTAGTGCAGAAGATAAGAGGCAATTTGAAAAGCTATTAGATATGCTACTAGAATACAACATTCAACAAATAAATCAACTGCCAACAAGAAGAAAAAGACTTTACAGACCTAGTATTTTGTGAATGAGGTGATTATGTTAAGAAATAATAGTTTATAATGCGAGTATTTCAGACCATAATGTCATAGAATTAACAGTATTCAGAAATCCCTTCCAAAGTCCAAGATGAAAACAGACTGATAACCAAGATGAGTTGGTTAAGGATATGGAAAATACAACTTCTACAGTAAAAATATAAAATGGTTAGAAATAAATGAAGAATTAAACAAAGATTGGGATAACATTTTCGTAAGTGATGACATAAGAGTAAATACGGAGATACTATATAAAGTATTAGAGAAAATAGTGGAAAAATATATACCGAAGAAGAAAAGTAAACGTCAGTCATGCATACCAAGAAACAGAAGGATCTTGTTCCAGAAAATCAGAAAGTGGAACAAAGTTCTTGCAAAAGAAAAAAATGCATGGAAAGTTATAGAACTAAAAAGTAAGTTAGAAAATGCAGAACAAAAGATTATACAATCAAATGAAAATGAAAAACTGGACTTGGAAGAAAAAACCATAGTAAATATCAAGCAAAACCCCAAACTATTATACTCGTACGCAAAAAAGATGAATAAAAGGAGAATAGAAATAGGCCCTTTAAGAATTGAAGGGAGATTAACAAAGGAAAAAAAGGAAATATGCAACACATTGACAGAACGATATAAGAGAGAATTCACCCCTAGAATTGATAATGAAGATAATGATACAGAAGTAATGGACGAAAATAGTGAATATTTAGCTGACATAGATATTAATGAACCTGATATTGTGCAGGCTATTAATGAAATTAAAAATGGAGCTGCTGCCAGTCCTGATGGTGTTCCTGCTATTTTGTTAAAGAAAGTAGTTCATTCTATCGCAAAGCCACTTGCAATATTATTAAGACAAAGTGTAGATACAGGCAAGATTTATGATGAGCACAAATTAGCATATATTACCCCTACTTTCAAAAGTGGATCAAGACTAGAGGCAAGTAATTATAGGCCTGTGAGTCTAACATCACATATTATGAAAGTGTATGAAAGGGTAATGAAGAAAAATATTATGAAAACATGTAATAAAAAATAATTTTGTTTAATATAGGACAACATGGTTTCGTACCTGGAAAAAGT
>NC_061108.1:103907525-103927525 GCF_015104395.2 Macrobrachium nipponense
TTACCTGGCGTAATACGGTCTGCAAAATGAAATTGAAATGTTGTCAGTAAGGAGGTTATCTACATCCCTTCGGAATCTTGATCATTTATGCAATTCAGGATATTGTTGAAGTGATCACCCCACATACTTGCGATAGCTTTGTCTCCGACTGCTTCCCCTACTCTCTGTGATAGCTTTTTAGTTTTGGGATTTAAGGACTGGATATCTTTCCAAAGACGAGGATAATCACCAGATTCTAAGTTTCAAGACATTGCATCGGCTCTTAGTTGTTTTTCATTTAACCTGCAGTGCTTAAGAGCAAGTTTGAACTGCGCTCTCGCCTGTCTCATTAGTAATGCAGTGTGCCCTTCCCTGGGGCTACCATTTTGCCTCCACAGTAAAAACATTTCTCATGAGTATGTATACAGATCTTTAACCAAGTCATTCCATCCAGGTATATTACGAGAATTACCTTGACGAAATCTGTAGGGAGTCCTGCCCGAAGCAAGTATAGCTTAGATTATGTTCGAATAGAATTCATTCAGGTCCCTCCTGTGGTGGTCATTTCTACAATTTGTGTTAGTACAAAGTAAGGTGTATATCGGTTGAACTATTGACCACAACCTGGTTTCCGTGGTCGTCCTAAAGTATCTGGTTTTCTGTTGGTTTTTAAAAACCCAGTTTACTGCTGGTGGGTGAACAGTTAGGGGGTTCACGGTAGGGAGGGATGGGGTACTGAATGACACCTGTAATGGGATGTGATCGTAGCCCGTTGCAAGATCATAGCGAATATTGCAGGTCATAATAGAATCATGAAGTTGTGGAGATGTGATGCAGTGGTCCAGCCACGAGGTTGTAATAGCGTCCACTCTATTATGTACATATGAATAGGAGGAGGGAGGGAGGAGCATTACATCGCTAATTTGGAGAGCATGATTTTGACAGAAGCGAGTAAGTTCATTATAAGATTGTTTTGTGGGGTGAGAATTAAGGTCCCCGATTATACAAATATGATCAGCAGGAGAATCATGAATAATACTGTGTAACTCCCCTAGGATCATGCAGTAATGATCAAAATTATTGTTATTTTCCCATGGCATATAAACATTAATAATTAGGATTTTAGAGTTCCCTACTGTCACTTGAAGCCCCAGCAATCTGTCACTCCTGTAGGTTATCACCTTTATCGTATTGTCTAAGGATTTGTGCCACAGGAAATAAAGGCCCCCTTTCGGGTGACCGGCTATGATTTGATCTGTAACTTGCATCGATGAGGTCGAGAAGGTTCTGAAGTCTTCATGAATTGAATCGCAGATTGTAAGGTCATGTGGCCAGAGGAGCGTTTCTTGCAATGCAATGATGCCTTTGAAGTTTTTGGAGAACATGTTTAGGAGAGGAATGTTCTGCTTGAGGCCAAAAGTATTCCAAGAGATTATTTTTAATGTATCCATGGCTACTCACGAAGATGGGAGATGAATGCGCTGATCATTTGGGTGGATGGGGGGTTAGCCAGGGGGAGTGGGCAGTCACTCGCCGTGGGGGGTTGACTGGCACTTGCAATGGAAATGACCCTGGTTGGAGTGTCAGTAAGTTCCCCTGGGGGTGGTTGATCCCGGAATAATTTATATCTTGAAACTAATATATTAGGACCGAAATTCTCGCCTTTAAGAATGTCGAGGTGTTGAAATAGGCAGGTAATCCTGTAAGCCACTTTATGTTTAATCCTGCATGGGAGTTCGTGAGAGATGAGTGGGTCAGAGCCAGTGAGAAACTTGACTCTCTCCACTATGGCGTCTAGCGTCACCGATGAGCGCAGATTGTGAATTACTACTTGACATCTCTTCTCTGGTGTCGGGCGAGGTGAAACACGAATGTTGGGCTCCGGTCCAGCGGCCAAACAAGAGGTTCTTCTCTTCTTTCTGCTTGTTTGTATCTGCCAGCCGCCAGACCCCTCATGATCACTTTCATCTGCATCTATGATGGGGGGTTGGGGGGAAGAGATAGGGTGGGGAGGATTACGAGGGTTAGTAATCGTCACCGGAGAAACATCTTCCACCGGAGGCACTGGGGAGGGAGAAGAGATAGGGAGACCAACAGTTCCCTCGGAAAGGTCTAAAGGAGATGGGGGCACTTCCGTGTTGCTGGGAGGCGAGGAAAAACTGGATGCCGCATTCGTAGGAGTCTGGTGGCTATCTGTGCGATTGTCTATCGATCCCTGCACTCCTTTGATCGCATCCCAGATCCGTGTGAGGTTATTTGTTTCCACCATTTTAAGACTGTTTAGGGATTCCTGTAGTCCTTTGATCATGTCCCAGATTCTTGATAATTTATCATTTATCTCCTCAATTTTTTCTGAGATTTTTCCAATTATTTCTGAGAGAGATTTTGCTGTTTGGAAGGCAGATTCTGCCATGTGGTACACCGCAGGTAGGCTTAGGTCAGCAGGCCCCTTTGGAGGCAGATTGTAAGGGTCATCGGTGTAGATTTCCACCGAGCAGGTTCTTAGCCACTTAGTGATATACGATGTTTTCTTGTGAGAGGATAAGTTCTTCGCGGATCGCTCCTTGAGAATGCTCTCTGGTATCAGATCTTTGCATTTTTTATATGCAATGTTGATTTCCTCATTGGAGAAGGCATCACTGACAGATTGTATCGCGGACTCGACGTCGGAACGGTTTGATTGGTATTGTATATAGTAAAGACAATTGTTCGCGAGTACGAACTTGTGTGTGGGGCACAGGCACCGGTAGGCGCCAGGGTCACTTGCGCAACGGTTGGAGGTTGGTCGGGTGACATTTTTGTGGTAAGGGAGGGGTCAAGCACTAACACATACACTGCATTCTTTTACCCATTTCCCTGGACCAATAGGCCTCGAGTAGCTGTGATTTGAAAGATTTCTAAGGCATTGATTGGAGCAGAAAGAATATTAGTATATCTGCCGTTGCACAACACTCTCCGGTTTACACACCGGGTATTACGTGGAGACACTATTAACATATTGATTACTATAGGAGGTATAATCACCAAGGGCGAAAAACCCCTCTTTTCTGTGAAGAAACGCGAGAGAGACCTCCAGCACGTCCGCCCCCACACAACGCTACTTTAACCTTGATAAAGATTTATGTTTAAAGACAGTAGGTTTGTAAACAGCTTGCTCTTTCCTGCTCAAAGTTCTAGGGCTCCTCCTCACTTCATAGAAAACGCTCTTGCGGATGCAACTAGATTTGCTCAACCTACCTTAGCCGTCACAACATTGACTGCCATTGACATCAGGTAACTTTAATCGCGTTGGGATACAAACATGAGTTTGTAGAAAGTAAAATAATTGCATTCACCACTTACGATTATGCAATAATGTCCCCGTTCATGAAGAAAAACGAGTAAATATTTTCGTCGTGATACATAGTACTACAATCAGAAATTCACATTCTATCTACCAGATCTCTATGAACGAATTATAGCGCTGAATGGCCTTTGATGCCCCAGTGCTTGGCTTAATGCCTAAATCCTATATTCAATTCAATTCAATCTATGAACGAATCCTTCTGAGAAATTCCAATTATTCGGACATATATCGTGTTTTTAAGTATCTGAACGGTTTTGTTTTGCAGTTTTAACTTATATGATATAATTTGCAGTGTATTTTCATATTCTAGAGTAAATTTAGCGATATGTCTTTTCTGTACAAACAAATGGAAGATTCGATGAACGGAAGCTAATGAAAACTGTATCTTCAGTTTTCTTGTCGAGTGTACACACACACACATATATATATATATATATATATATATATATATATATATATATATATATATATACATATATATATATATATATATACATATATATACATATATATATATATATATATATATATATATATATATATATATATATATATATATATATGATATATATATATCTATATATATATATATATATATATATATATATATATATATATATATATATATATATATACATATACATATACATATATATATATATATATATATATATATATATATATATATATATATATATACATATATATATATATATATATATATATATATATATATATATATATATATATATATATATATGTATAACTGAATCACGAAAGTTAGGAACGTGATAAATCCATAAATAAAGATAAATGCCACGAAGGAAAAATAAACGATAAACGAAGGAGGTCTGCAAGATCTTTTGACTTTAAAAGTCCTTTACTGAGCAGATACTGACATAAATACGAGAAAAGACAATACAAGAAGATTCGTATAACTGACAGATAGGGATTATAAAGAGATTAGTACCTAGAATCCGACACACCTGGAAGATAAGAAACCTTCCCAAACAAGCATAAACAATGGGTGCAATTAAAGGTTTAAGACAATCATCTCAGATGCAATTTCCAGACAATTAAAGGATTATAGGTGACAGCTATTCAGAAACTTGGGTAAACAAAACCATATTTCACAATTACATGACAGACATACATTACAACAAAAGTTAATAACTCTAAGGCAACTAATTTTTATTTAAGTCAGTAATTATATCTTTGAGGTCATTCTTAAACATGTTACAAATACAAGGGTCTAAAATCTAAATGAAAAAGGCCACGACTAACATTGAAATTACGATGAAAAGTAAGTTGTATTAAAGCAGATTCTAAAAGATTTCGTGATAAGACATCTCTTGACCTTGCAATTACGGAACTATCAATCCAATTTATTCCGTGGTTGTTTTCACTTAAATGAATGAATAATGCATTAGATTTTTGCCCAGTTTTTACAGAATATTTATGCTGGCTTAGCCTTACTTCTAAGCCTTTGCTGGACTGTCCGAGATAAAATGAGGGACAATCCATACATGGAATTTTATATATTATGTTGTTGCTTTCTCTGGGGCCATTTTTTATTAACATTCTTTTTAGTGTGTTATTATAGGAAAAAACAAGGTTGACATTAAAAGCTTTTAACAATGGTTTAATGGTTTCAAATCTGTGAAAATAAGGCAAACTGAGAATGTTCTTAGAATTTTCTTTGTGTGTGTTATATACAGTATAAAACTTTTTGTGGGCTTTATTATAACAAATGTCTAATATATGTGAAGGATAGCATAAATCTTTCCCTATTTTTCTTATGTATGCAATTTCTTGATCCAAATATTGTGGACTGACAATTCGCAATGCTCGTAAAAACATAGAGGAAAAAATTGATATTTTTATATTAAGATGGTGGCCTGAGAAGAAATGAACATAAGTTAAGTTGTTAGTCGGTTTCCTATAAATACTGAATTAGTAGTAGTTGCTGCCCACTCTGTGGGTCGGCTCCCCTCTTGTGGGGGTTTTGTCGTAGGAGATTTCTATTGGTAAGAGGTTCGTGGTAGTGGTCTCACTTGCCCTAGTGTTCATACCGACGCCCTCTTGGAGGGTGAGCGAGTCAGTTATACTGACCTTTTCTTTATTTTATTTATTCTCTGGTATTTGTTAGTGCATTTACCTTAGAAATAATGGATTAAAGGGATATTTCGCTGGGCGACACGAACCAATCGCCCAGAAATAGATTTTTCCTTACGTCAAAATCCCTTTTCTAATTCTAGAGTAAACTTAATCGATGGTACCTGGTTATTTAATTTAGAGAGTAAATCATTTACATCAATACCGACAGGAAGAACAGCTAAACAGCTAAACAATCATCAGTTTGCCTTATTTTAACGGATTTGAAACCATTAAACCATTGTTAAAAGCTTTTAATGTCAACCTTGTTTTTTCCTATAATAACACACTAAAAAGAATGTTAATAAAAAATGACCCCAGAGAAAGCAACAACATAATATATAAAATTCCATGTATGGATTGTCCCTCATTTTATCTCGGACAGTCCAGCAAAGGCTTAGAAGTAAGGCTAAGCCAGCATAAATATTCTGTAAAAACTGGGCAAAAATCTAATGCATTATTCATTCATTTAAGTGAAAACAACCACCGAATATAAATTGGATTGATAGTTCAGTAATTGCAAGGTCAAGAGATGTCTTATCACGAAATCTTTTAGAATCTGCTTTAATACAACTTACTTTTCATTGTAATTTCAATGTTAGTCGTGGCCTTTTTCATTTAGACCCTTGTATTTGTAACATGTTTAAGAATGACCTCAAAGATATAATTACTGACTTAAATAAAAATAGTTGCCTTAGAGTTATTAATTTTTGTTGTAATGTATGTCTGTCATGTATTGTGAATATGGTTTTGTTTACCAAGTTCTGAATAGCTGTCACCTATAATCCTTTAATTGTCTGGAAATTGTATCTGAGATGATTGTCTTAACCTTTAATTGCACCCATTGTTTATGCTTGTTTGGGAAGGTTTCTTATCTTCCAGGTGTGTCGGATTCTAGGTACTAATCTCTTTATAATCCCTATCTGTCAGTTATACGAATCTTCTTGTATTGTCTTTTCTCGTATTTATGTCAGTATCTGCTCAGTAAAGGACTTTTAAAGACGAAAGATCTTGCAGACCTCCTTCGTTCATTTTTCCTTCGTGGTATTTATCTTTATATATATATATATATATATATATATATATATATATATATATATATATGCACATATATATATATATATACAGTGGTACCTTGACATACAAAAGGCTCAACTTATGAAAAACTCGAGAGACGAAAACAAATATGAAAAATTTTACGGCTCTACATACGAAAATTGCTCAAAATACGAAAGGTTGTTGCTGTAAAGTCCCGAGATTCGCCCGGACCACCGAGAACAATTTTTAAACTAGCGCCCCGCCAACTGAGTAAACTCGCCACCATCCTCCCGCTCTCCCATTAGTTCCTGGTGCTAGTCACCCCATAAGATCCTGCTCTCCTATTGGTCAGCATCTACCCCTTGTGCTATATGTATTTTATTGGTAAAAGGATGCTGTAAATTGAAAAACTTATTCATGCAATACATTTAATAAAAAAAATAAAACATTAGGTAAAGATAGAATAAAGAATAGAAATGAATGGTTATTATACTGTTTGGTAGTTTCAGTAGTTGAAGAGAGATAATGAAAATTTATGGCTTACTGTGTACTAGGAAATGTGATTGCTTGGCGATCGTTCGGTACTCGTAAGTGCTGGATGTAAACAGAAGTTTGGAAGCTTTTTTTGTTTGTGTATTATAGTTAATGATTAATCAATAATTATTTGAAATGAGTACATGCAATACATTTAATAAAAAAATTGTGAATTAGATATCATAAAATATAAAATAAATCAGATTGCTATCATCGAAGCCAACAAATACTTATTTTCTAGAATTCTTCTTCTGTTTTAATATTACATTAGGTATATGTTTCATTATAGCTGCCGGTAACTCGGTATCTCCATTAGGTAAAGATAGAATAAAGAATAGAAATGAATGGTTATTATACTGTTTGGTAGTTCCATTAGTTGAAGAGAGATACTAATGAAAATTTATGGCTTACTGTGTCCTAGGAAAAGTGATTGCTTGGCGATTGTCCGGTACTCGTAAGAGCTGAATGTAAACAAACAATTGGAAGGTTTTTTTATTGTTTGCTTGTGTATTATAGTTAATGATTAATTAATAATTATTTGAAATGAGTACATATTGATTTTTTATACATTCTATTGGTATATTCTAAGCTTTTAGCTTCTTAGGTTTAGATGTCAGAATCATAGACTAGGCTATAGTACGTAGCAACTCCTAACATAGGCTAGGCTTATTGCTAAGGGACATATACTAAAGTCCTAATATATGCAGTAAAAATGGGGTTGAACATTACATCCAGTTGAATATTACTGTAAGTATGTACAGTATATTGCCTTTTTGGAGTCATATTTCTTTTGTCGGATCGTCGTCGTAACCCTGGCCAAGAACATGTGTTGTAGGCCTGGAAATATGATTTACTGGGGTGTTTTTGTAGGGGTTGGAACGGATTAGGCATTTTACATGTAAATTACATGTAAAATGCGGTTCAAGATATGAAAAACTCATGATACGAAGGCCGCCTCGGAACGGATTAATTTTGTATCTCGAGGTACCACTGTACAGTGGTCCCCCCGTATTCGCGGGGGATGCGTACCAGACGCCCCCGTGAATAGTTAGAACCCGCGAATGTTTGGAACCCCTATAAAAATGCTAAAAACAACCTATTTTGTGAGTTAAAACTCAAGAAAAACCCACTAAAAATTTTCCTTCATGGTTTTTTTAATAGTTTTATCACAAAAAGTGCATTTTATGATGAAATTCATCAAAAAAACCAGGAATTTAGTTGCATATTTATCATAGAAAAATACCCGCCAATGCGCGAATTTTCCGCGAATAATGCAGGGAAACGTTCCCGAGAGAAATCCGCGAATGTGTGAGAACGCGAATATGGGGGTCCACTGTACATATATATATATATATATATATATATATATATATATATATATATATATATATATATATATATATATATATATATATATATATATATATATATATATATATATATATATATATATATATATATATATATATATATATATGTATATATGTATATATGTACAGTGGACCCCCCATATTCGCGTTCTCACACATTCGCGGATTTCTCTCGGGAACGTTTCCCTGCATTATTCGCGGAAAATTCGCGCATTCGCGGTATTTTTCTATGATAAATATCCACAAATTCCTGGTTTTTTTGACAATGTTGTGGCTTACAACGATTTTCGGCTTACGACACGTCTCAAGAATGGAACCCCCGTCGTAACCAGGGGACTGCCTGTACATTATATATATATATATATATATATATATATATATATATATATATATATATATTACACTATATACTATATACCTATTAGTATATATATATAATATTATATATATATAATATATATATATATATATATATAATGATATATATATATATCATAATATATATTATATATATATATATATACTATATATATATATATACACTATATATTATATATATATATATATATATATATATATATATCTATATATATATAATATATACATATATATTATGTATGTGTTATATGTATAATGGTGTATATATATATATATATATATATATAGTATCCTATATATGTATGTATGTATGTGATATATATATATACATGTATATGGTGAAATATAAAATATATATTAATATATATATATATATATATTATATATATATAAGTATATGTATATATGTATACTATATAGTATATTAGATATATATATATATAATATATATATATATATATATATATATATATACACAGGCAGTCCCCTGGTTACGACGGGGGTTCCATTCTTGAGACGTGTCATAAGCCGAAAATCGTTGTAAGCCACAACATTGTCAAAAATCCTAAGAAAACCTTACTTTTAATGCTTTGGGTACATTGAAAACTATGCAAACTGCATTCTTATTGCATTTCTCATCCAAAAAACCTTTAAATATTGATTATTTTGCATTTTTGGTGTCATATTTCATCTGCCAGACCAGTGTTGTAGGCATCGTAACCCTGGAACATGCGTCGTGGCCCTGGAAATAATTTCTGATGAATATAATTGAAAAGCGCCTTAACCTTGGAACGTCGTTATCCAAACCCGTTGTAACCCTGGGACTGCCTGTATATATATAAGGGGTTCTTCCAAGTTGCTACGAACTCTGCCTGCTTGTTGTCTCGTTATCTCAACCCAGACGTCATACGTCTGAAGCCAAGGTTGACTTTAGAGTAGGTGAGGTCGGTGGCGCCATCCTTGTCTCCGCAGGAGGCCTCAGCATTGGGGTCTACGGGAGCCTCTATGTTACAGACTGTCATGGTTGGATTTCTGGGCGACGGTCATTGCCAAGATTGTGTCTGACAGGTCCCCAGAAGGGTTGGTGAGTGCTTCTTCTCTTGCCAGTTTGTTGCAGTCTGGGAGCAAAGCGTTCTCATATCTCGCACAACTTGGCGTCAATTTGTGGGCTAATCTTCTGATCAGAAGAGATGCGTCTTTGTCAAGGATAGCAAGATCGGTTGGCCCTGAGTCCTTGTTGGCGCTAGGGAATTGGGATCTTTTAGAATCTTGGTTCCTGTTCCCTCGGACTGAGCTGGAGGACGTGATAGACCAATGCCGAGCTGACACGAAGGACAGGTTGGTGCACCAGGCCTGTGTCCAAGTCAGAGTCTTGCTCTTGGAGACATCCCGCCCTTCCTCCTTCTCCTCCTGCTCAGCAGCAATCATGGAGATTGTTGCCTGGCAGGCCATCTAGGAGTTCGGTTTCGGCAGGGCCCTCCCATTCGTCCCAGCCTAGGTCAAAGGACCAACATCCCTTTCGGTCCCTCTCTTGCAGGTCTAGAAGGGGCTCCAGGGACAGAAATAAGGGGGGTCATCAATACGTTGGGCGCCTCTCCCTCTCCTTTGCCAGTGGGCCAAGTGGCAGAGTTATGGGGTGGAGAAGTGGGTAGTAGATGTCCTTCGGGTGGGATATCTACTACCATTCGACTTCTTTCTCCCGCTCTCGGACAAACCTCTGCTCAGGCGAGTGTATCCCCCAGATTCTCTGAAGTTCTTGGCTCTCCGGGAGGAAGTGCAGAAGGTGCAATAGAGTAATTGGTGCATCCGTCTTCAGGGTTTTACTACAGTCACATCTTGGTGCCTAAGGCATCAGGGGGATGGAGACCTGTGATCCACCTTGAATTATTTCATCAGGAAGACAAACTTCAAGATGGAGACCCCTCGATGAGTGTCGGCATCTGTGAGGGAAAGTGACTTCATGCTGTCAATAGATCTGAAGGACGCATACTTCCTGATCCCTATTCATCCGTCACCCAGGTCGTTCCTTCACTTCTCTCTCAGAGACAAGGTCTTCGAGTTCAAAGTCCTGTGCTTCAGGTTGACCACAGCCCCTCAGGTGTTCACTAGTCTTCTCTCTCGTCTCAACTTGGGCCCATGCTCAGGGGATCCATTTGCTGAGGTACCTCGATGATTGGTTGGTCTTAGCAGGTTCCAGAGAGAAGCTGCTGCAGGACAGATATCATCTGCTTCGGTTTTGTCTGGAACTCGGCATCATGGTAAACCAAGAGAAGTCAAATCTTGTACCCAGTCAAAGGATTCTCTATCTAGGCATGGTCATCGATACGGCAGTCTCAAGAGTTTTCCTTTCAGATCAGAGGTTAGAGAAGTTGTGTGTAGTGGTGCATAACTTCTTGTTGCAACCAGATTAGTCAACTCATCAGTTGCAGATTCTTCTAGGATTTTTGTCTTCTCAGGAGAAGCTGGTCCCTCATGGGCGATTTCATCTTCGGTCTCTGCAATGGAGACAGGGAATTCTGGTCTCCGGCGGGATACTTGCCCCTAATAAGGGTTCCTCTGTCCCTGGAAGTGAGAGAAGATCTTTGTTGGTGGTTGGACGACCAGAATCTCTTGAAGGGTTTTCCTCTGCGCTCTCTTCCGCTGGACTTCCTTCTGTTTTCAGACACCTCCCTCGCAGGTTGGGGCGCTCATTTAGGCAGCCCCATTACTTCGGGCGTTTGGAGTTTGGAGGACAGACAGCAGCATATCAACATCTTTAGAGTTAAAGGCAGCCTTTCTGGGTCTGAAGGAATTTCAGGAGAAAGTAGAGGGACATTCTTTTGTTTTGTCGAACAACACCACGGTGGTCGCTTATGTGAAGAAGCAAGGGGGCCTGGTTTCACATCAACTTCATGCTTTGACAGTCGAGGTTCACCAGTGGGCGGTCAGCAATTCGATGGAGCTCTCAGCCAGATATATCCCAGGCAAAAGGAATGTGGTCACAGACAAGCTCAGTCGTCAGGATCAGATCCTAAGCACAGAATGGTCTCTCCATCAGGCAATGGCAGACAGGCTCTTCCAGGTTTTGGGGGAGACCTATGCTGGACCTCTTTGCGACCCGGTTCAACGGGAAACTGAAGATATTCTGTTCAGTGATTCTGGATCCTCTGGCATTAGCGGAGGACACGTTCCCTGGACAACCTGGAGGTGTACGCCTTCCCTCCATTTTGTTTGATCCCACAAATCCTGAACAGGTTGATGAGTTTGCAGAGTCTCAGGATGTCATTGGTAGCCCCTCTGTGGCCGCAGGCAGAATGGTTTCCGGATCTGCTGTTGTTGTTGTCGGAGGTGCCAAGGGAGATTCCCCCCTGGCAGCATCTTCTCTGTCAGCCACACATAGAAAGATTCCACCAGTCAGTAGAATCTCTGTCTCTTTACGGTTGGAGGCTATCAAGGATCTCCTCCGAGCGAGAGGCTTTTCTCAGAAGACAGCAGGACAAATGAGTAGCCGAGAACCAGAAGGTGTTAAGCGCCGTTTTTTAAAAATTGAGTAATTGCAAGTTAAAGTTAAAATATTGTAGCTCGGTAACTATAATAGGTATTAACATGGGGTTTGTTGCACTTTAAAGCTAAAGACCATAGTTTTTTTGTGTGTAAGTGTCAGATTTGTAAGTTTTTAGGAAAATACCAAAAAAATACCAAAAATACAGACTAATATCAAAAATTATAAAAAACAACAACAGTATCAATGGAAATACATCATAAAACAGTTCTAAATCATGTAAATACACAGAAAACATTTCAAAAGAATTAATAATGTCCATTTTTATTGGAAAATACTGGGAAAATGCCAAAAAAATTCTGAAAAATACCATACAGTAGATACATACGAACATAAAAAAATAATACACAACAACAATATCAATGGAAATACATCCTTAAACAGTTCCAACTTATGTAAATACATAGAAAAAGCTCAAAATCAGTATTAATATCAAAGTTTATAGGAAAATACCAAAAAATACCCCAAAAATACCAATACATACAAACATAAAAAAAATAATAAAAACCAACCACAATATTAATGTAAAAACACCCAAAAATAGTTCAAAATAATGTAAAAAAAAAAAAAAAAAAGTAATCATTATCATTAATAATAATGATAATACAAATTTTTGATTTAGCACTCACCACAGCAACATTACGCACTTTTATGGCCTTGAGAAGGGCCAGGCACTGCAATATCACACTTAGGTTCACTTGTAGATGATGACGAATCACTAACATCAGCCATTGTCACGAAAGCACTGAAGAAACGTTGTAAAATAGCGTAAAAAAAGGATAAATCCATGAGCGTATGTTTACAAAACACGCGGACCTGTTGAATTGCATGAGTTTTGTTTACGTTCTGCCGCATCCCGTGACGCTATGCTTCGTGCGTGCTGATTGGCTCGAGAAAGCGTATTGCGCTATGATTGTCTGAGATGCCTACTCACTCATTGACGAAGCACTGTGATTAGCTACCGCTTTCTCGGGTAATCTGGACTGAGTGGTGAAGGGACGCGATGCTAGATGACACCTTCTGGTTCTGAGAATTTATCCGCTGCGCGCTACAAATTTTTCCGGCGAAACTTGCATTGACTTCTGAGGGGTTTTCGACCATATTGCAGGACCAGAAAGGGCCAAATGATGGACCATGTTCTGTGAAAATCTCGGTTTTGGTGGTGGTGGCACTTAGCACCTTCTGGTTCTCGGCTACTCAAATGTCCAGCAGTGTCAGAAAGTCTACCTCCGTTTGCCAAGGCAATGGGCGATTTACTGTGATTGGTGTCATAAACAGGGTTTTTCTCCACTCGGGACGACCTCTATTCAGCGCATAGCAGACTTTTTGGCCTTCCTCAGGGATGAGAAAGGCTTGTCTGTTTCCCCCATTAGAGGCTATAGGGCAACCTTGAGTTTAGTGTTACATGTTAGAGTTATCGACATCTCATCCTGGGAACTCTCCCTGCTAGTTAAGGGGCTTGAGCAGTTGTGTTCTCCTAGAGAGCTCAAGCCTCCAATGTGGGATGTTTCCTTGGTCTTGAGAAGTTTCACTAAAGCTCCTTATGAGCCTTTGCGTCGTTCATCAGACAGGAACTTGATACTCAAAACAGTTTTCCTCCTGGCCTTGGCATACTAGGGGTTGGCGGTCAGTGTCCTTCGAATTTGTCCCGGAATTCGTGTCCAAGACCCAGAATCCCTTGGTGCAGGATGATAGGTTCGCCTCCTTTTCCATTCCATCCCTGGATGACTTCATGGGCGGTGATTCTCAAGAGCTTTTGTTATGTCCTGTCAGGGTTCTGCGTTGCTATCTTAAGAGGACACGAGATCTTAGGCCAGGTTGTTGTAGGCTTTTTGTTAGCACGGGGCGTACGAAGAAAGAGGTGTCCAAGAATACAATTTTTTTTTAATACGTGAAGCTATCAGACAGGCGTATTTGATGATTCTGCTGCCTCGTCTGTGCAGGCTAGAGCACAGGACGTCAGAGGTATTGGTCCTCTCTGCCTTTTTAGAAGAATTTGGCTGTTCATAGGGTTCTGAGCACTGGTATTTGGTTATGCCAGTCCACGTTCACCTCTTTCTATCTTAAAGATGTTGCCCACAGATCTATGGACACATTTTCCCTAGGTCCTGTGGTGGTTGCCCAACAGGTTGTGAAACTCATCGTTGCCCTTAACAGGGCACTTTTGTATCTTACCTAAGATGATTGTGTGGAAGAGAGAATGAGCGAGTTGGCTGGTCTCTTTCTTTCTTGTGTTCCTTTCCTTCTTCCTACGGGCGGGTTGAGGAATAGACACGTCATTCGCTGGACTGGTTTGATACAGGTGGGTTAGGTAGTCATACTGATAGTTTGGTTGCTCTGTGTAAAAATAATCAAACCCTCTATTCAGTAGCATATACTTCGCTCCCTAGCAAGAGGGAGTGAGGAGTAATAACGAACCCTGGTGCATTGGTTTGTTATCGAACAGTCAAAGTTTTTCTTTAGTTCCCTAATTCAATGATTCGTCCCATATATCATCGTAGGTAACCCAGTGGCTGAGTGGTTTGATATCACTTTATCTAGCTTCTCATAGGCTTCAGTCCCTCTCCTGTAGATATTTCTTTTGGAGTTGGACTGGTGGGTAGGCCCCCAGCCAGTTTAGGATGTCTGTACTTCCCTCCAAGTATAAGTCTATCCTATTGTTAAGACTGAAGGTTTGTTCGTGTATGAACAAATGACAAATTTTCTAAGATAATTTGTATTTGTTCATACGCGAACAATCCTTACGGCGACAGATAGGCCCTGGAGATGGAGAAGTGAGAGCGCCTGCAACATGTGCACGAACGGGGGAGGCTGCAACACGCTTGTGACTCGATGCAGAGGACGAAGCAGCCACTGCAGAGCGCACAGGGGAAGATACACTAACACTCTCAGGAACACGGGCGTGTTGCTCCTCACCTGCAGGCAAAAAAAAAAAGGACAAAGTCCTTATCCTTCCAATGCTTGATACATGGCGGAGATGGAGGAGAAGGAAGGAAGAGAGCACTGGCTCCTTACCAAGTCTCTTTGCAGGAGGTGGGGACGATGCAACACACTTGCTTCCAGTCCTCCCTGCTGACATGGCAGCCAACTTATCTTCCAGAACAGAGTCCAATCTCTTAAAAACCACGTGGCATAAAGTCTCAGATGGATCAGCAAGAGAAGGCTCCAACAACATGGAAGGGAGATGCAGCAAACTGGATGGCAGATATGATGTCATGGCAGCGAACGATGATGACACAGATGAGCGAGGCAGTGCAGTGGAGGCGACTGAGATTGATGTCATCGATAGAAGTGACGTCATAAGCGGCGATGACGTCATGGTTTCCCCTCGATCTGAACAGGAAGCAGATGCCACTGGTGGAGGGATACAAAATGGCTGACCCCGTGACGTCACTAGCGAGGCTGACGCCACAGAAGCGGCAACTGTCACTGGCGGAGCAATACAATATGGCTGACCTCGGCTACCCACGAAGATGAGGCCAGGACGAGGGGGGAGGGCCTGGACAGCATGAGGAGGGGGTTAGCGAGCATCCATGAAGTGTGACAGCAAACCCTCTAAGGACAGAGAACCCCGTAGCCCCATGGTCTTCCAAAGCGCCGCCATCTTGGATGCCTCCGACTCTGCAAAAAAAAAAAAAAAAAAGAGACAATGATGAAAAAGCCTCCTCCCTCTGGCGAATCAGATTAACTCCCAAAGAAGAAGGGGCGACATATAAAAATTAGCCTGAGGGCCTCCCGATACTTCCAACGACAAATCAATGGAAGAAAAGGAAGAGGACAAAGGCACAACACTGCTATGGGGTGTGATTGCAGCAGGAGATGAAGCATCAGGAAGAAGAGACGAAAAAACCCCCACGAAGGGATAGTAGAAATCCTATGATGCTACCTCTTGCTATTAAACAACTTCCACTGCTCTTTAGGCCACGTACAGCATTTCATGCACAGATTCGTTATTGAACAAACATTAGAGTGCCATCTACTGCAAGTGATGTGGGGGGTCGCAGCCGAAGCCAAAAAACGAGAACATGGAAAACCTGGAGTTCCAGGGCACACACATTGACGAGGCTGAGAAGGAGCAGAAGAAGCCATAATAACAGCACAAACACACACGCACACTAATCACAATCGAAACGGGCAATGAACCGGGTAAAGGCCGAGAGAGGTCAATCATAACTCTCACCCAGGCCGTTGAGAAAAGGCTGACGCGGTGGCATAGGTGTGTGGTCCTTGACCACTCCTCACACTCAATATACGCACACATTGCCAGATCTCACAAGATTCCTTGCTTTCCTCTGCGAAATAACCGGATCCAGCTAGGCGCTAGAAATGATTTTATTGTTAAGACCTCAGGTTTGTAGTTATGAAAAATATAAATTGTCTTAGAAAATTTGTCATTTTTCATAGCTACAAACCTGAGGTCTTAACGTAGTACTGCCCACCTATAGCCGCCCCTCTGTCATCTTAAGACATCCTGGGTTGGGAAAGACTGAACACTGTAGCATGGGTGCGTGGTCTTTGACCAGTTTTCACCCGATATACGCACACGTTGCCAGATCTCACAAGATTCTTTGCTTTTCATTTGTGATTTAACCAGATCCAGCTAGGTGCTAGAATATTATCCTATTGTTAAGACCTCAGGTTTGTAGCTAGAAAAAATACAAATTGTCTTAGAGAATTTGTCGTATTTCATTGCGTATTTCTTGTGATTTTCAGTTGTATTTTGGGATTTATGTATTGAGAATGCATCATAGTTTATGAGTTAAACCAAGTTTCTCAATTACATTTCTTACTTAACAGTTCTCCAAAAGGAAAACGAGGAAGAAAACCTAAAGAATCTACACCAGATGACTACTTTCTTCCCATGGCTCAGGGTAAGTATTCAATAGTATTTGATACAGATTTCGCTGTTCAGTATTATTAGGTTTAATTACTCTTTTACTATTATAAAATGCACTTTGTCTTCGCTAAATATTTAAAGTACCTGTAGAAAGGCATCTGAAGTCCCAAAGACTATGCAAAACTGGAAATCTGTTAAGGCTAGTCATCTGCAGTTAATATGAAAATGCACTTCGGTGGGAAAGGACTTAGAAATTGCTAATGCTTCCAGATGCATGGTAATAGACAAAATACATTGAAGATCTAATTTGATGCACTGTGACCATATATAATAAATATATTCAATCAGATTTAAAGATATAAAAATAAGATGGTAATTTAGTAAAACTAACTTTGTTAAAGCACTAAACTTTTGTATTGCCAACTACAAAGTTAAATATAATTACAAAAGTTATAGAAAAAAAATTGGTATCCCTATGGGTGCTGATTGCAGCCCTAACATTGCTAATATATATAGTATATATATATATATATATATATATATATATATATATATATATAGATATATATATATATATATATATATATATATATATATATATATATATATATATATATATATATATATATATAAATAAAGGTTTTCTGCCACGAAGGAAAAAATGAAAAAGCGAGATAGCCTAGTACTTTCGGTCCTGTTCGGACCCTTTACTGAAGTTTGCCTTCAGTAAAGGGTCCGAACAGGACCGAAAGTACTCGGTCTATCTCGCTTTTTCATTTCCTTCGTGGCAAAAAACCTTTATATATATATATATATATATAGATATATATATATATATATATGTATGTATGTTGTATGTATGTATGATGTATGATGTTCTGTATGTATGTATGTATGTATGTATATGTATGTATGTATGTATGTATGTAGTATGTATGTATGTATATGTATGTATTATATATATATAGATATATATAATAATTATAATATAGATTATATATATATATATATATATATAATATTATATTATAAATATTATATATATAATATATATATTATATATATCTATATATATATATATATATATATATATATATCTATATATGTATATCATTATATATATATATATATATATATATATATATATATATATATCTTATATATATATATATATATATATACATATATATATATATATATATATATATATATATATATATACTATATATGTATATGTATATATATATATATATATATATATATATATTATATATATATATATAATATATATATATATACACATATATACACATATATACACACACACAGTCATACCGCTACTTATGAAAGTCCCTGCGTACAAAAAATCCAGGTTACGAAGGCAAAGACGAAGATTTTTTTGCTTCTGTGTACAAAAATAATTCAGGTTGCGAAAGGGTATATGTACTATAAAGTCTGAGATTCGCCCGGGCCGCTGAGAACAATTTTAGAAGTCGTGCGCTGCCAACTCAATAGACTCGCCACCATCCTCCTGCTCTCCCATTGGTTCCAGATGCTAGTCACTGTTGTAATATCCTGCTCTCCTATTGGTCAGCATCTGTCCCATCATGCCTCTATGTAAAGGTGTTCCTTGACCTTTTCGTTTTGGTAGTGTTATCATAAACACCTGGAATTCGCTCATTCACATAGATTTCATTTGTTAACATAAATTCGTGTTAGTGATTTCGCTTTCATTGTACTGTAAATTACTTTATCTTGTTGTGTGTGAACTTAACTACTCAATGTTATTAGCCATGGGTCCCAAGAATGTTGCTAAAGTTGACAGAAAGAAGAGGATGCTTTCTATGGAGACGAAGGTGGAGATAATCGAAAAGTGTTAATGTTTTCTGCCATTTGTTAATGTGATTCGTAAAGTTTAGTGTTAATGTTTTCTACCATTTTTTAATGTGTTTCGTAAAGTTAAGTGTTCATGTTTTCTGAAATTTGTCTTCCCCCTCTGTCGCCACTTTTGGACATCGCCTCACTTGAAAGATAAGGTTCCTCATTTTACTACATACGCACTGTGACGAAGTGCCATGTATCTGGTTACTACACTTCCCATTCAGACACATGAACCTTCACCACAGGTACTAAACAACTGAATACTCTAAAGACAACAGTGATCCCTTAAACAACTTACCAGTATTGCAGAAAATCAGACTAAGTTCATCAAAACAGGTGTGAGGTAATTCTGTGTAATTAAATCAAAGGGCATCACTCCGTCAACAACTTTAAAAGTCTAAGTATTTCCCTGATTTCAGAAGTCTTAAGTACTTCCCTGGTTCTAACTCACTTCAAGTAAATCTTCAGATCAATTATCACTCTTATGTTTCTACCTAAACTAATCATACAATTATATGCATGTATACTGGTGAAAAAGAAAACACTTATAAAAATTTTAAATACAAAAATTTATTATCAAACTCAAAATTTATAAGTGAAATTCACAATATCAGGGAAAATTACTGTTACTTGAAAACAAAGCAAAGTTGAATTAATTCTTGAATTATTTAAGTAAAATTAAATCAAAATTAATTTATAACAAAATTCAATAAAATTAATTCAATTTAAATTCAAAAGTTTTAGGTAATAATTAAAATTTAGAAATTAATTCACAAGTGCTAAACAACAATGAAACTTGAAAAGAATTCTAAGTAAATGCAAATTAATTCACAAGTGCTAAATTCAATTAAATGTGCAACGATTAATTAATGAAAACAATTAAGTTAATCAAATTGTGAATGCAAACGAAAACACAGAAAATTGTGGAAAATACCAAAACTG
>NC_061108.1:103940025-104032525 GCF_015104395.2 Macrobrachium nipponense
ATACAGCTATCTTAATATGTATAGAGGTAAGTACAGTGGAACCCCCGTATTCGCGTTCTCCGGATTCGCGGATTTCACGCGGGAATGTTTCCCCACATTATTTGCGGAAAATTCGCATATTCGCGTTTTTTCTATGAAGAATATCCACAAATTCTTGGGATTTTTTTTATCATTTTCACCATAAAATGCACTTTTTGATAAAACTTAAAAAAACCAAGTATAAAAATTTTTATTGGGTTTTTCTTGAGTTTTAACAAAATAGGCTGTTTTCAGCATTTTTATAGGGGTTCCAACTATTCTCGGGTTCTAACTATTTAGAGGAGGGGTCTGGTACGCATCCCCCGCGAATATGGGGGGAACACTGTATTGAAAAAATTATTTTTATTATTAAATTTCTCTACATTGTTTGAAATTTATTGCATTATGTAGAGGCATCAGTTTTGAATTATTTTATTTAATGAGTTTGAAGTTTCAAAATAATTAAAGGTTATATTTAATTAAACATTTTTTCTAGGTTGGGTACGAGAATTAGTAAGGCGAGCTGTCACTAATAGTTCGCGATACGATGTTTATTACCATCCACCTGTTGGGCCAAAATTACGATCAGTTGTTGAAATAAAAAAATTCTGTAAGTGTTTGCATCTTGTTTTTCAGTGAATAGATGTTTATTGCAGAAATAACTTTTGCACTTTTATATTGTACATTTTTTGTTCATTGTTTCCAGAATTTTGTGATTTAATTTAATTCATATATAAAACTTTAAAAAAATTACTCTATATTTTATTATATTAAATGATATACAAGCTTGCTTTGGTTTTAGGTCACACTGCCTTAGTAAGGGAAGATATATGGGTCCAGTTACATATACAGTTTGGCAGTAAACTTCAACAAATGTATACTTTGGATGTAAATCAACTGCTTTGGGCCATCATATAGGCAAGCTATTCTAAATGACATCCTGCTTGATGTGAGAAGATAACCGTGGTTATAGTGATCTTGATAGGTCATGTCACTTTATTTGTTCTGACAGGGATAAAAACCAACGATTTCATAAATTGAGTTTTTGGCAGAAGGCACTTCTTGACTGTCACCAACTTAACTAGACAAACAAAGTCCTATCATTTAGGCCTGAGTTACTTATGACCTGAGCTGACCTTACTCTGCCATTTTGTTCTCAGCTGCACCCGCAAAGACAGTCACTGTGTTTTATCTCCTGTTTTTCCTTAGATTGGTTGTGTGTATGTGTGTGTGTGTCACTTGTGCCCTTTTGCATTTTTACTGCAGGGTTACTGCCCACCCAGTGTTTGTTGCACCTTTAGTAACCCAGCATGTATGTTATTGAAGCAATTATGTTTTTTTTTTTTTTTTTTTTTTTTTTTTTTTTTTTTTTGCTATGAAGGGCAGGCCCTGTCTGTTCTTTCTTTGTCTTTCTATGAGACACACAGTTTACCACCTTTGTGTCCAAGTGTGTAAGTAGTGTGTCTCCCATGTGTATGAGGCCTTTTCTGTGTGTCACGGCTGCTTTGGAGGACATGGAACAAGAGTTTCATCATTGTGTGGCCAAGGGCAATCCCTGTAGTAAATTTGTGTCCCAGATATCATATACCCTTGCTCTGTATTTTGTGTGAGGGACGAGTGTGTACTAGACACTTCCCCTGGGAAGAGTGAGAGAGGTGGTAACCATCCAAGTGGTTGTTGTACTAGAAGAGGCATCACAAGAAAGAAAGCTCTTTCTTGAGGGAGGCCACTCCTAGCCTTTCTCCATGCCCTCCAATGATGCCACCATTGCTGAGACCACCTCCTTCAGCAACACTTCCAGCAGGGTCACCATCCACCCTTTCAGCATCAGAAGGAGCGCCCCATACAGATTTACAGATGATGTGATCAAGAAAGTACCAGATTTCAAGGGGGGAAAGGTGGACAACTGCTTCATCAGGTGTTGTCATTAGTCTTGCCAAGGGTCCCATTATTGTCTTCCACCATGTGGAATCTAGGAATGTCAAAAGGTCTTCCCATTCTCCCTGCCTGTCTTCTTCCCTCAGAGTAGATAAGGAAGTAAGTAAAAAGAGGTCACAAGCATTTTCAGCAGGCCCCCCATCCCTTCCTTTGAAATATGTACCAAAGGTTGGAAGATTCATGCTATCCTGAACTGGATATGGGGAGTAGGCGATCACCATCTGTAGCACCATTTGTTTCATCAGTGGTTTCCTCCACTTTGCAATAGACCTCTCATTTTCATAGGAATTGGACAGTCTCCAGGAGAAGCAAGATCAAGGAGTAGTGGGTCAATAGCTAGCAGCTATGTCTCACCAATATATCATTGTCACCTCCGTGGTGACTCCCCCAGGTGCTAAAGTAGCAGAAGATCCACGTCTCGCTCGAAGAGCAGATTTGATAGGGGTTGCAGTTCATCTCATGACAGGCAGAAAAGATCCTTGTCCAACTCTGCTCCCTGCCTCTACGATCAACATACTCCCAGATAGAGAAACAGGCAGAACCAGAGATCTCCCCACCGGGCCCTCCCTGAGAAGCACCCCTGCCAACTGGAAAAAGGATAGGAGCTAGTCTTGCAAGTACCAGTTGGAAAGAGGGCAGAATGTCAGAGGCAGTGAGAGTCAAGAACAGTAGGGACCAGAGGAACTATCACTGTTAGAGGATTTGGAGGAGGAGAAGGGATTCAACAAATTTTTCATGCAGATTAGACAGCATATGGGAATAGTGGATCCCCTGATCTCCATCCCTGGAGACCCCTCCTTGTGCTCCTACCTAGAACAAGCAGCAGAGAACCCCCTCAGATGTGAGTTAGTAAGTATATCTGCCATGGTCCCTGCTGATTCAAGGTCTCATAAAAGAACTAAACAGTCAGTTAGCAGGAGCAAAGAATTCCCTAGTGTTCTTCAGGTCAGAGAAGTTTTGGCCCCCACCCCTGCTCTGTCAAGGGAAATACAGGTAGTCCCCAGTTACCGGTGGCCTCCGTTGTCGGCAATCTGGTTTTATGGTGCAAGTCTAGTGCCGACTGTCAATTTTCAGCCCTGAAATGCACAATTCTGGTTATCAGCACCAATGATAGGGTATTGGTGCGGATACATACATAACAGTGTCTCGTTAACTGGTTATCAGCGCTGATAAGCCCCGAAAATTGCCAATTTTCACTTATCATCAAGCCATCGGAATGGAACCCCTACTGATAACTGGGGGCTTTCTGTACTAAACTTCCTGAATATGCCTTTACCATCCTGAGATAATTGGATTCAAACATGCGTATGAAAAGCTCTGAGGTGGGAAACTTGGAGTTGATGTTTGCGAGGACCTTGAGAGGCTATCCCCTGTCTGGATAAGTGCCATGAGCCATAGCTCTAGGACAAAAAATGCTGTCCCACCATAGTAGTGACTAGGCCCACTGTCAGGAAATGCTTTCTTATATGTCATCAGACAAGTGGGACATGCATGGACTAACCTGATCCTCAAAAGGAGGAGTCCTCCCTCTCAGTTATGCTGAAACAGATTGCATTGGAGAGCTGGTTTAGCTAAGGAAAAGCACCCTAGTGGACTCTCCTTACTAATTCCAGGTAGATCTGGTCTGACATACAGTTGACAGCAGGAGAGAGGACTTTAGGGACACTCTTCTAAAAATTGTTTCCTAAACCTCTGGAACTGAGAAGTTTGACAGCGAGGCACATTTACTGCATATTGGTGCTGCTTTTCAGCAAATCTGGTTGCTCTTGCCAGGTAAAAAGGGGATCAGGGGTCAATTGTGAAAGATCTTTGTTGAAATACAACTTATGAAAAAGTGGCAAACAAGAGACTATCCATTGATGGTCCAAGTCATAACTGCTACTATTAAGAAACAGAAACCTACTGCCGCAACCCACTCTACAGTCATACCCCTACATACGAAAGTCCCTATGTACGAAAAACCCAGGTTACGAAGGCAAAGACAAAGATTTTTTTGCTTCTGTGTACGAAAATAATTGAGGTTGCGAAAGAGTGTATGTACTGTAATGTCCAAGAATGCCCAGGCCACCAAGAACAATTTTAAAACTCGTGTGCCACCAACTCAGTAGACTCACCACCATCCTCCCGCTCTCCCATTGGTTCCTGATGCTAGTCACTGCCGTAAGATCCTGCTCTCCTATTGGTCAGCATCTGTCCCATCATGCCTCTATGTAAAGGCATCCCTCTCATCATGCCTCTATGTAAAGGCATTCCTTGACCATTTTGTTGTGGCAGCGTTATCGAAAACACCTGGAATTTGTTCGTTCACATAGATTTCGTTTGGTAACGTAAATTCATGTTAGTGATTTTGCATTTGTTGTCCTGTAAGTTACTTTATTGTGTTGTGTATGAACTTAATTACTTTCGTTAGTATTAGCCATGGGTCCCAAGAATGTTGCTGAAGTTCACAGAAAGAAGAGGATGCTTTCTATGGAGATGAAGGTGGAGATAATCAAAAAGTGTTAATGTTTTCTGCCATTTGTTAATGTGTTTTGTAAAGTTTAGTGTTGATGTTTTTTGCCATTTTTAATGTGTTTTGTAAAGTTAAGTGTTCATGTTTCTGCCATTTGTCCTCCTCTGTCGCCACTTTCAGACATTGCCTCACTCGAAAGGTAAGGTTCCACATTTTACTACATCCGTACGTACATGTACATACAGTATTTCTTGTATCCTGTACACTAAAGGGATTTTGACGAAGGAAAAATCTATTTCTGGGCAAGGGCCCGTGTCGCCCAGTGAAATATCCTTTCAATTCATATTTCTAAGGTAAATAATACTAACATTACCAGAGAAAAATAAAAAGGGGGATGTCAGAGCATTCTGACTCGCTCACCCTAAATAAAAGAGGGTGTCGGTATGGTACTGGGGCAAGTGACACCACTACCACGGGCCTCTTGTCATTTAGATCTCTCCTCCACAAAATCCCCCTGCCAGAGAGAGCTGGTACACAGCCCGCGCTAGCAATTACTACTTTGTTAATAAGAAAGAAACAAATAAAGAGAGAAATCAAGAATATCAGGTAAAAGAGAAAAGCAAACCACCAATGAGAAATGCAGAGGTGTCAGCAAAAAATTTCAAAGCATCAGCTCCGAAATTCTACTCAAGAGATAATAACTGTATTTATTATGCAAGAGGATATTGCAGAAACGGAGAAAATTGCAGATTCAGACACAAAATGAATAATTATGATGAAGGAAGATCAAATATTATGGAAAAGTTGGATTTTTTAATGTCAAAATTTCTGGAAATGAAAAAAAGAACAACATACCAGAACAGGAAAGAGACATGGGAAAATCCTTATTACTACCAATATTAAATGAAGGAGAAAACACGCAAACCATCATAGTGAT
Organism: Macrobrachium nipponense; assembly: GCF_015104395.2. Taxonomy (NCBI): domain Eukaryota; kingdom Metazoa; phylum Arthropoda; class Malacostraca; order Decapoda; family Palaemonidae; genus Macrobrachium; species Macrobrachium nipponense. The sequence goes on from NC_061108.1 coordinate 103,945,371, forward strand.
GAATGCGCAGGGTTTAGTTACGAGTAACTCAAAAAGAAAAATAGAGTACTTAGAAGAACTAACCCAAAATGAAAAGAAAATAGATATAATGAATATAAGTGAAACCTGGTATTCCCAAGAGACTGGGAATGATGATCAAATAAAAGGGTTCCAAACTTATAGATCAGATAGAAAAAATATGAATCAAGGGGGAACCGCAATATATGGGAAAGACAAAAAACAAGGAAAAATATATGAGAAATATAGTAACTCAGAATGTGAACTAATAGCGGTAGAATTTGAATCTGAAAAATTGATGAACATAGTAATATATAGACCTCCTAATACTAAAGAGTTTGACTTAATAATTGAAAAATTGGATGATATATGTAGAAATCACAAGGACTGGACTATTCTCCTATCTGGCGACTTCAACTTTCCTTTCGTAGAATGGAAAGAACGAATAGGAGACTGTGGTTGTACTTATACATATAAAAAAGAAAGTAATAGTAGTGCAGAAGATAAGAGGGAATTTGAAAAGCTATTAGATATGCTACTAGAATACAACATTCAACAAATAAATCACCTGCCAACAAGAAAGGAAAATACTTTAGACTAGTATTTGTGAACGAGATGAATTATGTTAAAGAAATAATAGTTTATAATGCGAGTATTTCAGATCATAATGTCATAGAATTAACAGTTCATTCCAAAGCAAGTGAAAATAGAGATAAGCAAGAAATGAAAAAGTGGGAAGGATATGGAAAATACAACTTCTACAGTAAAAATATAAAATGGTCAGAAATTAATGAAGAATTAAACAAAGATTGGGATAACATTTTCGTAAGTGATGACATAAGGGTAAATACGGAGATATTATATAAAATATTGGAGAAAATAGTGGATAAATATATACCGAAGAAGAAAAGTAAACATCATTCATGCATACCAAGAGACAGAAGGATCTTGTTCCAGAAAATCAGAAAGTGGAAAAAAGGTCTTGCAAAAGAAAAAAATGCATGGAAAGTTATAGAACTAAAAAGTAAGATAGAAAATGCAGAACAAAAAGATTATACAATCAAAAGAAAATGAAAAACGGGACTTGGAAGAAAAAACCCTATTAAATATCAAGGCAAAACCCCGAAACTATTATACTCATATGCGAAGAAGATGAATAAAAGAAGAATAGAAATAGGCCCTCTGAGAATTGAAGGGAGATTAACGAATGAAAAAAAGGAAATTTGCAACATACTGGCAGAACGATATAAGAGAGAATTCACCCCTAGAATAGATAATGAAGATAATGATATAGAAGTAAGGGACGAAAATAGTGAATATTTAGCTGACATAGAAATTATGAAGCTGATATTGTGCAGGCAATTAATGAAATTAAAAATGGAGCTGCTGCAGGGCCGGATGGAGTCCCTGCTATTTTGTTAAAGAAAGTAGTTCATTCTATCGCAAAGCCACTTGCAATATTATTAAGACAAAGTGTAGATACAGGCAAGATTTATGATGAGCACAAATTAGCATATATCACCCCTACTTTCAAAAGTGGATCAAGACTAGAGGCAAGTAATTATAGGCCTGTGAGTCTAACATCACATATTATGAAAGTGTATGAAAGGGTAATGAAGAAAAATATTATGAAACATTTAATAAGAAATAATTTGTTTAATATAGGAAAACACGGTTTCGTACCCGGAAAAAGTACACAAACCCAACTGTTAGTCCACCGTGAGAACATATTCAAAAATATGAAAAGCGGAAATGAAACAGATGTGGTTTATCTAGACTTTGCAAAAGCTTTTGACAAAGTAGACCATAATATATTAGCAAAGAAAATTAGAAAACACATATCGTAGATAAAGTAGGAAGATGGTTAAAAGAATTTTTACACAACAGAAAACAGGATAGTTATTGCAAACGATGAGAAATCGGATGAAACCAAGGTAATATCCGGTGTGCCACAAGGTACGGTGCTAGCTGCAATATTGTTTGTTATTATGATTGAAGACATAGACAGTAATGTTAAGGATTCGGTAGTGAGTAGTTTCGCTGATGACACAAGAATAAGTAGAGAAATTACTTGTGATGAAGATAGGAACGCTCTACAAAGAGACCTTAACAAAGTATATGATTGGGCAGAGGTAAATAGGATGGTATTTAACTCTGATAAATTTGAATCAATAAATTATGGAGACAGAGAAGGAAAGCTATATGCATATAGGGGACCTAATAATGAGACAATCACAATAAGGAAGCAGTTAAAGACCTTGGTGTGATGATGAATAGGAACATGTTATGCAATGATCAAATAGCCATTCTGTTGGCAAAATGTAAAGCAAAAATGGGAATGTTGTTACGGCACTTCAAAACAAGAAAAGCTGAACACATATAATTATGCTTTATAAAACATATGTTCGTAGTCCACTTGAATATTGCAATATGATATGGTACCCACACTATCAAAAGGATATTGCACAAATAGAGAGTGTACAAAGGTCCTTTACAGCTAGAATAGAAGAAGTTAAGGACCTAGACTACTGGGAAAGACTACAATCCTTAAAATTATATAGTCTAGAAAGGAGAAGAGAACGCTACATGATAATTCAGGCATGGAAACAGATAGAAGGAATAACAGAAAATATCATGGAACTAAAAATATCAGAAAGAGCAAGCAGAGGTAGATTAATAGTGCCCAAAACTATACCAGGAAAAATAAGGAAAGCACACAGAACATTAATCCACTACGCACCAGCATCGATAATGCAGCGTCTATTCAATGCGTTGCCAGCTCATCTGAGGAATATATCAGGAGTGAGCGTAGATGTGTTTAAGAATAAGCTCGACAAATATCTAAACTGCATCCCAGACCATCCAAGATTGGAAGATGCAAAATATACCGGAAGATGTACTAGCAACTCTCTGGTAGACATTAGAGGCGCCTCACACTGAGGGACCTGGGGCAACCCGAACGAACTGTAAGGTCTGTAAGGTAAGGTCACGCTAACACCAGCGCCTCTAGCGGCCATCCTTGAAGTTAGAAGACCAAGCTTGGGCACAAGGGTGGGAGAGTTGCCCAGAAATAGATTTTTCCTTCGTCAAAATCCCTTTTCTGGGCTCAGCCCGTGTCGCTTTGTGAAATAGTACCAGAGAATTAGCACAAGCTTGGGGAAAAGGTAACAGTATAAGGTAATAAGAAAACATTGAAAAAATAAATGAGATGAGTATAATCTAGATTAAATTTTACAAATTTATCGTATAAATACTTAAACTAACTTATAGTAACTTTATGTTAGCCTTAAAATAAGTAATAGGGATTAACAGTAGTATACTTATGCTAACTTACGATAACTTAAAACTAGAATAATACATTATATACAGTTGTGAGTTTCCCTAGCATAAAAATAAGGGAAAACATCACGATATAGCCTTTTGGCAGCTAAGGCTCAAATTAGGGTCGAGCCTGGTGGCACGATCACAGGAAAAATGTTAGCGAGGCAGGTAGAAAGGAGATCTGGATCTTAAGACTAAAATTACTTAGGCAGTGTCAGGAGAAACTGTGTTTCCCGCTGCCACTGCTGGAAATTTAAGAGATTCCAAGGATTTCAGGTAGTGACGTCTGAATACTGTGGGCGACTTCCAGCCAGTATACTTCTTTAGATCATCGAAATTCATGTGTTGAAAATAATTAATTGAGGTGGCTACTGCCCTGATGTCGTGGGCTTTGGGGAATGAATCAGGGTTGGCTTGCTTGATAAAGTATAGGATCTGTTGCCTAATTCATTTTAAGGAAATAGTGCCACCTTGCTCTCTTATGAATAAGGGACCTGAGGACCTAGAAGATGTCCTGGACAGGTAGGCTTGTAAGGTCGTCACTGGACATAGAGAAGGGTCTTAAGGAAGAGGGAGGATCTTCCAAGGAGCCCATCTCATTAAAGGATCCTCATTTTTGGCCAAAAAACTGCAGTCTGGGGTTAGAAGAACTTCTCCTGATGGAAGAAATTCGATATGGCCAGAGTCTCTAGAGAGAGCCGACAGTTCAGATATCCTGGCTCCTGAAGCCAGGCTTAGCAGAAATAAAGTTTTCCTTAGGAGTGGTATATAGCTACATGAATTGTTGTCAGTATCTGAGGCCAGTTATGAGAACATCATTTAAGAACCATGAAACTGAGCTAGGTCTCTCTGATGGTCTGAGCCTAGCACAAGCCTTAGGAATAGACGAAAAATAAAGAGTCTGTTAAGTCTATCTTAAAGCCAAACTGGAAGATTTTCTTTAAGGCTGACTTATTGGTAGTAATAGTACTAGCTGCTAAACCTTTTTCAAATAAGGATCTGAAGAAGGAGATAGCCAGATTAGTAGCCATGGTTCGAGATTCTGTTTCCTTCAGGAAATTTGCCAGTTTTTTGACAGCTGTGTCGTACTGACGTAAAGTTGATTCTCTTTTATCCGATTCTAAGAAAAGGATATTTTGAGGATCAATATTTGCATCTCTTTTAGCCGCGAACTTCATGAAGTCCATAAAGTTAGGGTTTTGAGAATTCCTGAGGAAGCGAACACAGTCCTCAATTGTACTGGTTGAGATAGCTTGGGATTGGGAATCCGTTGAGGCCGGAGACCCAGTTCCAAAAGAAGAGTGAACCAGTTGCTCTTGGGCCAATCCTGGGCTACTAGAGCAACTTGCCCTTTGAAAGACCTGAGTTTGTTCAGGACTTTCAATAGAAGATTCACTGGAGGAAAGATGTATATCTTCTTCCACTGATTCCAATCTATGGTCATGGCATCTGTGGCATAAGCCAGAGGGTCCAGGTTGGGAGCCACATAACATGGGAGCTTGTGGTTCGATTGTGATGCGAAAAGATCCACCTGGAGGCGTGGGACCTTTTGGCATATCCACTGGAATGAGCGCCTGTCCAGAGACCACTCCAATTCTAGAGGAACTGAGCGAGACAGGGCGTCTGCTATTACGTTCCTTACTCCCGCCAGATGAGTGGAGGATAGATGCCATTTGTATTTGGCTGCTAGTGAGAAAATGGCTATCATGACGTGGTTCACGTGACTTGATTTGGATCCTCCTCTGTTGATGCAGTGTACTACTACTGCACTGTCCAATACCAGCTTGATATGGGATTTCTTGGCTGGTAGAAGCCTCTTCAATGTGAGGAATACTGCCATAGCTTCTAATACATTTATGTGAAGCTGGCGGAACTGAGGTGACCAAGTTCCTTGTACTTTCTTGAATTGGGAGTATCCTCCCCACCAGCTTAGAGAAGCATCCGTGTGAATAACCAACGCCGAAGGGGGAAATTGAAGAGGGATCGAATTGGATAGGTTCTTGACCTCCGCCCAGGGGCGGAGTCATTTGCGGAGAATCGGCGGGATGGCTGACAACTTGTCTCGAGATTTGTTGTTTGCTCTTGAGCGCCAGACCCGGTTTATATCTTTTAGCCTTGCCTTCAGCAGAACATCTGTAACTGATGCAAACTGGAGAGAGCCTAGGATTCTTTCCTGGTTTCTCCTTGATGTTAGTTTGCATTTGAGAAATTACTTTGTTGCTTTGGCTATTTCCTTCCTTTTGACCAACGGAATTGACAGTGTGGGAGTTCAAGTCCCATTGAATGCCGAGCCATTGAAAGCGGGAGTCCGGCGTTAGCCTGGACTTGGTCTTGTTTATCTGGAACCCCAGATGTTCCAGAAACTGTATTACTTTGACTGTAGCTTTGTGGCATTCTTGGACAGTTGTTGCCCAAATGAGCCAATCGTCCAGATACGCTACTACCATTATTCCCTGGGATCTTAGTTGTTGAACTACTGATTCCGCCAACTTCGTGAATACCCTGGGGGCCATGTTCAACCCGAAGGGCATCACTTTGAAGGAGAATGCCTGGTCTCCCAGTCTGAAGCCTAGATACGGGCGGAAGTGCCTTGCAATTGGAATATGATAGTATGTGTCTGTAAGATCGATAGAGGTGGTGACGGCCCCACGGGGAAGTAAGGTCCGCACCTGCGAGATAGTCAGCATTTTGAACTTGTCGCAACGAGTGAATAAGTTTAGACGGGACAAGTCTAAGATTATTCTTCGTTTGGTTGAGCCTTTCTTTGGCACGCTGAACAAGCGTCCTTGAAACTTGAAATGCTTGACTCTTGATACTACCCCTTTCTGAAGGAGTTCTTGTGCATACTCCGTCAATTCCTTTGTTGGTTTTTGAAGGAAGGTCTTGGATGGAGGAGGACCTTTGATCCAACTCCATCCCAGTCCCTTGGACACAATACTTTGGGCCCAATTGCTGAATCCCCATCTGTGTCGATAGAGAAACAGTCTCCCTCCTACCTGAGGGGTCTCACTGACTTGGGGCAGGGCGTGATCCACGTCTTCCCCGGAAGTGCTTACCTCTGCTAGGTGCTCTTCCGCTACCTCTTTGGCGAAATGCACCTCTAGCCCTACTTCCCCTTCCGAACCTATTAAAGGCTTGGAACGCCTGACCTTCAAAGACTGGGTTGAAGGCCTGAGATACTGCGTACAAGGTAGAGGGCTGATTTTGAGAGGTCAGTAGGAGTATTGGTTGGGACTGGCTTTTGGAGGTGGAAGGTTATACCATCTGGGACACTGGCACACCTTGTACCACCTGTTGTTGCTGAGGAGACTGGAAAGATGGGAACTTTCTTGTCTTCTTCAGCTTTTTGGAAGCGGAGGAAGTGGGTTCGGGCTTCCTCTTGGCTGATAGGCCCCAGCGGACCTTAAGGCTCTGGTTAAGCCTTGTTGCTTCGTGCTGGACCTCATTAACCACAGCCTCTGGGGTGGTGAGCCGGAGACTTATGAGGTGCAGAGGACGTGGTCCTCTTAGACGACGTCCTCTCTAGGGTCTTTAACTCCCGCTTCCCTTTCACCTTAGGGATTGCTGAAGTGGATTTCAGCATAGCCGAAATTTCGCTCTCCGAAAATCCTTGGAAGGAAGGAGAAGAGTAAACAGGTGAAGACAATCCAGAAGGACCCAAGGGAAGCCCTTGAGCCCCTAACAAACCTACCTTAACTAACAAGTTACCTTGTTCACCTACCGCCATCGGCTCTAAATTAAGGTCCAGGGTAGCCACTTCGTCTGCGATTTCCGGGTTGCCTTGTACCACCAGCGCCTGCGCCACCTGGTGCTGGATGGCGGAGATGTAAGGGGCCACTGCTGCCGGGTCGATGAATCCGGTTGACTTCCCGCCCGGGAAGAGGCGGACAGCCATACTCTTGTCCAGGATGTATGGCTGCCCCTTAGACACGTTCCTCCCGAACCCGCCGACCCAGGCCCTCAGGGTTGCTGAAGCGGCGTCTTTCACGGCGGTAGCCTGGAAGAGAGGGTCATTGTAGTCCTTACAACGAAGCCCGAAAGTTATATGATTAATTATTTGAGACTATATGTCATCTATATCTCTAATAGGACTGTTGAATAATCAGTCATAAACAAAGTAATCCGGTAAATATACTTACACCGGAGGAAAACTGCTCTACCAAATCATAACATATTGAGCAGGCTTAGTGATGCCATACCACTATGTCACCATAGCGGATGGCGCAAGGGGCGTGAGTCCTGCAGACCTCATGGCCACAGGGGTCCTGCGATATGGCATTGCAGCCGGATTCCTGACAATTGGTAGCCTGTAAGTGAACAGATACATGAGTATCAGTGGTTACTAACAGGACTAGCCCATTAAGAGATATAATACTCCGCTATATGTCGGAGTGAAAAATTTTTGGCATTAGCCCTCTCCTGTTCTCCTGTAGAGATATGTCCGTGAGGCCTGGTATACTAGTCATAGTTTCTGGGGTACCGGAATAAGGAGTTTCACCAAACTAGCCACCAGTCTATACGCCGGGGTGAGGAGTACAAGGACGGCGGAGGAACATGAGAGGTTTAAGCCAGAAAAGATATATAACATGGATGGGCGGAGCGTAGCTCTGCTGTATAAATTTTTGCAGGCAGGAGGAGAACCCGGTTGGTGAGCGGGCACTCTGCCGGCATAGCAAAAAAAATACAAACAATAATTATGATATATAAGATAATAATAGAAATTAAAACTTAAATATATGACTATAGATGCATGTAGAGGTGCTACTCTCCGTCACCCCCTAGAAGAGCTGGCGGAGCCAGCTGAGTCCGCTGCTGGCGCGGTGGGTATACAGGGGCGGGGGGGTGACCGGGGTAGGAGAGAGCTAAGGAGGGACCCGAGGAGGTCCAAGTACAAGCGAGCGAGGTGGCCAACCCAACCTGAGCGTACAAGGGTCAGACCCCCCACGGAAACCGGAACCCAGGGTGAGAACGGAATGAGGAGCCAAACTCAGGAATCCGCCGCCCCCCCCCCCCCCCCCCCCCCCCCCGGAGACTCCCGTATCCACTCTGGGGAGAGGAGGAGGGGAGGAGAGCCCGGGTGGTTGCCGTGGCAACCTTGAGCGAGCGTGACCTGCTTTCCCGTTCGCGTAGGGGAGGGAGGAAGCAGGGAGGGGGACTGAGCTGGTGGCTCGTGGCAATCGTCTGGCCCACCGCAAACATGGTAGGACCACGCGGACGGATAGACCAGGCGAACAAAGGTAGCCTAGGCTAGCACAAACCGTCTACATGCGATATGAATAAAACACAGTATTATCATTATAGAAAGGAAGGGAATCAAAAGATAAAGGGAAAGCAACGTCCTAGAGAAGCTAGGCTAATCTACCTGGAAGGTAGGAAGCCCAACCCCTCGGGAGCTGGCCTCTGCCGATACGTAGAAAGTGAGGGCGACGGCCAGGGTGGTAGGACTGAAAAGAGATATAGGGGCCTATAACCCCACATGCCTAACAGACCTAGACAAAGGCACATGCATGCATGAACACTGAGCTAAGACATAAAGGAATAGGATTCCCAGAAGAAAAATATATTAAGCACATCTTGCACCACATGTAGACATAAGCATAATTACTGCGCAGACATAGCTACAACGGTATGGGAGACCGAAGGAGCTAGAATGAATCACACACGAGGCGAGCCTGAACGGAATGAGACACCGTAGTAATACCTAAAAACAGCGGTAAAACGGGTCCCAGCTGGCTAAAATTACGTGAAACACTAAGGCAGTACTTAACTTAGCTGCGGCGATGGCTTGAAGCTCCATGGTGCAAGAAATATCCAAAATAGAAGCACAAAAGCACTGAGCAGAAAAAACACGTGCAATCAAGGTGCTGCTTACAGAAAGGATGGCCTCTAGAGGCGCTGGTGTTGGCGTGGGTGAGCAAGTAGTAGTAGTTGCTGGCGCGGGCTGTGTACCAGCTCTCTCTAGCAGGGGGATTTTGTGGAGGAGAAATCTAAATGACAAGAGACCCGTGATAGTGGTGTCACTCGCCCCAGTACCCCATACCGACACCCTCTTTTATTTAGGGTGAGCGAGTCAAAATGCTCTGACATCCCCCTTTTTATTTTTCTCTGGTAATGTTAGTATTATTTACCTTAGAAATATGAATTGAAAGGATATTTCACAAAGCGACACGGGCTGAGCCCAGAAATACACTTTTTTTACAGGTACAGTAATGGTTAGGTTAAGTATTGAATGGTCCAAATTGTTGTATTTCATTGTTTATTGGTCAATTTAGCTTTTTGTGGGGCTTGGAACGAGTTAGGCAATTTACATGTAAAACGTAGTTCTAGATATGAAAAAAGGGATTTTGACGAAGGAAAAATCTATTTCTGGGCAAGGACCTGTGTCGCCCAGTGAAATCCCACCCTTTCTTGGCCCAAGCTTGGGTGCTATCTGCAGGAATGACGTCAGAGGCGCTAGCCGTAACGGTAGAGGGTAGTGGGCCTTAGATCAGCTCCTCTGTAGATGAGGGATATTGAAGAAGGATGAATTTAAATGGCAAAGGACCTCTGGTAGTGGTTTCACTCGCCCCAGGAACCATACCAACACCTTAAATAAGGTGAGCGAGCCAGAATACTCTGGCATTTCCATATTAGCTTTTTTCTCTGGTATTATAGCAATATTTATACCTTAGAAATGTGTGCTAAAGGGACATTCACTGGGCGACACAGGTCCTTGCCCAGAAATAGATTTTTCCTTCGTCAAAATCCCTTTTCTGGGCTCGGCCTGTGTCGCTCCGTGAATTAGTACCAGAGAAATGGCCATACAAGCTTGGGAAAAGGAAGCACACAAGTAAAATTATAGGATAATCAAAATCAATTAAGGTTAATTGCTATAATCTAAATATAAGGTTACAGAACAAGTAACAACAGAGCAATTGGAACCTTAATGCTAATCCAATATACAAAACACAACAGTTACTTAAGAGTACATAGTAAGGCTTAAATGCAAATTGTGACTAATCCTAGATACAAAACAAAAGGCAATATCACAAGTATATACAATATGTGGCATCCAAGGTACAATATGACTACATTGACGACTGAGCTACGGCAAGAATGCTAGCGAGGCAGGTAGGAAGAGAGATATAAAGTAAACTACTTACTACTAAATTAAGCAGTGTCAGGGGAAACAGTTTTTCCTGCTGCCACTGCTGGAAATTTAAGGGCTTCTAAGTACTTAACATAATGGCATTTGAATACTGTCGGAGATTTCCAGCCTGTGTACTTCTTCAGATCATCAAAATTCATGTGATGAAAATAATTAATAGAGGTAGCTACTGCCCTTGCATCATGTACCCGTGGGAAGGACTGCGGGTTGGCTTGTTTTATAAAGTATAAAATCTGTTGTCTAATTCCTTTTAAGGAAATGGTGCCTCCCTTTTCCCTAATGAACAGAGGGCCTGAAGATATCAGGGTAGTTCTACTTAGATATGCTTTTAGTGAAGTAACTGGACATAAGGACGGGTCCTGTGGAAGTGGGAGAATTTTCCATGGGGCCCATCTATCCAGTGGGTTCTCATTCTTAGCTAGAAATTGGCAATCTGGAGAAAGTAACACTTCTCCTGAAGGGAGAAACTCTATATGATCTGATTCTCTAGATAGAGCCGACAGTTCGGAAATTCTGGCTCCTGAGGCCAAACTTATTAGGAATAATGTTTTCCTTAAGAGAGCTATATAGTTACATGAGTCATTATTAGTGTCCGAGGCCAATTTAAGGACATCATTTAAGAACCATGACACAGACTTGGGCCTCTCAGATGGTCTGAGTCTAGCGCAGGCCTTGGGGATAGATGAAAAATATGAATCTGTTAGATCTATTTTGAATCCAAACTGGAAGATCTTCTTAAGGACAGACTTAATGGTAGTAATAGTACTAGCTGCCAAACCTTTCTCAAATAGTGTTCTGAAAAAGGATATGGCCAGATTCGTGGTCATGGTTTGTGCATTAGAGTCCCTCAAGAATACAGCTAGTTTTTTGACTGCTGAATTGTATTGACGCAAGTTCGATTCACGTTTATCAGATTCTAAGAATAAGATGTTCTGGGATCGATATTAGCATCCCTTTGTGCTGCAAACTTCATGAAGTCCATAAAGTTAGGGCTTGCTGAATTCCTGAGGAAGCGAACACAGTCTGCGTTTGCACTAGTTGTGATAGTTTGGGATTGGGAATCCATTGAGGTCGGAGGCCCAATTCCAGTAGAAAAGGGAACCAATTGCTCTTGGGCCAATTGGGGGCTATTAAAGCAATGTGGCCTTTGAACGTCCTGAGTTTGTTCAGGACTTTCAAGAGAAGATTCACTGGAGGAAAGAGGTAAATCTTCTTCCACACATTCCAATCTATAGCCATCGCGTCCGTGGCGTAAGCCAGAGGGTCCAGGTTGGAGGCCACATAACAAGGGAGTTTGTGGTTCGACTCGGTGGCGAAGAGATCAACCTGAAGCCCTGGTACTAGTTGACAGACCCAACTGGATGACTCCTTGTCCAGGGACCACTCCGACTCCAGCGGAACTGAATGTGATAGCACATCCGCTACCACATTTCTTACGCCTGCTAGATGAGTGGCAAACAGGTGCCATTTGTTCCTGTCTGCTAGTGAAAATATGGCTATCATGACATGGTTCACGTGGCTCGACTTGGAGCCTCCCCTGTTGATGCAGTGTACTACTACTGCACTGTGCAGCACCAGCTTGATACAGTAGTACCTCGAGATACGTAATTAATCCGTTCCGAGGCGCCTTTCGTATCTTGGACCACATTTTACATGTAAAATGGCTAATCCGTTCCAAGCCCTCCAAAAACACCCCAGTAAATTTCATAATAAAGCTAAATTGACCTATAAACAATGAAATACTACAACAATTTGGACCATTCAATACCTAAATTAAGAATAAAAATGCAAAACCTGTAAATAAAGTGTATATTAGTGTACAAGAAATATTATTACTGTAACATAAAATGTGGAAGCTTACCTTCCGAGTGAGGCTATCTCCGAAAGTGGCGGCAGAGGAGGAGGAGGACAAACGGCAGATACGTACACTTAACTTTACAAAAAATAAAAAAATGTCAGAAAAACAAACTAAACTTTACAAAACACATTAACAAAACTGTAACACTTAACTTTACAAAAAACTTAAAATAAAATTTATTTTGTCTTTTTTTTGATTTTTACATTTCTTTTTACTTTTTTATACTTTACGTAATTTCAATTTCTTCACCACCGAATGGATGCCAGTCCGTTTACGGAATTTTTCTAACCACCCATGAGAAGCCTTGAACTCAGGGGTTGCCGTTGATGTCCCCTCTCTGCTGTCGTCTTCGGCTTGGGCAATCAAATCGCCGAAAATAGCGCTGGCCTTCTGGCAGATTGCCGTCTCGGTTATCGTATCGCCATCGATTTCTTTGTCCTCAATCCATACAAGAAGCAGACTTTCCATTTCATTATGCACATGGCTCCTCTTGTTGGACAAAATAGTCCCGCCCTTGGAAGGTGTAGCTGCTTTGATGGCTTCCTTCTGCTTAAGGATGGTGCCTATCGTCGACGGATTTTGGCCGTATTCCTTAGCGATCACACTCAACCGCAAGCCAGCTTCATACTTTTTTTATTATCTCCATCATTGTCTCCATAGAAAGCATTCTCTTCTTTCTGTGAACTTCAGTAACTTTCTTGGGACCCATGACTATATGTACTGTACGTAATTAAGTTACGTATGTAGTACGTATACTAATTAGGTTCTCACAACACGATAAAGTAGCACAACGAAATTACTAACGAATTTAAGATACAAAACGAAATCGTTGGACCGAACGAATGCCGCATGTGTACAATAAAGCTTCGGGTGCGAAGTGGCCGAGCGAAGGAACACCACCACGTAAGATGCATGATGGGAGGGATGCTGTCCAATAGGAGAGAAGCATCTCATGGCTTGGCTAGCATCAGGAACCAATGGGATAGCAAGAGGATGGTGGCAAGTCTACTAGAACTAAGATGGCGGCGCGAGTTTCAAAATTGTTATCGGGCGAATCTCGGACTTTCAGAAACCTTTCGTATCTTGAAAACTTTTCTATGTAGAGCAGTGAAATTTTTCGTGTCAGCTTTCGTATCTGGAGTTTTTCGTAAGTTGAGCCTTTCGTATCTCTAGGTACCACTGTATGAGATTTCTTGGCTGGATGAAGTTTTTTCAGGGTGAGGAACACTGCCATAGCTTCCAGTACATTGATATGAAGCTGGCGGAATGGTAGGGACCAGGTTCCCTGTACCGTTTTGTACTGTGAGTAACCGCCCCAGCCGCTTAGTGATGCATCTGTGTGGATCACTAAGGCTGGCGGAGGGAATTGGAGCGGAATTGTCTTCGACAAATTCTTGATCTCCGTCCACGGGCGGAGTCTTTTTCGTAAGATCGCCAGGATAGGTGCTAGTTTGTCCCGGGATCTCTTGTTTGCTCTTGAACACCAAACTCGGTTTATGTCCTTTAGTCTGGCTTTCAGAAGAACGTCCGTTACTGAAGCAAATTGGAGAGAACCTAAGATTCTTTCTTGGTTCCTCCGGGACGTCTGTTTGCACTTGAGAAATTGTCTGGTTGCTTTGGCTATTTCTCTCCTTTTCAATGGCGGAATTGATAGAGTGTAGGAGTTTAAGTCCCATTGAATCCCTAGCCATTGGAAGCGGGACTCCGGTGTTAGCCGGGACTTGGTTCTGTTTATCTGGAAGCCTAGATGTTCCAGAAACCGGATTACTTTGACCGTTGCTTTGCGACATGCTTCGATGCTTGTGGCCCACACAAGCCAATCGTCCTGATAAGCTACTGGCATTATTCCTTGAGATCTTAGTTCTTGGACAACTGTCTCCACCAGTTTTGTAAATACCCTTGGGGCTATGTTGAGCCCGAATGGCATTACAGTGTTCCCCCCGTATTCGCGGGGGATGTGTACCAGACACCCCCGCGAATAGTTAAAACCACCACTAAAAATGCTTATAACTGCCTATCTTGAAAGTTCAGATGCCAAATGTATACCTTTAACATCATCCTACTTCAAATATACCTAAAATTACTAACCTATTACTGCATTAATCTTTGAGGTTATATATTAATATCATTTTAAAGTCATCTTAAACATTTTACCATTAAAAATATATACCTACAGCAAATAACAGAGAGAGAGAGAGAGAGAGAGAGAGAGAGAGAGAGAGAGAGAGAGAGAGAGAGAGAGAGAGAGAGAGAGAGACCGACCAATGAATGGCAACATCATATATTTGACCCTCAAGAGTGAAATTATGAATTATTTCTGAGACAGAGAGAATAATAATGGAGAGAGAGAGAGGGAGAGAGAGAATAACTCCTAGACTCCGCTTCCTCCCCTCCACCAATTCGTATATCAAACTCATTTACTCCCCCGCCCATGTTCCTCCAAGTGGATAAAAAGACTGGGAATTGCTATTTTTAATTAATCTTATTAATATTTGAAAATTAGTTATAAGGTAAATCATTTATTTATACTACAAAACAAATAAACATACGACGGAGAGAGAGAGAGAGAGAGAGAGAGAGAGAGAGAGAGAGAGAGAGAGAGAGAGAATGTATTGTTACTGTTTAATCTCATTAAAACGTAATATTTTTGTAAACTAGTACTGTATATTATATTTTACCCAAAATGTAGTAATGTCCTTAAAGATATACTTATACAAACACTTCTAGCCCAAACAGAGGGCGAGAGTTACCACTAGCGCATGCTAGTATCTCGTGTGGAGAGAGAGAGAGAGAGAGTTGTCCTTATTTAAAAGAGTGAAATGGATAGATTATTGTACTTCGTTAAAATACTATCACATGTGAATTTTGAGATTAGTTATATTATTATTATTATTATTATTATTATGCGAAAATATAATAAACATCACACATACCATAGAAATGATCTCATATCAGCAAAAGAGAAAGAGAGAGAGAATTTC
This sequence comes from Macrobrachium nipponense, assembly GCF_015104395.2. Classification (NCBI taxonomy): domain Eukaryota; kingdom Metazoa; phylum Arthropoda; class Malacostraca; order Decapoda; family Palaemonidae; genus Macrobrachium; species Macrobrachium nipponense. The sequence continues at coordinate 103,960,675 of NC_061108.1, forward strand.
AATGATCCGTAGATGGCAAACACTCGCTCCCACTGGATTTGACAGTTGGAAACCCAGCCAACCAAGCTGGCTACGTGTTCAAAAACAAGACACGGGGTTAAATGCATTTTCTTTTTATTCTTACATAATTCTTTTTGTTTTATTTATAAACTAAAATCTTGCTAATTCACTTTAGTATTTCTTTAATGAATTTATATTATTGCTGTTTACATAATATTGATATTTGAAAATTAGTAAATCATCATCCAAAAAATATACATCGCTTTAAGAGAGAGAGAGAGAGAGAGAGAGAGAGAGAGAGAGAGAGAGAGAGAGAGAGACGAGAGATTATCATAGTTATTTGTAAAATACTTTCACATGTGATTTTTGTAATAAACAGTTAGTTATTATTATTATTTTTTGAAAATATTAATAAACATATTAATGCATATATGTACCATAAAAACTCTCATCATCTCAGTAAAAGAGAGAGAGAGAGAGAGAGAGAGACGAGAGAGAGAGAGATTTTGCAGATATGAGATGAGAGAGAGAGAGAGAGAGAGAGAGAGAGAGTTGAAATTTCATGAGCACTTGATGGCAGCAACAAATCAGCTCCTTCCCCCTCCGGTCACTTAACTTGATACGTATATCTGAGTTTTTAGTACCTGGAGTTAGAGAAAGAATATGACTGGGATTCCTTCATTCTTCCATAATTTTTAAATTTATAAGCTAAAATCTTACAAATTCACTATGGTACTTTCTTTAATGAATTGATTTATTGCTGTATAAATAATATTAATATTTGAAAATAGCAAATCATTTATTTATCATACAAAAAAAAACATACATCTTTGTAGGAGAGAGAGAGAGAGAGAGAGAGAGAGAGAGAGAGAGAGAGAGAGAGAGAGAGAGAAATTATTATTTTTATTATGTGATATCATTTAAACTTATTAAACTTACTAATACAGTATTAATCAAAATTAATATTTGAAAATTAGTAAATAATTTTTGTATCATAAAAATGTATTTAGTCTTATGAAAATAAACATCAAAAAGGTATTTAACGAGGAAAAATCTATTTCTGGGTGATTGGCTCGTGTCGCCCTATGAAAGGATCCTTAATATCATTCTTTCTAGGCAAAATTAATCTAAAATTACCAGAGAAAAACAAAATTAAGAAATGTCAGTAAAACTGACTCGCTCACTCTTTAAAAGAAGTGTCGGTATGAGAATAGGGGCGAGTGAGAACACTACCACGAGACATTGTCACCAATTAGACCTTCCAATCAGAATCCCCACAAGAGAGAGCTGATACTAACGGCGATGCGCCGCTACTACTACTACTAGGGACGCCACGGACAGCAGCGCCCCTAGCGGTCATCCTTAATCTAAGAACATCTTGTCCTGCAGGGGGGGGCAATCAATACAGGGTGGGTTTCATAGGGCGACACGAGCTAATCACCCAGAAATAGATTTTTGTCCTTCGTCAAAATCCCTTTTCTCGGGCTCAGCTCGTGTCGGCCTATGAAAGAGTACCAGAGAAAACAGACAAGATGGGAAAAAAGGACAAATGAAAAACAGTTGTAAAATGAGGAATATAATATAAGTAAATCAGTTATTACAGTATATAAACTAAGTACTTAAGGCTAACTTATTTTAAACAATGACATAAAAGAAAGTTAGTAATGTAAAGTACTTAAAATTACAGTAAACATAGTAAAGTACAAAAATGCAGTGTAATTTAACAAAATAGATTTACTTAGATAACTTATTTACAAAATATACAAACACATTGTGTCCTACCCTAGCATAAAAATAAGGGTAGGTACACTGAAGTACATTATCAGTACATAGTGTGGATGTCCCTAGCAAAAAAATAAGGGACAATCCACTAATATGATCTCAGCGGCTAAGGCTAGAATATCCGAGTAGCATGGCGATAGGGTGAGGCATGTTGGATGAGGTAGGTAGAGAGGAGACCTGGATCTATACTACGACTACTATACAGTATCAGGGGAAACAATGTTTTCCCGCTGCTACTGCAGAAAATTTTAAAGATTCCAAGGACTTTAGATAATGACGTTTAAAGACTGTCGGAGATTTCCATCCAGTATACTTTTTAAGATCCTCAAAGTTCATATGTTGAAAGTAATTAATTGAGGTGGCTACTCCCTGATGTCATGTGCTTTTGGAAATGAATCAGGATTGGCTTGTTTAATGAAGTAAAGGATTTGTTGCCTAATACCTTTTACTGATAAAGTACCACCTTTTTCTCTCATGAAGAGAGAACCTGAGGATCTTGAGGATGTACGAGATAGAAAGGCTCTTAAAGTTGATACTGGGCAGAGAGAAGGGTCTTGCGGAAGTGGGGATGACTTTCCAGGGGCCACCTGCAAGAGGATCCTCATTTTTAGCCAAAAAACTACGATCCGGAGCAAGCAGAACTTCTCCTGAGGGGAGGAATTCCACATGACCCGCATCTCTGGATAGAGCCGACAGTTCTGAAATTCTAGCTCCTGAAGCTAGGCTTAGTAAGAATAATGTCTTTCTAAGAAGCATAGTGAATGTACAAGACGAGTTGTCCAGGTGTCTGATGCTAGTTTGAGGACATCATTTAAGAACCATGAGACTGCAGTAGGCCTTTGAGAAGGTCTAAGTCTAGCACAGGCTTTAGGGATAGACGTAAAATAAGATTCAGTCAGATCTATCTGGAAACCTAACTGAAAGATCTTCTTCAAAGCCGATTTATGAGTAGTAATAGTGCTAGCTGCTAAACCTTTTTCAAACAAGGATCTGAAAAAGGATATAGCTAAATTAACTGTCATGGTTTTGTAGTGTTTGACTCTTTCAGGAAGGATGCTAATTTTTTAACAGCTGAGTCATATTGTCTAATAGTTGACTCTCTCTTATCTGATTCTAGGAAGAGGATGTTTTGTGGATCAATGTTAGCATCTTTATTAGCCGCAAACTTCATGAAGTCCATAAAGTTAGGGTCTGAAGAATTCCTGAGGAAGCGAACACAGTCCTCATTTGTACTGATTGTGACAGCTGGGATTGGGAATCCGTTGAGGTCGGAGACCCAATTCCAGAAGCAGAGGATACCAGTTGCTCTTGGGCCAGTCTGGAGCAATCAGGGCTACTAGTCCCTTGAAAGTCCTCAGCTTGCTCAAGACTTTCAAGAGAAGATTCACTGGAGGAAAAACATAAATTTTTCTCCACTGATTCCAATCTAACGACAGGGCGTCCGTGGCATAAGCCAGAGGGTCCAGGTTGGGGGCCACATAGCAAGGGAGCTTGTGGTTCGCTTGTGAGGCGAAGAGATTCTACTTGGAGACCTGGGACTCTCCGGCATATCCACCGGAATGACCCGTCGTCTAGGGACCATTCTGATTCCAGAGGGACTGACCGGGACAAGGCGTCTGCTATCACATTTCTTACCCCCGCCAGGTGAGTGGCGGACAGATGCCATTTGTGTTTGTTTGCTAGGGCAAAGATGGCTATCATGACATGGTTCACATGCTTGGATTTGGACCCTCCTCTGTTGATGCAATGAACTACCACTGCACTGTCCCAAAACTAGTCTTAGATGAGACTTTTTCGGGGGAAGAAGTCTCTTCAGGGTAAGAAATACTGCCATTGCTTCCAGAACGTTTATGTGGAGCTGGCGGAATTGAACTGACCAAGTCCCCTGAACCTGTTTGAACTGAGAATATCCCCCCCACCCGGACAGGGAGGCATCCGTGTGAATGGTTAACACTGGAAGGGGATATTGAAGGGGTACCCGCTTGGCCAAGTTCTTTACTTTTGTCCATGGACGGAGTTGATTGCGAAGGATCTGTGGAATTACTGACAACTTGTCTCGAGATTTGGCGTTTGCTCTCGATCGCCAAACTCGATTTATATCTTTCAGCCTTGCTTTCAGGAGGATATCTGTCACTGAAGCAAACTGAAGGGAACCTAGGATTCTTTCCTGGCTTCTCCTTGATGTTTGCTTGCATTTGAGAAAATGTCTGACAGACTTTGCTATCTCTTTCCGTTTGGCCACTGGAATTGACAGATTGTGGGAAGACAAATCCCATTGGATTCCTAGCCACTGAAAACGAGACTCCGGAGTAAGTCTGGATTTCGTTTTGTTTATCTGGAACCCCAGATGTCCAGAAATGAACTACCTTTTGGTGGCTTTGAGGCATTCCTCGACTGTTGGTGCCCAGATCAACCAATCGTCGAGGTATGCTGCTATCATTATTCCCTGAGTTCTCAATTGTTGCACAACTACTTCTGCTATTTTCGTGAATACCCTGGGGGCTACATTCAGACCGAAGGGCATCACTTTGAATGAGAATGTCTGATTTCCTAGCCTGAACCCTAGGAATGGGCGGAAGTTTCTGGCTATAGGGATATGATAGTATGCGTCTGTAAGATCGATGGAGCATGTGACGGCTCCACGAGGAAGTAAGGTCCTTACTTGCGAGAGGTAAGCATTTTGAACTTGTCGCAACGAATGAAAGAGTTTAGCCTTGACAAGTCTAAGATTACCCTTCTTTTTGTTGAGCCTTTCTTTGGCACGCTGAATAAGCGACCTTGAAATTTTAGATGCTTGACTCTCGCAATAGCTCCTTTCTGAAGGAGTTCCTCCGCATAATCTGTCAATTCCTTTGATGGTACTTGGCGGAATGATTTGATTGGAGGGGGATCTTTGATCCAACTCCAACCCAATCCCTTGGACACTATGCTCTGTGCCCAATTGCTGAACCCCCACTTGTGACGGAAGAGGAACAGCCTCCCTCCTACCTGGGGAGCCTCATTGTTGATGGGCGGGTTGACCACCACGCCCTCCTCTGAACTGCTTACTCCTTGCCGCCCTTCCTGTGCCACGCTGGCGAAAGTAGCCTCTCGCCCTACCTCTCGATTGCCTATTAAAGGGAGGGTAAGCCTGACCTTCATACATAGGGTTGAAGGCCGGCGAGAGTGCGTAGGAGGTCGAGGGTTGTGACTGAGGAGACAGCAGGAGGATGGGCTGGGTCTGCTTGGATGTAGAAGGTTGTCCCTGTTGGGTAACCGGGACGGCCTGAACGAATTGCTGCTGTTGCTGGTGTTTTCTGGTAAGGCTGGAACCTTTTACCAGACTTCTTTGGTTTCTTACCAGCAGTGGGGGCGGATTCTTGCTTCCTCTTAGATGAGATACCCCACCTAGCTCTAAGGCTCTGGTTGAGCCTAGCAGCCTCGTGGTGTACCTCATTTACAGCGAACTCTGGGAAGAGATCCGCTCCCCACATGCTGGAAGCCAGGAGTCTATTAGGTTCGTGCCTAATAGTGCACTCCTGCAGAACGTGCTTTCGGCAATTCCTCCTAGCTTGGAAGAAGTCGAAAGCATCTGTCTGAACCGTCTGAAGCTGGGACTTGGCCAGAATCTTAAACAAAGGTTCCGTGCCATACGAGAGAGCAGCCATCTCTGTGATAATCAGAGAATTGAGGGACCTGCCAAACCTAGTTCGAGCGTCGAACTCTGCCTGAATCAAAGGAATCAGGCACGCCTTGGGAGCTTTTCGCCCGAACTGGTCCATAGCACAGTCCGGTTTGAGCTTACCAAGCGTGAAAGTGGCAGGCAAGTTCTCCCACAATTCTCCGAAAGCTGGGAAGAGCGGAGAAGTAGACTCTGCTTCCCTCAGCTGTGGCATGGGCTCATCCTTGAGGACTGCCTGAAGAGTCGTTTCTACTATTTTTTGTAGCGAACGGAAGAGAAGCCTCCCTCCTCCGTCGCAAAAATAGTAAAAGGACTCTTGAAAGCCTGGAGCTTGGTGTTGGTACACTCCCAGTCCTCAAGGCAGTGAACCCATTCGCGTTGAGCGTGATCTCTACTATAGAGAAACGTTCTCCACTGGAGATCTTGTCCTCCCTAGTGAGCGCCGCTACGGTCAGCCTAGCATAACCAATGAAAGGCTTCGTCAATCCCGGAGGATAAAACTCGAAGTCCTCAATCCTTCGAGTTCCACACTCCGGGACAGAGATCATACCATCTTTGAACGGAGCGTAAGCGGCTACTCTCCATGGGTTCTCCATGGAGAAAGCTGGTAGCGACTCATAAGGTGGAAGCTGGAGAATACCAGCACTTGCTACTGGGGAGATTGGAAGAGGAGCCTGAGCAAGCCCAGCTACTCGGTCCTCATTCTCTCTAACTTCTGTTAGAGAGATCTTGGATGGACTGGCCCGACTGAGACAGAGTGCTCGACAGTTGGTGCGAACATCTGCTCGAACTTTGTTCCTAGGCGGAGACTGTGAGCCAACCCATCTCACCTACCTGTTGCATCACCACTGCTGAGAAAGCAGTGGGATCAAAGGTGCTAGGTCCCGCTACTCCAACCGGCGTTGCCGGAGTGGATGCGGTGGAGGCCGGAGAAGGCATTGGCTCGGCGGGAGCGCGAGCCTTCTCCTTAGAAGACTTGCTTCTAGAGCTCTTTGAATATGAAGAGCTCGGCTTAGCCTTCACCGCGTCAGCATAGGAAGTCGAAGACTTCTTAGCTGAAGAAGACGACGACGACTTTTTAGAAGTCGTCTTAACAAGGGTCTTCGGTTCTCTCTGTCCCTTCACCTTTGGGGGTACAGAGAGAGCGGGAGAGCGGGTAGGGATCTCAGATCCCAAAAAGCCTTGGAAAGAAGCAGTAGAAGAAGGGACAAATCCTCAGAACCTACCGCCATAGGCTCAATATTAAGGTCCAAGGTTGCGACGTCCGGGACCGTCTCTTGCGTGGCCACGACCCCGAAAGACTGCTGCATCTCCTGCTGGATGGAGGCTATGAGAGGGGCTGCGGATATGGGGTCAACATACCCTGTTGACTTGCCACCGGGGAAGATCTGAACGGCCAGCTTCTTGTCCAATATGTAAGGCTGGCCTTTGGCGGCGTTCTTCCCGAAGCCGCCCACCCACGCTTTCAGGGTTGCTAGGGCAACTTCCCTCACACCGGCAGCCTGAAAGAGAAGGCGAAATGAAGCTTCTAATGGCGGAGCGGGGTTAACAAGCTTATGACTAAGTGTTGTTAGTAAAACGATAAAAAAAGTCTATAATCGACTTACCCCTTCCACCAGCTGACTGGCCAGGTCGTAACAGATGGCGTAGGCTTCCGGGTGCCAGACGATCATGTCGTTGTAAGGCGTGGCACACGGAGCGTGAGACCTGCACTCATCGTGGGCGCAGGGGTCGTATAACGTCGCATTGCACCCAAGGACCTGACAGTTGGTAGCCTGTAAGTGGAAAGATACATAAGTATCAGGAGAACACTTACAGCCTAACAGTTGCTCCACTGGTGCCGGAGCGAGAAAGTTAGATTAAACCAGAGCCCGCCATAATACGTGTGGTAGTAATATGGTTGTTTTGTCCAAGGCTACGCCGGAGACAAGAGATAGAATCCAACCAGGTGTGGTGGTGAAAATGAAACCACGACGGACAACGGCGGAGATGGTATACATATAAATAAATATAATTATAGAAATCATCGTAAAACTAGGGTATATCCTTAAAAATAACAAAATAATTATCAAACCTTTCCCCTCCCGTCTACTAGAAGAGTGCCCGGGTAAGAAGCAAGCTCCCTTCCGGTAGCGGGGAGAAAGGTAAGGATATAGTAGGCAAGCAATAGACCACTCTAGTAGTGACCACCCCGCCCGCTGGCGGAGCCAGTAATCTATAACCAAAGGTGCCCCGGCTGCGGCGGAAGGCTCCGTTCGTTACAGTGGGGAAAGGTGGCTGAGCAACTGGGGAGGGGGGGAGGGGGGTTTGGGTTCTCGGCGTAACACGGCGGGAGAGAGAGAGGGGGGGGTGGCCTACTCCTCCCCCCCCGTCCCAACAACTACCCGCTCGGTGACCCGGTACCCGATAAGTGGTCGCCCTATACCCCAGCTGGGGAGAACCCCTGGCCTCCTCAGAGAGGGAGGGAGGAAGGCAACTGAGGTTGTCATGGCAACCAAGGGTCCCCCACGACCCCTCCCTATACCTGGTAGGGAGGGAAGGGGAAGGGTAAGGTGCGATGGAACACGTGACCACAAGTGGCCTAAGCCGCGATAGCAACACAACCGTGAAAGGGCCACGTGAACCAGACTGTACCAATACATGGGACATGCACCTAGGCTAGCCTAACACCCTAAATAGAACTAAAATTACATCGTAAAGATGGAAAAGACACTTTTAGTAGAAGAAAAAGAGGCCCAGGAGGGGGCAAACTGTTCCGAGGAACAGAAGCCTACTCGGAGCCAGCGATAGCCGATGAAGAGCAAGAGCCGGGATGCTGGGCTAGAACACAGAATAGCCCTAAATACCAAACTAAGAGAATGGTAAATGGGCTAACCTAGCTAAAAAGGCGATGTAAAAAACGATGAACGTGATATAGTAAGCCCATAAGTATAAGAAGTCCCAGTATGGAAGACCGGGAATTCTTAATGAGGCAGCATGGCGCCGCCACGAGTCGACCGGGAAACCGTATATGACCTATTAGAAGGAAAATACTGGTTCCTGGAAGACTAAAATACGGTAAAACACTACTTATGAGGCACTTAACTTAGCCGTTGCGATGGCAGCACGTTCCATAATGGATGATGAGGTAAATCCAGAAAATAGTACACAAGCAAGAAAATGCGTACGACACTTGGCGCTAATAATTAAGGATGACCGCTAGGGGCGCTGCTGTCCGTGGCGTCCCCTAGTAGTAGTAGTAGCGGCCGCATCGCCCGTTAGTATCAGCTCTCTCTTGTGGGGATTCTGATTGGAAGGTCTAATTGGTGAATGTCTCGTGGTAGTGTTCTCACTCGCCCCTATTCTCATACCGACACTTCTTTTAAAGAGTGAGCGAGTCAGTTTTACTGACATTTTCTTAATTTTGTTTTTCTCTGGTAATTTTAGATTAATTTTGCCTAGAAAGAATGATATTAAGGATCCTTTCATAGGGCGACACGAGCTGAGCCCAGAAATACACTAATTAGTGATTATTTTCGTCGGAAAATTCCGCGAATGGGCGAGTCCGTCCGCGACTAATTTCTAGATAGGTTCCAAAGAAAAATCCGCGAATGTGTGAGTCCGCGAATCCGGAGAACGCGAATACGGGGGAACACTGTACTTTGAAGGAGTAGGCCTGTTTTCCTAGTCTGAAGCCTAGAAACGGGCAGAAGTGTCTTGCTACTGGAACATGATAGTAGGCATCTGTAAGATCTAATAGAGGTGGTGATGGCCCCACGGGGAAGTAAGGTCTGCACCTGCGAAACGGTCAGCATCCGGAACTTGTCGCAATGAATGAATAAGTTAAGACGGGACAAGTCTAGAATTATTCTTCACTTGTTTGAGCCTTTCTTTGGCACACTGAACAAGCGACCATGAAACTTTAAATGCTTGACTCTTGACACTACTCCTTTTTGAAGGAGTTCCTGAGAGTACTCTACCAATTCTGCTGTTGGTTCCTGATAAAAGGTGTTGGATGGAGGGGGACCTTTGAGCCAACTCCATCCTAGACCTTTGGACACAATGCTTTGGGCCCACTTGCTGAACCTCCAACAGTGACAAAAGAGGAACAGCCTCCCTCCTACCTGGGGATTCTCACTGGTTTGAGGAAGGGCATGCACCACGTCCTCCTCGGGAACCCTTGCCCCGGTTGGTGGCTCTTCCGCCGCCCCGTTGATGGAAGGCACCTCTAGCTCTGCTACCTCTGCCAAACCTGTTGAAGGTTTGAAAGGACTGGCTTTCAAACACTGGGTTGTAGGCAGGGGAGACAGTGTAGGAGGATGAAGCCTGTGCCTGTTGCGGCGATTGAGTCAGCAGCACAAACTGCTGTTGTGGCTGCGTCTTAGAAGTGGAAGGTTGCGGTAATTGGGATAACGGAACCGCCTGTACCAGAGTCTGTTGTTGAGGAGCCTGGAAGGGCTGGAATTTCCTAGGCTTCTTCTTCGACTTGGGATTCGATCCTGTGGACTGGTTTGCGTTTGGAGACAAGTCCCCAGCGAACCCTTGGACTCTGATTGAACCTGACCGCCTCGCAGTGAACTTTGTTCACTACCGAGGCCGGGAAGAGGTCAGAGCCCCAAATGGATGAGGCTAAAAGCTTGTTAGGCTCGTGGCGGATTGTGGCCTCCGCCAGCACATGCTTCCTGCAATTTCGTCTAGCTATGACGAAATCATACAAGCCACATTGCATAGAGAACAAAAGTGACTTGGCAATGATCTTGAATAACGGCTCTTCTCCTTAGATTAGAGCCGATACTTCTGTCATAACTAGCGAATTGAGGGACCTGCAGAGCCTCATCCTGGCGTCATACTCAGTCTGAATGAGGTTCTCTGATAGCCTAGGCAATCTCTCGCTAAATAGAGTGATGGTGCAGTCCGGCTTTAGCTTGCCCACCGAAAAGGTGGCCGGAAGATCTACCCAGTGACCATCAGTTCCGGGGAGCAGGAGGGAAGTCGGTTCTGTCTCCCGGTGCTGTGGCATGGGCTCGTCCTTCATTGCTGCTTGCAGAGTCAATTCTGCCACCTTCGATGTGAACGGAACGGGTGTATCCTCGTCCACGGTGAAGATCGTGAAGGGGCTCTTAAATGCTGTAACCCTGGTGTTGGTACACTGCCACTCCTCCAGGTTACGCAACCATGCCTGCTGCGCCTGATCCTGGGAAAGAATTACCGTCTCTTTCGGGACCTTGTCTTCCCTCCTCATAGCTGCTTCTGTGAGGCGGACATAGCCTATGAAGGGGGGCTGTAATCCTTGCGGATGGAACTCAAAGTCCTCAATCCTTCGAGTTCCGCAGCCCTCGATCGTCAGCATGCTGTCCACAAAGGGAGCATAAGAAGCTACCCTCCAAGGGTTGTTCGGAGTAAAGGAAGGAAGGGTAGACGAGTCCGGCATTAGCAAGCTCTGAGCTGCCAGGCCGGACTGTGGAAGTCCTGTCAAAGCATTTTCCCAGAGACCTGCAATAAGGTTCTCCTGGGTAACCAATCTGTCCGAGATAGCCCGGATAGACTGCCCTGAGTCCTCTAGGGAAGATGACAATTGAACGAACATCTCCTGGAACTTGGATTGTACCAAGTTCCCGACCATGCTGCCCATCTGCTGCATAATATTCACTGAAATATTTGCCGAGAAAGTGTCAGGGTCAAAGGGGGAAGGTTCTACCTTCTCCTTAGGAGTCCTGGGTCTGGCTCCTTTTGAGGTGGAAGCCTCAGGGTCGGAGGAGGAGGGCTGAGACCTCTCCTTAGCAGACTTAGTCCTCGACCCTTTAGAGTAAGAAGTCAGCTTAGCCTTGTCAGCTCCGGGATGGTGAGCCGGAGACTTACGGGGAAGGCTGGTACCTGACTTCTTCGACAGGGACTTCTGCAGCGTTTTAAAGTCTCGCTTGCCTTTTACTTTAGGGATCGCCAAGGCGGACTTCGGTCTGACCGACTGAAGTCCCCCAGTGAATCCCTGGAAAGAGGTTGAAGTAGAAGGGGAAGAAGCTCTAGATGGACTCAAGGAAAGCCCTTGAGCCCCTACAGTACCTGCCTCACAAACATTCTTACCTGTGCCCATGCCCTCAACAGCCATGGGCTCGAGGTCCAGGTCGAGGGCAGCTACTTCCTTCGCGACCTCCTGCGTAGCAGCCTCCTCCGAGGGCTGTGAAACTTCCTCCTGGATGGAGGCGATCAGGGGAGCTGCCACTTCGGGGTCCACGTATGACGTGCTCTTCCCGCCGGTGAAGATGAGAGTAGCCATCTCCTTGGAGAGGATGTAGGGTTGGCTCTTGGTAACGTTACGGCCAAACCCACCAACCCAGGCCTTCAGGGTGGCTAGAGCAGTCTCCCGGACCGCTTGGGCGCCCTGAAAGAGACGGTTAACGTTAACACTTAAGACTAGGTTAAACTTTAACTTAACGGACATATCAACAGGGTATAGCTGTCATTAGAACTCATTGTATTACTGTGCAGACTCCGAAACGCCACCTACCTCAGAGGAGACTTGGTCTACAAGCTCGTAGCATATAAGGCAACTTTCATGGTGCCATACCAGGGACTCGTTGAAACGGATCGCGCAGGTGGCGTGGGTCCAGCAGACCTCGTGCCCACAGGGGTCTTGAAGTACGGCATTGCAGCCGGACTCCATACAATGGGTGACCTGCAAGTGAAATGGTACATGAGTATCACCACTAACCTTCCGGACTAGTTCCGTGGTTGTGATATGTCATGAAGCCGGAGTGCTCCGGTGTAAATAAGTAACAAGGTCCAGTCTCTACCTGCTCTTTGGTCGTGTATTGTGGTGAGGCATCCGACAGGATCGGTAGAACCGCTTGAAACAGTGTGTGTTTCCAGCGATGCCAGAGAACAATGTAACCACTGAATCAGGATAACCACCTATTCCATACGCCGGAGCGAGGAGTAGTCCGAACAAACACCGGGTGAGGAGCAGGAGGAGACCAAAATAAAATGGCGGAGTTTGACAACTCCGCCGTAGAGGAACTTAAAACTAGAATAAGTGGGGGATGATCCGTGGCGGGGTTGTGGGACTCCGCCAGTAAACTTTAAACTAAAGGTAATGGATGTCATTATATGTAATAATATGCATGCAACAAATGTACCCTTAAAGGGAGGCCGGAGCCTCCACCACAGTTCACCAACCTAAGGCGGACCTGGCTGCGCCGGGGTCCTGAATCTGCCGGAGCGGTAGGGGATGGCGACTAACGGTAGGAGAACGCGACCCAAGAGCCGAGGAGAGCCGAGCTTAACCGAGCCTGGTGGCCAACCGAGGCTTGGCTGAGCAGGGCTCCCCCCTACTCTAATGGGGAGAGCGACCGGGGAGCTGTCCCGCTCGTCGAGAGCCCTCCAGCCACCTCCCCTGTCCCCCTCGAGAGAGGGGGGAAGGGAGGATGCTCGGATCGGCTGCCTGAGACAGCGTGAGTGAGCGTACCTCCCCCCAAGGTGGGGGGAGAGGGACTGGAAGGGCCGATGCGGGGTGGCTCATACACGGTCGCCTGGAACTCTCTCGGCCGGGTGATCATCCACACGGTGAGAAAGGCCAGGCGATCGAAGGAGGCCTATAGGCCAACCAAAGCCATCTCAGAGAACATGCTACATATAAAATAAACATCCTATCCTAACACGGGGGGGAAGGAAAAGAAAATTAGATGGTAGAGAAAGAGTAATGTCCTGGAGAAGCTGGGCCGAGCCAACCGGGAAGGATGGTCAAGGCTGGCGACTAAGCAGCTAGCCTATATGCCGTGACGAAAAAACGCGGGGCAGGCGGCCAGGGTGGCTCGAGGACAAAGGAGAAGAACCAGGGTCCTTCGGTAAGGACGCCTAACGAAGAGGTAACCTGACAACTAAACGAAACATGCATGCATGAAATTCTAAGCTGAAAGGAAACAACGTAGGCTACGAGCTGAGCGCGAGCTCGGACAACATCCCCCGTGTGGATAAATAACAAAACGTCAATAAATGCATCACTGAAATATAGGAATGTACTGCTAAACGAAGAATCGAGCCCAAACGGTATAGGGGACCGAATGGGACACGAAACAAAGTAACACACGGGAGCGAGCTGAGAATGGCGGTGTGGGGATGATGCCGCATGGGACGCCGTCTTATAAAAACCTAAATAGTTCGGTTAAACGTGCCCAGGGCAGCCCCTAAATAGTGTCAACCATTAATAGCAGTACTTAACTTGGATGCAGGAATAGCCTGACGTTCCATGACGATGGGTAAAGAATTCCACGAAAACACAACACAGAGAAGAAAAAACATGTGTGGTGTGGGTCGGGCTATCGAAAGGAATGACGTCAGAGGCGCTAGCCGTAACGGTAGCGGGTAGTGGGCCTTAGATCTGCTCCTCTGTGTAGATGAAGGACATTGAAGAAAGATGAATTTAAATGGCAAAGGACCTCTGGTAGTGGTTTCACTCGCCCCAGAAATCATACCGACACCTTAATAAATAAGGTGAGCGAGCCAGAATACTCTGGCATTTCCATATTAGCTTTTTTCTCTGGTATTATAGCAATATTTATACCTTAGAAATGTGTGCTAAAGGGACATTTCACGGAGCGACACAGGCTGAGCCCAGAAAATCAGGTTACAAAGGCTGCTTCGGAACGGATTAATTTCATAACCTGAGGCACTACTGTATTTAAAAGAGATAAATCTCTGGCAGAGGAAGACATCCACACCAGAGAATGGTATTCTAGTAAGGAAGTGCAAATGACTTAAAAAAGATTACATTGATTTTATTACTCTTATAAATATATGAGGTCTTACAAAAAATACCTAACTTTCGTGCAGCATTTGTTGAAACTTTCATTACCGTATATAAGTGCATATCATGCTTCTTTTGAAGACCTAATTTTGGAGCTAATTTCAAGGGGGTCGCATCATACATGAGATATAAAATTTGAGTGTGTAATAATCACATATTAGTATCGTATGATAAAATACAAACATAATGGATATGCATGTTTTCCATTTATCTTTTAAAAAGTTATGCTTTACTTCACTGCATCCAATAATATTATATGTATTTTCATATTACTATTTGTTTGTATTACAAAATACAGACATAGCAATCAATGTTTTGGTTTGGAAATCAGCTGAGGGTGATTGCAAGTTATGTTTGTTTTTCTGTATTGAACTCAAATTAGAGCCACTTTCTTACTTCTAGTTATCGCAAATGAATCTCGAGATACTCTGTTTATATGGGACAAGGTTATTTTATGTTATACGAAGTGTTTTCAAGTTGAAATGTCACTTAAAAAACTTATCGTTTGTGAACAAAATTTAGTTATTTTTTCTTTAGTAGATGGCGCTGAGGGCATGTTTATTGCGTAAACAAAAATCAACAGATTCCGTTCTATTTTTTTACTTGATCTTATCAGAATACTACGAGCTTTACATATTTATCTACTATTGGAGTGAAAACAGTAAAATGTGTTCTTTCATGCCCAATAGTTTTGATTAAAATGTGTTTCTCTTAAATTTTGTTTACGGTCGAGTTTGATGGTACTACTATACTGAAGTTTGTGAGAGTTTCATTTACGTTGCCGATGCATGATAATAGTCATTAGCAGCTCAACATTCTTTCCTCAACTTCAACTAAAACTTACAGATCAAATTAGCAGTATATGCCCTTGCCGATCTTTTCTACATAGCGAGTAAGGATATAGTAATGTACAAATATATCAGTGCTATTCTCCTTAACGTCATTAGTAACATAACTACGGTAATTTTTTACTGTCATGCGATGGTTGAAATGCAAGCAAACAGGCTGTAGTTATCGTATTCAGTTGTTCATAGCAAATCAGCTGTTTCTGGCTGTATGTTTTCATAACAAGTATATCATTACTAATGATTCTTTTGGCATTCTCTTTCACTTTTTAAAACTGAAATAGAAGATGGGATAGATAAAGAGATGGAGGAAAAGGGGTTAGCCTAACTAAAAAATTGAATAGATAAAGAGGAGGAAAACAGGTTAGCCTATTGTTATTTGGTCTTGTAAATTTAATTCGCATGACATGTGAGATATGTGACAAGATAATTTTTTAAGGGTGAAAATTTTGGGGTCACATGATATGCGAGATCGCGTGTTGCACGAGTATATACAGTAGATGTTTCTCAAAAGTTAGATGTGAGTCAACAGTTACACCTAGAATAAAGCTTCAGACTCATTCAGCAAAGTTCCATCTGTGAAGGGATGGTTAGGATCGGAATTCTGTATGAGATATGTTAATCTGTAGTGCTTTTGTTTTCATGGAGTTGAGCCTCATACCCCACTGACTGATCTGTTCCATTTCATGATTAAGCCTGAGGAACTCCAGACAAAATAGGTCATGATTCACTAAAGATCCCATCCACAGCAACTCCCTGCTGCCTATCTGTCAGGAAGTCTTGAAGTAATCCTAAAACATATCCACTTACTCCAAGATTCTGAAGTTTATAAATAAGTGCCTTGTGGTTTACTAAATAGAAAACAGCACTAAAATCTATTTGAATTACTTTGCTCTCAAAACTTTTATCAAGTCATGTTTATAAGAGCATCGCAGGTATCTGTCTGCTTCCTATATGCATATTGAATATCAGCTAACAATCCTTTAGTTTCTACATACTTGTATAATGGCTTAAAAATAAGTTTTCAGGAACTTTAGAAAGCACATGGAGAATAGAAATTGGCCTGTAGTTACTGCAGTCTGCAGATATGCCACTCTTTGGAATAGGAATTGTAAATTGTATAACTAAGGTTTCGCTCATGAACAACGACTGAATAGAATAAGCAAGAGGGTAGGGTTGAGTTGAGACAACCCTCCCCCTTTACCACCACCATCAGTGAGCTGCCGTGTGTGTTTGGTGCTGTCTGGGAAGCAAATGATCAGCAGCAGGGGGCAGAGGAATGGACAGTACATTGTACTGGTTTTCCAATAGGGGTA
This sequence comes from Macrobrachium nipponense, assembly GCF_015104395.2. NCBI lineage: Eukaryota > Metazoa > Arthropoda > Malacostraca > Decapoda > Palaemonidae > Macrobrachium > Macrobrachium nipponense. Next base: position 103,977,058 of record NC_061108.1, read on the forward strand.
CAGGCACCCCTATGGACTAGTGAAGCCTCTTCTGTTCCAAACACTGATCCCATTTCCCTCCTACAGGAGCAATTTACCCAAGAAGGAGCCTCTGCTGGAGGAGATAGAATCCATGCTAGAGGTTGGTGGAGTTAGTAGAGGACAGCTTGTCAGGATTCTACTGCCATTTCTTCCAAGCCAAGAAAGCCTCATGGCTGGCAGCCACTGAATAGATCTGTCAGCACTGAACCTCTCTCTCTCTACAACAGAAATCCTTCACCATGAAGAATGCCCCAGTCAGTTTTGGCATCGATGAGAGAGAACAACTACATGGTGTCAGTAGACCTGCAAGACATGTAACCTACACTTCCCCATCTACCCAGCCTCAAGGAACTCTGCAGTTTGTCTCTCAGGAAGTGATATATCCGTTGAGGGCCTTGTGTTTGAGCATGGTGACTGCCCCACAAGTCTTCTCCTGGCTCTTCTAACAAATGTTGTCATGGGCACATGCGAGTAGGATCAGCTTACAGAATCTCCTTGTTGACTGGTTAATCCTGGCTATGTCAGAGACAAAAGCAGTGCAGGACAGGGATGTGATCCTGCACTGAAAGGAGTTCAGTGATAGTGAACCTTTTGAAGTCAGACCTCTGCCCTAAGCAGACAATCAAGTACCTTGGGATACAAATCAACAGTAGCAGTAAGAGAGTATCCATCAAAGGAGAGGTTAGCCAATCTGATGAGGATTTCCAACCCCTTCCTCCTGACACCCCAGCAACTGGTGAAGCAGTGACAGGTCCTTCTCAGGCGTGTGGTCTCCCTAGAGAAGCTAGTCCCCAAGGGCAGATATTAGATCCCTTCAGTGGTAGCTGAAGGTAACCTGGAGGGGACTGGATAAGGCCCCATCTCAGATGCTCAGGATGACAGAGATCATGGAGGACCTGTGGTGGTGGAGAGACCCAGTGAACCACTTGCAGGGAGTGCCATTCAGCTGCCCACTACCAGAGGTTTTGTATTTTCCGACTTATCCCAAAGGAGATGGGGCACACATCTGAATGGCATGTGTGTTTCAGGTACATAGGAGGCAAAGGAAAGAACAGAGCACATCAATCTCCCTGAGATGCAAACAGTCTGGCTGGTACTCCAGCATTTCCAAGATAAAGTTGGATTCACAATGAGCAACAACACCTTGGTTATCTGCTCTACTGTAGTATTTAGCAGACTAGTTTTTTACCTCCTTCAATATAGGCTGGTAGGCTTTATATAATGTAACTGTAGAACATATTTGTAATGAAAAGTATTTTAAGAAAGTCAATTTAGCCAATCCTGGAAATAATAAGAAACTAAAAACTAAGACAGGATTAATGAGTATTAATTACTAATGAAATATCTGTTATATTACATGAACATTACATTAGTATAGCCACAATAATTGAAAGTGGATAGTTATGGAAGCTGCTATGAATATATGTATATGGACCTAAGGTCATGTTGTGGTTTAAGGCCTTCTTTGATAGCTACCTTTACCTCTAAATATAGTCACTACATCTGTGATGTTTTTTTTATATGTAGAGAGAATATGTAGTAGTAGTAAGAGGAAAAGTTAACTAATTATAAATTCCTTTTCAATGTTTCTTTTTTTCAGTAAGTGCAAAGAACATAACTAACTTATCCGAACAGAATTTCTCGTTTGGAAAGAATCCTCTTGGTTGTGGACCGCCTTATGAGTTGATACGTGATGCACATGTATCTAGGAATTATTTCAAAAGGAAGGTGAGTCACATTTTATAAATTATGCCAAAATCTGAATTGAAAATCGCTTAAATCATGTATACAGCATTATATCGCTATAGCATATTTATTTTCTATGATGTGAGCACGTATTATTTTTGATTATTTTTGTTTGTGGTGTCCTCTTCAAATTAAATGTAATGGTTAGTGAAGCAATGAAGATTATATAAAATATTGAGATAAACTTGGTTCAGAGATTGTTTATTTTCCTCCAATAAAATATTTAGCTTTGTCGTTCTCATAATACAGTAGTACAGGGTACTTCCTTTTCTTGTTATAACCCTAAACATTTTTTCTTGTTCCTATCTAGTGCTAGCTAGATTTATGCATAAGACTGTCCATTTCACATACTTTTGCATTCAAGAAATATAAAATAGATTCTGTCACAGTGCTCAACATTCAAAGACAAACCTAATGAAAGGGGGACTGGTACATTCACCATAATGTTAGTAGTAGACCATGCAGTGCAGCAAGCAGGCAATACAATATAAAATTTAATGGAGTTACTGAATTAGCTAAAAAAGTTGTTTATTTAATTTTACAAATAACAGCACACTTGGTATACAGTTCTACAATTCCCAGAAGACTGCATAATACAAAAGTCAGAGTTGTGAAATAAAACAATAAATGGATGAATCCAGGAGCCTGTCATGTTCAAAGACATAATATCAGCATAAAATTTATGGGTCACAAAAAATGTGAAAGAAATTCATATGTTAAGAAATGAAAACTATGAAAATTCCATTTTTGCAATACACTTCCTGAACACCTGAATTAGCCCTGGTCAGTGACCAGCCCGAATTATATCCCCACATACTAAGTTTTCCTTATGTAAAGACCGACGGTTTTGTATTTTGTGTAGTAACAAATGACAAATGTTAAAAGTAATATTTATTTTTCCTAACTATACAAACTTGAGGGCTTTACAGTTAAATGCCCATCTTATGCCACCCCGCATTCTGATACCTGGGCTGACAGGCAAAGTGAATGCTCACCATCAGGATGGGTGGGACTCCCACCAGTCAGATGGTAGTTAACTACCTAACCACCTTGTTTAAAAGTTAAATGGCTATTTTCAGCTGCACTGAAGCATATTCCTTTTGTAAAGACCTCAGGTTTGTATAGTTAGGAAAAATACAAATTCCTTTTAAACTTTGTAATATTCTGCATTTACCTGTGTGTGCTGCTGCCTTTGGTACTTCCAATGGGCAGATTTTTGAAAATTTGACAAAGTTTACAAATCCTCCACCTTTCTTCTGCCACTCCTCTCCTTCCACCAGATAGACCGTGTAGTTGAAGCTGGCATTTTCCCTTCTTCCTGTGACTCCTGGGAGACATTAGTAAATGGTGAAGTGGCAGGAAGAGGCGTAGTTGCACCTACAAAACATGCAAATAGTCGTCATTACCCAAAATTTCCACTTACAGTAAATCTTTCTTAGCATGAACAGAGATAGCTGCACTTAGCATTTTTGTAGTCAGCAGAATTCTGACAAATATCTGTTACCTCAAAATCCTCATTAGCATGAAAGCGCAGGAATCTATCGCCTGTATATTCTTGCCTACACTGCAAATGAAACTCCTTTGATGATTTTTTAGAAACTGACATTCCCATCACAATCATTGGTTCTTTCTGAAAAGTCTAAAACATCAAAACTTTTCATCACACATTTTATTTGAAGCTTTTACATAAAGGGGCAAACCCTTACCAATTCTTTCTGATATAAGATAGGTTCACAATTAGTGTGGAAAAGTGACAAAAAAAAAAGGAATAGTAAAATACTAATATTAAAATCATAAACAAAGATATTTATATGTGCATACAGAGCTAAATGCTATTTCTAGATATGTAATACCATTTCAACCAGAGCTAAACTATGTTTCTAAATACATAATGCCATTACAACCAGAGAAGGACATTATTCCAAAGGCTGATGTTGGCACCTCTTTGTTAGCACTAGCAAGTAGAAGGAGATGTCCAGGTTACCTCCTCTCTTTCTAACCTCATGCTTTGATTAAACATTGCAACTTATCCAATGAAGCAGATAGCTGTACTGTTCAGGCAAGAGTCCATGGAGTCAGGGAAGTGGGACTGTCCCTGGCATTTCTGAGTAACTTATCAGTAGCACAGGTAATGACAGCAGGTTTGAGACACCAGACCTCTTTTAGCTCATACTACTCAAAGGGATATTGTCCACAAGTCTCTAGATCATTTCTCCTTTAGATGTGAATTGGCTGCTCAACACTTGGCTCTCCAAGGTTTTCCTACTTGAATAAGAATGTAAGCATTTCTCACTTGGCCTCAGGCCTTACTGCTGTGGGATCCCTGTGCTAGATCAGTAGGAGGTTACAAAAGTTACTATTTCCCCAGCCTCCTCTCTGGTTGATTATTCAACTTGCCAGTCAGTTGAGAGACCACCACCCACTGAAGGAGTGAGTCCACCACCCTTCAAGGGAATGAGTCGCCTTTATAATAGGCAGTGGCTTATATTTCCATAGAAAAAATAACTTTTATAATAATTTATATTTTTCTTTGGTATACAAACAGTCTTTTATCGTAATCCTGTCTAAGCCACCATGCTTAGTCCCTGATGCCAAAGGAAAGAGTGCTTGGTGCTGGCATGTAGCCCCCCCAACATCAGTTAACCACCTTGTTACCAAGTTTAAAAATTCAGTTCCAGTTCATACTGAGGAATGTTCATACATAAAAGACTGGTTTGTGCTAGATAAAATAAAATACAAATTACACTTTAAAAATGCATTATTTTTTTTAAATACAGGCAGTCCCCGGTTATCAGAGGGGCTTCCATTCTGACGGATTGACGATAAGCAAAAATCACAGATAAGCTGGCGATGTTCGGCATTTTGATAACCAAATTTTGGCGCTGATAACCAGTTAATGCCACCTCTGTTGGGTATGTATCAGCACCAATACTCTATTTTCGGCACAGGAAACCGGTGCATCTTGGCATGCTAGACAAACCTCATAAAACTGGATCACTGATAACCGAGGCCACTGATAACTGAATGAAAAATCTACCAAATGCAGAACCTTGAATGGTACAATATTCAAAACAAAACACTTGGATAACATCTGCAGCTGTTGTAGATTGATGATGAAAGTAAAACAAAAATTTTAAGCTTACCAGTAATATTTATAATTATTTATGCCATTTCTCTCAGAATATAACACATCTATAGCAGTGGTAATCAGAGAAGGCTCACCAAAAAAAAAAAAAAAAATGGAAGATAGGAAATGCATACAGCAAGACCAACTCCTAAGTTGTGAATGAAAGCACACAATTTCTGAATTACTTACTCACAATACTGCACATGTTTCATTAGTTCTTCATGCTGTTAGATTTCCAGAATAGAGAATTCTTTACCTTTATTTGTATCCCTATCCCAACTTACATAATATGTCTCATTGTAAGATTTTGCTTTGTCATCACTGAGAAAGGGAGCCCTTAACACCCACTTTTGTGCAGGGTTGAGCTGAATTTGGACAGTACAGTCTTCTATCACCAAAAGAAAATTAAACATTTAACACATGAATATATCTTATTTATCACATTAAAAGTGTGAGTTCTGATATCAGTAATGAACAAAAGTGCTGTGCTAAGAAGTAAAAGAAACTTGTAATAAAGAAAATCACTTGGGAACAGCTGATATGTGAGCAAACCTAGGAATTGCAGTCTGTGTATCATTCACATGTAAATATTTAGTGTTCAGCCTGAACCCTGCCTCTTGTTGTAAGTATAAGATAAAGTTTTGTATCTTGTATTGACATACTAGTGTTGAGTATATTCTTTGTAGTAATGGGTTTTTTTATGTATTGTAGTAATAATTTGTATTCCAGGTGAGTGATACATCAAGTCCAGAAACACCCATGAAGAAATTAACAGAAACACCTGCAGCGGAAAGTACACCCATGAAGAAAGTAAAGTTATCACCAGCAAGTTGCAGTTCAGATTTAACACCATTGTCAGGTGGCACAAAAGAAAAGGGAAAACGTAAATCGAAAGTGAAAGTTCCAATGAATGCTACTTTGTATCCCTTAGCACCTACATCTACTGACAACATACATTCAACTACTGTGAATGAATCACAGGCAAGCATGTTGAATGAAAGTTGGGATGGTTAGTGATTTTAACTTAATTATTTTATAGTTTCATGTGACCATCTTTCTTTGCTTCATGGATACATCACCAAGTTCCTTCATAATATGTATACAGTTTGTTGAAAAATGCTTCTTCTAAGATGTGGGAGCCCATCATCTGGTAACCAGAAATATGCCACTTAAGTTTTTGGAAAATCTTTCACATCTGTTGATTAGTATTCTGTTCTGCCTAGTACCATAAACCCTTCACTTCTTTTATAGGATTTTAGCACTCTTTTGGATGTTAGAAATGTAGGCATAATAGAGGGTGTAATTTAACCTAGTAGCTCCAGGCCATAGTTTATGTAGCATTGTTGAGATTTTTTATACTTGTTTGTTTTATCTGTTGTCAGTGGTACACATTTTTTCCCTCATGGTTAATGATAGAAGCTTGTTAACTGTGATTTGGCCTTACAGTTTTTCTGTTCAAATATACATCTAGTATGTTTATTGATTACAATGGAACATCTTGTAATCCTATATACTAAGGTTCATTGGTCTTTGTTACTAATAGATTTCAATACTTACAGGTGGCTGGACCCCTAAACTGTTTGTTGAGATACTTATGTATATTATTTGCTTGTTCCTACATGATATACAAACCCTCGGTCCTATACAATAGGAATTACAAGCATTGTAGCTGGGATTACGGGTGGCAAATTCTTTAGTAAGGTGGTTAGGCAGTAACTACCGCCCAGTAGGCGAGAAGACCCACCTACCCTGACATAAACACACCAATTTACTTGTGGCTGTCTTTGAGAGAAGATGTATGTTTGTGAGTTCTTGCTAACTGGTTGTTAATCACGATTTCCTGGTGGGATCTTTCTTTTATTGTTTCCAAGATGTTTTGAATACACTACTATGTTTGATATTAATGATTAATTGGTAGTAATAATTAATATACAAATCCACTTTATGTGATAAGTCTTGCCAGCTGCCTTTTCCATTTGTGTATAAAGGGTCAGCAGCAATGGTGTATCAACACTTATTCTCGCCCTTTAATGTAAGGGTAAAGGGCATGACAGTATTTTTATTTGACATTTATGCTTATGCTTTGAAGAATTTACCGGGAAGAAACGGGATGGTTGCCCTTTGTTTTTTATCTCCCCATATTCCCCCTTCTACTTTGCCCTTTTTGCTAGCTTATCAGACGATGAAGGAGGGAAGGGAGTGGTGTTGATGTTGGAGGGAACTCCTCTCGTTTCGGAGGGCAGTGCCCTTTGGTGCAAAAGGAGTATCCTTCTTTTTAATCATTTTCTTTTTTCTGCAGGCTAACAGTGAGCAATAGTAGATTACAGTAGTGAATATTTGGCTATCCTAACCCTCGGAATTGTACCCTAGACTCATTAGCATGCTGTGACATTGGCCCTCAAGTGTGTGTGTGGTTCCCCTGCTGAAAAAATTATATTGATTTGCTCCTGTTATTCTGGAGTTTCATCACTGAACAGTGTCTATGCAACTGCTTTGTGGTTTTTAACTCTACTTCTGGGATGACTATATGCTTAATCCTTTAGAAGAAGTAGAGGAAGACGAGGTCTCGAAAAGTGTCGTCTTTGTCTTCTTCATCAGCTCCCTCTTTGAAAGCTTCTTGGCCTTCTCCACCCCCTAAGAAGTCACGCCATGAGACTTCTAAGGGTCTGCCTCCTTCCCCTGGGGAAGAAGCAGTTGTCTCTCTAGTTGGCTCACCTACTCCTTTGGGAGGAGGACCGTGACACTGTCCCAGGGTCTAGTGTTTTGGGAGCTTCAGGAGTTCGAATCAAGGTTCGTTCTCCTGTCTCTGGTACCAAGGTCATTGCTCAAGTCACCAGGGCCGTGTCAGAGATTCGTTCGCGATTTTCTCTGAATGTACAACCCTCCTAGGAGGATCGCCATTGCTGAATAACCATACTGGTTCTATGCAACGTAAAAACACCATGCAAACAAACCAAGGAGGATCTTATATTCACAGGCAGTGACAAGGAGTCTTCTCTCCATCATGACAGTGGCACGGGGCAAGAGAAGGGACTGAGCCGTGGCTCAGACCCACATGTGAAGCCAGGACTGACTTTTGCCAGGTGACAGGTTCAATGTCACTGTCCCTCAGGACAAAACATCTGGAGAAGCTCTTAGCACAAGGTTTTCGGCCTTGAAGAGAGCTCGGATGCGTTGTGAAGATGATGCATGTTCCCGCCTGTTTGGTAGCTGTGCCGCTGCTACATATCGATGAGAATCTTTGCATTTTCCTTGGGAAAGTGTCTCGCCAGGGCAACCACACTCTCCTAGACCAACACCACTGCCTGGTTGGTGACAGGGCGTGGCTCACAACTTTTCACAGGGCCGCTGTGAGGAGGAATGAGAGCATCCAATCCTCCTCTCCTATTCCCTCTACTTCCTTGGGTAATACCAGAAGGGGTGAGGTGAACAGGAGTAATCTTGCAGAATATTCTCTGGAGGATTCAGCGTCAGTGGCCTACATTCCTGGAGGGGTCTTAGGGGTCCCACTGGACTAAGCCCACTCTGTTGAGGAAGGATGTTAGTGACCAAAAGACTTCTCACTGTCTCAACACCTGGTGTTGTGATTCTCAGGATTCAACACCTGGATACTGTTTTCTCCCTGGATCTTTCTGTCCTTTGGGCAGATTCCAATCCACAGTCCCAGTGGGGTCTTCTGTTTTCGGAGCCTCGAGTGCATATTCTGTTGAATTATACTCTTAATCCAGTCTGAAATGCTTGCATATGGGACTGGTTTTTATGCCTGTTTCTCCTTGATTTCTACGGAAGTCAAAGAGGGACCCCTCCCCGAGGATCATTTAATGAAATTCGTGAGTGTCGCTGAGCACTTGATTTCCTTGGAATTTCTGGCACACACTGAGTATTATGGCCTTCTATGATTTCGAAATACTTGGGTGAGAGGGAAGTTCCTGATTATTGTTATTATTACAAAAATCGGAAGTCTCGCTGAGCACTTGAATTGCTTGGGATATTTGGTGTTCTTAGAGTGTTTTGTTTTTCTTTGAGTTCCAAACACTTGGGCAAGACAAGCATTCCCAATAAAGGGATTTTGACGAAGGAAAAATCTATTTCTGGGCTCAGCCGTGTCGCTCCGTGAAATAGGTTCCATCAGCACTATTTCTAAGGTAAGGTATTGCTAAAATACCAGAGAACTGCTAAATTGGACCTGCCCGAATATTCCAGCTCGCTCACCTTCATATAAAAGGTGTCGGTATAGATCTGGGGCGAGTGAAACTTACTACCACGGCTTGCTGAGCACCTGGATCCCTTGGTTTTGCTGGCGCTTGCATAGTGTTTGGCTTCATCATGTTGTCAAGCACCATGGCGAGACAAGGCTTGCCCAATTATTGTTTTATAAGAGTTGGGAATCTCACTGAGTGCGGGAATTCTTACGAATTCTAGCACTCACTGAGCACTCGCTATCACGAGTACAGGTAATGTTCAAGTTACAATAATTCATTTTACGATAATCCAATTTTACAATGGGTTTAGCAACTAATACTGATATGACAATATTTTGAAAATATTTTAAAATTTTGTAAAATTTTGCTCGGAACGAGAGAGACCAAATTACAATAGCCCAACTTTATCCCATCTTCTATTAAATAAGTCACTAAAAACAGCAAAAGAGAATGATGAAAGTATTGTTTTAACATTATATGCGTTGCATAAATGTGTACAGCCATGAACAACCGAACAAGAAACAATGTTTTGCTAAGTACAAGCGAATTTGAAAACAACATTCAGTTTGCGTGTATTTCAACAATTACCATAGTTATGTTATAAATAACATTATGTAGAATAGGACTGATATATTTTTATGTAATAACTTTGTTCGCTATAGATCAAAGATCAGCAAGGATTGAAACATATTTTTAAATTTAAACAAAGTTGTAGCTGAAGCTGAGAACACTTTTCAAGCTGCTGGTGACTATTATCATGGATCAGCAACAAGGATGAATCTCCCGTAAACTTATGTCATCAAACACAACCATAGATAAAATTGAGTGAGAATTGTTTAAATCAAAACGCCAGGTCTTGAAAGCACACATTTTACTGTTACTAATAGATTTCAATACAGTAGTGCCTCAGGTTACGAAATTAATCCGTTCCGAAGCGGCCTTTGTAACCTGATTTTTTTGTATCTAGAACTATGTTTTACATGTAAATGGCCTAATTCATTCCCAGCCCTACAAAAACACCACAGTAAATTTTATAATAAAGCTAAATTGACCAATAAACAATGAAATACAACAATTTGGACCATTCCATACTTAACCTAACTGTTACTGTACCTGTAAATAAAGTGTATTAGTGTACAGGATACAAGAAATAGTGTATGTACATGTACGTACGTATGTAGTAAAATGTGGAACCTTACCTTTCGAGTGAGGTGATGTCCGAAAGTGGCGACAGAGTGGGAGGGCAAATGGCAGAAAACATGAAAATTTTACAAAACACATTAAAAAATGGCAGAAAACATTAACACTAAACTTTACAAAACACATTAACAAATGGCAGAAAACATTAACACTTCTTGATTATCTCCATCTTCGTCTCCATAGAAAACATCCTCTTCTTTCCGTGACTTCCAGCAACATTCTTGGGACCCATGGCTAATAACGTAAGTAATTAAGTTCACACACAGCACAATAAGTAACTTACAGTACAATGAAAGTGAAATCACTAACACAAATTTACACTTACAAACAAAATATATGTGAACGAACGAATTCCAGAGATGTTTATGATAATGCTGCTGCAAAAAATGGTCAAGGAACGCCTTTACATAGAGGCATGATGGGACAGTTGCTGACCAAAAGGAGAGCAGGATCTTATGGCAGTGACTTGCATCAGGAAGCAATGGGAGAGCGGGAGGATGGTGGCGAGTCTGCTGAGTTGGTGGCACGCCAGTTTTAGAATTGTTCTTGGCGGCTCAGGCGAATCTTGGACTTTTACCCTTTCGCAATCTGAATTATTTTTGTATAAAGAAGCAAAAAAGTCTTCGTCTTTGCTTTCGTAACCTGAATTTTTCGTACGTAGGGACTTTCGTATGTAGAGGTTCCACTTACTTATTTTTAGTGTACAGTGCTCCCCAACTTTTATGCGTGATAGGTTCCAGAACCTGCTGCAAAAATGCAAAATCCACGGAAACGTACAAATTCCCTCTAAAAAGGTTTATAACTGGTTTATAATCTCCAAATACCCAGTACTCCATAAACTAAAATACTTTTAACTGTCTATTTTAACCTTTCACTACTTAATTTGATAGTTCAAACAAAAATGTACCTTAAATTATCATACTAAAACAATTTAATATAATTTCAAACAAAAATACGTACACCCCAACCATCATCCCAAAGCATCCTTAGATATCTTTGAGTAGTACCCATTTACAAATGTTACTCTTAAGTAATATACACCCCTTAAAATGCTTATACTAATGATTTACAGAGTTTAAAATATTGATCTTATTGTAAACAGCAAAATATCTATAAAATGTTTAATAAAAATTTACTAAATCTTTAATACAAATTAAATAAATCTGTCTTATAGAATGTGTGACAACTAATCAAGTTGCCCCTGTACTGTATACATAAGATGAGTAAATACAGATTTTTATGACACAGATAATTTATAGTGTACTTATAACATATTAATGTTCTATTAGGCTCATTACAGATTAGTGCCGGACTGAGCATAATAGGTGCATCTCTCTCTCTCTCTCTCTCTCTCTCTCTCTCTCTCTCTCTCTCTCTCTCTCTCTCTCTCTCTCTCTCTCTCTCTCTCTTGCAGAAAATACACCCATGAAGAAATTAAAAGTTATCTCCAGCAAGTTTCAGTTTAATTTTAACACTATTTACAGCTGGCACAAAACCAAAGGGAAAACGTAAATCGAAAGTGAAAGCTCCAATGAATGCTACTTTGTATCCCTCAGCACCTACATCTACTAACAACACACATTCAACTACTGTGAATGAATCACAGGCAAGCATGTTGAATGAAAGTTGGGATGGTTAGTGATTTTAACTTAATTTTTATAGTTTTATGTGACCATCTTGATTTGGTTCTTGTGCATGATATATCACAAAGTTCCTTCATAGCATACTTTTCGTTGAAGGAGGCTTGTTTAAGATGCGGGAGGCTGTCATCTGGTAACCAGTTATACTTATAGTGACCAAGAAATATGCCTCTTAAATTTTTGGAAAACCTTTCACATCTGTTGGTTAGTATGCTGTTATAGGATTTTAGCACACTTTTGGATGTTATTATTGTAGGCACAATAAAGGATGCAATTTAAGCTTGTAGCTCTAGGCCATAGTTTATGTAACATTGTTTAGATTTTTAATACTTGTTTGTTTTATCTGTTGTCAATGTTAAAGTTTTTTTTCCCTCATAGTAGTTGATGATATTTGAGAAGCATGTTAACTTTGATTTGGCATTTCAATACTTACCAGGAGGCCGACCCCTGAACTGTCTGTTGAGATACTTATACCTATGTATTAGTACTTGTTTTAACATTTTTATTTTATATTGTATAGGGCTCCTCCTCTTTTACACGGGAATAGGTACCAGAACCTACCACGGAGATACAAAAATCCTCTCTAAAAATACTTATAGCTAGCTTATAACTGCCAAATACCCAGTACCCCATAAACTAAATGCTTTAACTACCTATTTTCACATTTCACTGCTTAATTTGATAGTTCAAAGAAAAATACATCTTAAATTATCGTACAAAAAACAATTGAATATCATTTCAAACAAAAATACACCCCAACCGTCAACCCAAAACATCCTAAGACATCTGAGAATAGTTAATTTTTACAACTGTTAGTCTTAAGTATATACAGTAGTACCTCGTACTTTGAACTTAATTCATTCCAGAAGGCTGTTAGAAGTATGATTTGTTCGAAATATGAGACAATTATCCCAATAAGAAATTAAGGGAATCAGGATAATTCGTTCCAGCCAACCCAATGTGTTCAAAAGTTAAATTAAGAGTGTAAAGTAATGAAACAGTACGTTATATGAAGTAAAATTTTCTAAATTTTATTTTTTCTATGTACGATTTATGAACTGTTTGGTAAAAATGGCGCCAGCTGGCCGGGGGATGGAGGGAGGAGAGATGGGAGCCCTTTGAGCAAACTGAATTGGTTGCAGTATGAAAAGGGTAATAAAATCAATTTTATTCACATATTAGGTACAAAGACAATCAAAGGAATTGATAGTGTTTGTGTGTGATTGTGACAGAGAGAGAGAGAGAGAGAGTAATTATTGTGTTTACATTTGGATCTTAAGTGCACGAAAGAGATTAATTATGCCACAATACATCAACTTACTGTGGACAAACAGCAGACTTTTAAAACAAACATGAGGATTTTGCAAACAAATAAGTAATAAGTCAAGAATGCAAGAAAAGGGAAGAGAGATAGAATAACTTTTCACAAGGAAGCCGTTTCAACAAACAATTGAAGACATGCAGAAGCTGAAAGCGGTGCTAGTTTGTTTATCACAGAGCTGGGTTACTTTTACAGTAGTAAAATATCGTAACAAGCATTTTTCACAAGATTGGTATTTTAATGTAACAAAAATAAAAGTGATTCGGGAAAATCGAGTGTAAGTGAAAGAAATGGGCAAATAATTATCCCAGATCAGTTGATAAGTTTTTTTTTTTCTTACTGTATGCATAGGTTTTCACGTTTTATCATTTTGTTAAATTTACTGTGAAATAACATTTTATTTTTTATGTGAATTGGTACTGGTTTTACATACATATTATAGTAAAGATTTACTGTCTCTTGACTCCTCAACAATACCAGGACGCACGATAACTTGAAATCGTTCATTCATTATTCCTCAAAAATATAAACGCTCCCTCGCTCTACCTCAAGTTAGCTGTGTATCACCGCAATGACGAATGATTTTGTCAATCATTCATGCTACATTCTATTGATGAAAGTTTGTTCTTACATTTACTATTTTGTTAATATTGTTCAACTAGACCGTCTCACTCGGCGCACCAAACATTGGCTCAATTAAGACTTTTTGTGTGTGTGTGTGTGTGTGTGTGTGTATTGCATTTGTTTGTTTTCATATTTTATCATTAGGTTAAATTCTTGGGGAAATTCCCTTTTTATGTGAATTGTTATTGCTTTTACATACATACAGTAATATTTTAACTCCCTCATCTCCTCTCCTCAACGTATCAACATTCCCTTGTTCAGTCTCAAGTCAGCTGGGCGTGATATCACCGTGTTTACGTACGATTTTATACATCTGTTATGCTAAATGTTATATTGAAAGCTATATTTTATATTAAAGGCTTTATACTTTTATATATTTTGTTGAATATTGTTATCATTAACCCTTAAACGCCTATTGGACGTATTTTACGTCGAGATAAATTGTCTTTTGAGTGCCGACCAGACGTAATGTACGTCGACATAGAAAAGTTTTTTTTTAAATTCGCGGAAAAATACTTATAGGCCTACCAGCTGAAAACTTTTGAATCACGTGCCTTGGGGGATGTTGGGAGTTCACGGATCAAGGTGTTGTTTTGTTTACAATCGTTACGCAGGCGCGCAAGTGCGAATTTCTTCCTTATCGCACTAAAAAGTATCAGTGACACATCTCGGAAATTATTTTGTCACTTTGACATAATTTTTGCACCATTTTAAATTAGCCGTTACATGGAGTATTATATATGAAAATGTGCGCATTTTCATGTAGAATACAACAAAAAAATACTCATGATTGTAGCTTTTATCAGTTTTGAAATATTTTCATATAGATAATGATAAGTGCCAAAATTTCAACCTTTGGTCAACTTTGACTCTACCGAAATGGTCGAAAAATGCAATTGTAAGCTAAAACTCTTATATTTTAGTAATATTCAATCATTTACCTTAATTTTACAACAAATTGGAAGTCTCTAGCACAATATTTCGATTTATAGTGAATTTATAATAAAAACTTTTTCCTTACATCCGTGCGGTAACTTCCAAAAAAATCATACGTGCGATTGTCGTAATGTTTGCACCATTTTGAATTAGCTGTTTCATAAAGTTTTATATAACATATGGAATTGTGCACAATTTCATGCACAATACCACTAAAAACAACCCATGGTTGTAGCTTTTATCAGTTTTGAAATATTTTCATATAAATAACGATAAGTGCAAAAATTTCAACCTTCGGTCAAATTTGACTCTACCGAAATGGTCAAAAAACGCAATTGTATGCTAAAACTCTTATATTCTAGTAATATTCAATCATTTGCCTTCATTTCACTACAAATTGGAAGTCTCTAGCACAATATTTCGATTTATGGTGAATTTATGAAAAAAAAAATGTTTTCCTTGTAACTCTTCCGAAAAATCATACGTGCGATTGTCGTAATGTTTGCACCATTTTAAATTAGCCATTACATAAAGTTTTATTTATGAAAATGTGCACAATTTCATGTAAATTACAACAAAAAATAATTGAAGGTTGTAGCTTCTCTCGTTTTCGAAATATTTGCATATAAATCACGATTAATAGAAAAAAACCATGTTGGGTCAACTTTGACTCTACTGAAATGGTCAAAAAACGCAATTGTAAGCTAAAACTCTTACAGTCTAGTAATATTCAGTCATTTATCTTCATTTTGAAACAAATTCGAAGTCTCTTGCACAATATTTAGATTTATGGTGAATTTAAAAAAAAACTTTCCTTCCCTCTGCGCGCGGATTCTCTGCCGCAAATCTCCGAAATGCGTACGTCGCATTCTCCGAGTATTTGCTCCGTGTCATATTAGGCGTTTCATAGAGTTTTATATATGTAAATGTGCGCAATTTTATGTAGAATACAACAAAAAATAACTGAAGGTTGTAGCTTTTCTCATTTTTGAAATATTTGCATATAAAAAAATATATATATAAAAAATTTGACATTCAGTCAACTTTAACTCGTCCGAAATGGTTGAAAACTGCAATTGTAAGCTAAAACTCTTACAGTATAGTAATATTCAATCATTTATCTTCATTGTGAAACAAATTGGAAGTCTCTAGAACAATATTTAGATTTATGGTGAATTTTTGAAAAAAAAAAATTATTACGTCTGCGCATTACGAATTCATGCATCATTTTGTGATAATATTTTCTCTGTGTTGCTTTGATTGTTTTACAATGTGTTATATACCAAAATTATTGCAATTTAGTGTACAATACAACAGAAAAAAATTTAACTCTTTAGCTTTAACTGTTTTGCTCACAGCGCGATTTGAATACAATTATATATGAAATTTTGTTTTTGCCCTATCATATATGGCATTATTTTTATATGATAATGTTATTTTTTTTCATTTCTGATGGTTGCATACTAAACTTCAGGCAATGACAAAAAAAGGAGCCATAAATGATCTCTTAATCTTGAAAACTAAGCACGCTGTGATTTTTTGAAAAAAATATTTTTTCCACTTCGGCGCTCACTCCGAGACCCCCTAGGCATACGGGAGACGATTTTTATTATACCCCTTAGGCATTAAAGGGTTAAGGGGACCGTCTGCTATGGCGGATGACTTATGAACTTGAACAAATAAAAAATCGAGATATTATTTCTATCTGCAGAAACATGCCGTACATGCTTCCTAGAAGTTTCAGCCAATTATTGATACAAATAATGAAGATATAGCAGTTTTTAAATGATGACATCATCATAACTGCATCGTCTGTATGACTGAGATTGACAGGATCGTCTTAGCGTGTTTATTTTTGCATATATACAGTGATTTTTTCAGATTCGTTTTGAAATTCTCATACGTCTGGCAGCAATGAAAGGTAGTGTGAGAGCTCTGGGCAGTTTTAGGCGAGACTCAACTTCACTCAAGAGAACAACTCAGTTACTCCACAGATGTCAGAGTGGTTGCATGCACATGCGTTTGTTTACTTGCTGTTTACGTTTTTTTATAACTTCCTAGTGAACTTATAGCAATGCCGAAGTTACCTAAGATCAAGAAGGCTACTAAGCAACTAAGGCTAGCAAAATTAGCGAAGGCCAGGAGTGTGCTGAAAGAAAAACACAAAAATTCATTGTTATCAGCTCCCTCATTGTCTCATGTCACGCCGTCAACATCATTGTCTGGTGTCACGCTTAGGGTATTAATACCACTTTTATGGGGAGGACCAGGATCCTTGATGTAGAAATCAACAATAAAAGTACAAATAAAGTAATTATAATAATGTTGTTTAGACTTTTCTAAGAAAAAGGCGAAAATTTACATAGCAAATCTTATTCGCATATTAGTAGCCATTACTCGGTTATTTATTATCCAATTTTAGAGAGAAAGATACCATTGGAAAGAGGAATAAAAATCCCATAATTCCTTGTGAGCCAATTTTTTCTTTCTTTCTTCCTTTTTTTAATGATTTTTTTGAGTGTCTAGACAAAAAATTAAAAAAAAAAATTCATAAAAAAATAAAAAATAAAAATTCTGTTCTTACAGAATTATTCCATATATAAAGTAGTTTTTATGGTAAGATTTTCAATACAACTGATGTCATAGCGGAGAAATCTCTACCTAAATTTTTTTTAAATAATAAATTTTGCTAATAAAACTAAAACTTTTTGTTCAAATGACTTGAAATTTTTGTATTATGAAGGTATTATATATATCTAAAACATATTTGGAAATTATGTATTTTGTATAATAAACAAAAAAAATTATATTGTTATTGTACAATAAAGTTTCATACATACTTACCTGGCGGATATATACAGTGGTCCCCCCGTATTCGCGGGGGATGCGTACCAGACCCCCCCGTGAATAGTTAGAACCCACGAATGTTTGGAACCCCTATGAAAATGCTAAAAACAGCCTAGTTTGTTAGTTAAAACTCAAGAAAAACCCACTAAAAATTTTTAGGAAGATTTTTCAGCTTGGCTTTAGTATTGATTTGACAGATTCGTACTTCTCTTCAATCCCTCGAGCATGTGCCCGTCTGAGACCAGTAGACCTCCCTCATGCGGTCTCCTGGTTTTTAAATGATGTACTTAAATTAGCCTCAGACACTGATAATAATTCATGCTCATATATAACCCTTCTCAGGAAAACATTATCCTTAATGAGCCTGGCTTCAGGCGCCAGAATATCTGAACTGTCGGCTCTCTCTAGAGACCCAAATCACGTTGATATCCTTCCGTTGGGTGAAGTTCTACTATCCCCGGATCGGAAATTCTTGGTCAAGAATGAAGACCCACAAAACAGGTGGGCTCCATGGAAGATTATGCCCCTTACAGAGGACGCATCATTGTGTCCTGCCGTCACTCTAAAATCTTATCTGGCCAGGACTTCTGAAAAGTCTTCAGGTCCTCTTTTTATTAGAGAGAAAGGCGGAACAATTTCCTTAAAAGGTATTAGACAACAAATCCTTTATTTTATTAAACAAGCCAATCCGGATTCAGTTCCTCACGTCCATGCTATCCGGGCAGTGGCTACCTCTATTAACTATTTCCACAATATGAACTTCGAGGATCTTAAGAAATATACGGGTTGGAAATCTCCGGCAGTATTTAAACGCCACTATCTCAAGAATTTAGAGGCCCTTAAATTCTCAGCAGTGGCTGCAGGGAGCATAGTCTCCCCTTAGATGACCGAGTCCTAAAACTCTATTTTCTGTTGCTTATTCTGCTTAGCTTTTTTCCTTTGATACTCACTCCTTCCTACCTGCCTCACTCGTAATCCCTACCAATCTTCCCTCCCCTGGTGCCGGGCTGGTTTGCTTGCCATTCCGTAGCCGGACTTGTATATAGCACTTGTGACCCCTTTTTGTATTCCTTACCTGTTATTGTACATACTTGTATGTATCTGGTCATATTGGTTCCATCTGTCATACCATTGTAATTTATTGCTTTAATACTAGTTATTAAAACTTAATTTTAAGAATACAGCTAAGTTTGCGTGTTTCTTTTCGTTGCTTATTAAATTTGATCTTAAGTGAACTTTAAGTTTTATTGTTCCTTATATCTTTGCTTTGTATCTTTCAAGCTTGTATGGCAATTCTCTGATACTATTTCACCGGCCGACACAGGTCGAACCCAGAAAAGGGATTTTGCCGTAGGAAAAATCTATTTCTGGGGGAAGACCTGTGTCGCCTGGTGAACCCGTCCCTCTCTCTTTTCCTGATCCCCACCCTGTAGCCAGTCCAAGCTTGGGTGCGTAATGCAGGAATGAAGCCGCCGGGCGTGGGTGGTAGTAGTAGCGAGCGGAAGGTAGATGTAGTAGTCCTTGTAATGGCACTTGCCTTGTGAAGGACTTTGAAGGGAATCTTCTAATTGGCAGAAAACCTGTGATAGTGGCCTCCACTCGCCCCAGGGCTTATACCGACGCCCTATGGTGTTCAAGCTGAAGGTAGTAACTTCAGCGTTCCATTTAGCTTTTTTCTCTGGTATATTTAGAATCTATTTATACCTAGAAATGCGTGCTACAGGACCATTTCACCAGGCGACACAGGTCTTCTCCCAGAAATAGATTTTTCCTTTGTCAAAATCCCTTTTTACATCATAGCACTTTGCAAACATGTCCTTAATCCCTGAAGTAGGCACATTATGTATGTCCATTTGTTTTTTAATTATTCAAACCAGCCTATGCTGGCCTTAAATTCACTAACAGCAGTGCTTTGTAGGCATTTCCTCACTTGAGATTGGCATGCAGCTTCATCCAACACTATGTTACAAATTCTTTCTTAAATTCCATAGTGTTTCTCACCTTTTTTACAGAAGGACTCACACTTGGAACTTTCTTTGGCGCCATTATGGCTTATTTAGCAGTTGCACTTGAATAAAATAGCACAAAAACAACAAACACAAAAGCTGAGTGGATCATGAAAGAAGATGGGATGCTTTGTTTGGGTGCTCAATACAGGGCGCGGTCACGCGCTGGGTCCCCGATGGAGCACTTCCGCGAGGTGTACGAAAACCAAGGTTTGACTGTATAAGTTGATCCAGACTTCTGAGCCTAATAAAGGCTCTTCTCAGGTTGGTTAAATGTATGCAGTAGAGGTGTTTGGAGATGTCAATTTCTGTGCACAAGGAGATTGGGTTGTTGTAGAGACCATGTTTGCTCTTCATTCATTCATAAAAGGTGGTGTCTTCCAGAGTTATGAGCTTCTAAATTTTGAATGAATGGTTAGTTTATTTCTGCTGACTGTGCATTTTACACATATTTCTTGCTTACTCACCGAATGTTCTGCTACATACAGTAACCTCTCAGAAATATGTATTGAGCCTTGGTTCTTGATCCATACTGTCCCCAAGTGCTCCATTGGATTTGTTGGACCCTCACAAAAGTCTGGAAACCTACATTTTTCAGTGTCCCAAGTAAAATGTGAATTAGGTGCTGATGATTTATAATCGGTATGTGATGAAAATAATTTTTATTAAAAGAAAAAAAAATTATACAAAACAGGTAATCCTAAAATAGTGCCCACCTCCCCTCCCTTTGTTCTCGCTGTGTTACATCCAATCTGTGTGAACAGTGAGGAGACTAGTGACTACCTACCAACTTGTGAAAAACTCACATGTGAATAGTTACTCTCTCATAACTCTTCTGCTAGATATACTGTATCTACAAGACATAAGAACAAGTGCCTGGGAACAATAGAACTGTGAATTAGGCTCTATATGATTGATGATTTTGCTTGAAAAGTGTTGTACATTATGATAAGTTAATATTTTGTGATACCATTTTACTGTCAGTCAGTCAAGTGTTTTATATTATAACTTAATTATGTATTTGTGACACTGTTTCACTGTCAGTCTGTACATTTTCACCTGCATTATAGAAAATTTTTATTTTTCTTGCTTTGCTCTTGCTTTTTACATATGTAAGTTTGGATTATTACCAGTTAACTTTTCACATTTCAGATGAAGTGGATATCACTAATGAGGTTGGTGAAACAACAGGCTATGAAGGGTGGTTCACAATTAACCAAACTAACAAGAGCTCTTCACATACAAAGACAAAACCTGCTGAAATAGTGAACAAGATTTTAATTAAAACCAAAATGGCAGGGTCATGTTCAGTTAATAAGGGCCAAGGAGTGGAAGCCACAATTCTTAGTGATATACCTGCCAAAAGATCTCCACCAGTAAAACCTAGTTCTTCAAAATCTAGTGGTGAAGTAAGCAAAGGAGCTTTGTCAACAGGACTTAACGATGAAACTAGAAAAAGTACCCAAGTGCAAAGTCATGGTCAAAATGAAGGGAAAATCCCAAATATCTATCAGGATGCAGGACAAGTTATAAAAAGCCCATGGTTAGATATAATAGATAAGTATGAAAAAAGAAAAATTATAAGAGAAAGGAACTCGGGTAGGAAATTGCATGACATCATGCCAGTTGGGATGAAGAAATGCAGTAATCTCGTAAAAAATCCAGTAGATACAATATTTCATCCCAGGCAGTTTCCTGAACCAAAACCAAAATCAACCACTAGTGAAAAGTCTGCTTGTCAAATCAGGGTTAAATGTTTTTCAGAACTAGCAGAGGTACCCAGAAACTCTCAAACTTTGAATTGCATGCGTGAAGTCATTCAGAGTATTCCTGTACCGACACCTAGTATATCCAGTTCATCAGTGCTTGGAGGAAAGTCATTGCAACCAGCCAGTGGGAGTGGAAATTCTTTAGTCAAGAGAAGCAGTGGACAGACAAACCCTCAACAATCAAAGCCAACATTTAGTTTAGGTTACAATTCCCGAAATAGTTGTCAAGTACTAAAAGGATCTGAGCCTGATCCTTCGGCTCCAGTTTGGCATTCTCCTTTATCACCAGTTGGAACACAGGTTCTTGTACCTCAAGGATCGTCACCCCCTGTGTTCAGTGTTTCTTCACCTCAACCAATGCTGCCTTTCTGTTCAGTTAATCGCACTATAAGTATTAACAATTTTAATACAAGTATTGCTCCTGTGACACCCATGATGCCTGCTTTATCACAGGTACCAATAATGCAGCCAATAGTGCAACCCCTCTTACTTCATAACTCACCAAGTCCTTTGGCTCCCATCCAGCAAGGTACTTCTCATTTGACTCAAGTTCCATCACAACCAACAGGTACTGATTTTCTTACTCAGAATACTAGACTTAACTTTACACAAAGAACTTGTCAAAATCAAGCTGATACTGCACAATTATCCACAAGCACCAGTCATCAACAACATAATACAGAAAGCATTCAAACTAATACAGGTAGCAATGTCGGTGAAACTGGATTTGGTTTTTACAAGGAGCTTTCAACTATGAATGGAAATGGATAATATTGGTTATGATGTGAGTATAATAATGAATATTAAAAAGTAACTACCCCTATTTTGATGAGTATAATAATGAATATTAAAAAGTAACTACTCTTATTTTGATTTTTTGCAATGTTTTTCTTTTCCTTTTATCCTGGAAAAAGTTATTACTGTACAAATTTTTTAAAATGAATTCCAAAGGTTTCTTTAAAGTATGACTAAAAAGAATAGTTTTTGTAAATTGTTATGTCAAAAGAATAGCTATATATACAGTTTTGTGTAGAAAAAAACATGCACTGAAATGTAGCAAAGTAAAGAAGTTTTTTTAACTGGCTCAAATGATCTGACTAGACTTTGCAAAAACTGCAAAAGCTGAAAAAGTTTTAATTGAAAGTGAAGGGTGAGATGATCCTTGAAATTTTAATGCACTTTTTTTTCGACTAATAGTAGGTCAATATAGTAGAATAATGCCAATGCAGTGTAAAAATGGCACTTATACCTTTACAGTATTGATATAATTGTGGTACGGAAGTAAATTATTTATTTGAAATAAAAGTAACCAAAGGACTCATGATATTGTTATAAGTACCAAATTGATGGCTAAAAATAGGCAGTATTGTAAATATTAAAAAGTTTACTGTTAATCATGGCATAATGTGATGCCAACATTCTAGTAAGTGTAAGGCTGTAGTTCAATAACAAGAAAAATTTTTAAGTATACAGTAAGACTACCAAAGGAATTGATTAAAAATTGAATGCAATTTAGAGCTTGGTTCTCAGGTGGGCTGCAAGGAATATTCATGTTGTCTGCACCTTTCCACAGTTAGGCCAGCACCTCAGTGGCGTGGTTGGTTTGGTGTTTGCTTCTCACCTCGGTTGTCACGGGTTCGATTCTCGGCCATTCCATTGAGGAGTGAGAGATATGTATTTCTGGTGATAGAAGTTCACTCTCGACGTAGTTCGGAAGTCACGTAAAGCCGTTGGTCCCGTTGCTGAATAACCACTGGTTCCATGCAACGTAAAAACACCATACAAACAAACAAGCACAGTTGGGCCACCTTCAGTGTGCCTTGCTTGACACACTAAAGTCAGTATTAAATTTTTTTTTTGCACCATCCTATTTTGTTCTAGATTCATTCCTTTCAGCTTTTTATCTGTTTCCTTTACTTTCCAACTCTTTTAACTCAGGCTTTCTCTAACTTTTACCTGTAATTAAAGAATAAACCCTTTGGGGAAGCCCAGTGAGAGCCTGCAAATGTGACAAATCAAGCTGCAGTTCTTTGCAGTAATTTGATAGTCTAGTTCCTTTCTGCTTATGAGAGTTTTATATATTCATAAGTAAAGTTGTGGTACCATTAATAGTAAAGCACTTGATGTTGCATGTATGATAAAAATTGATGTATATAATTTATCGTAATTGTGTGTATTCAGCAGTATCCATGATGATCTTCACTGCATACAAACAGCAGCCCCAGTGTGAAAATTACTCTAAAAGTTACATGTCTACATAAACCAATTTTGATCTTTGGTTATGTGTTACATTATGAGAGATGGTGTTTAATAAAGGTGTCTTCTGAATTAGTGACAAACTGGTATATGACATATTCTTTGTATATACATACTGAATTTAAATATCTTGTTAGATACACTGGTGGTGGGATATGTATTAAGGTTTCTACCATATTGTTTTTATAGATTGTGTTTAGTTAAAGGAACCTTAAATGTGTTTCCATTTGTGAAAAAAGCTGCTGTCATCACATGAATTTTATATTAGTCAAGAACTTGATTACATTTTTACTCGTGACAGCATGTACAGTCTTCAATAACAGCTTATATTTATAAGAACAAAATTCAGTGAACTTACTGTATTTTATTCCTTTCTAACAAAGTTATGATTATATAAAACCTGACAGAATTTTAATTACTTTCAGTAGAAAGTATTTGGTGGCTATCATTTTAAAACTAATGTTATTATAGGCAGAAATACTTTAGGATATTTGATTTTACAAAAAGTTGTACTATTGATTTCTTAAATGCAGTTTAATGGTTTAAATTTCTGTTTTGAAAATGTAAATATGTATTGTACAGTATATGTATTTACAGGTAAAAGAACCACTCTTTGGGCAAGCACTAGTGGAGATGTGAACCGTAGCCTTTTGGTCTGGTTAAGTTTTTCATTAATCAATATTATCACTACCATGAGTTTTCTATATTTTGTTTCAAGCTGAAATTTTCCTTTATGGGATTAGATGAATAATGAACTCTCTCAACTGTCTCTCATCTTTTGGATGTTCAGCCTAAACTCGCAGCTGGCTCAAGTTTTCATTTATGTCCTTTCTTCATGACCTTGTGATCCTTCGAACTGGTTTCATGTTTCACTTGTGTAACTGATTTATGCCACCCATTGTCTCAATATGTGCCGATAGTCCAAAACTATTTAGTAATAATAAGGCAATAATATATTGATAATATATTGCTTTGTCTTGCACATTCAATCTACATTTACAAAGAATTTTTATTCATGCATTACTGTATATTTCAAAGATTTTAATCCCACTTCTCCCTTTCTTGATTTGATTATGAAACCAATTCTAATTCTCTTGAAATTATAGCTGACAAACATGCTGAATATTTTTTTTAATCAGTGATAGTTATAAATGTTATAAAATGGAGCTTTTAAGAATTAATTGTAGCCATATGCAAGCCTGATTATTGATTCAGTAATTAATACCAGAATTAGAACCACAATTGATAAATCAGAGTAAATTGAGTACTGTAGGTGTTTAAAACTCATGACTGCACGCCTTCCATTACACTACTGATGGAACTTTTCTTGTGGGAACATATGTCTAGTAGTTAGTCAGCACTGTAAAAATTACTTTGCTGTTTATATGGTGTAAGTGTTGCAAGATATTCAATTAGTTTTGTAGCACTATTTGTTATTTGATATTGTTCTGTTTATGTACTGTATTACATGGTTATATAAAGTGTTTTTTAAAAAATTTCTGTTCCATAATAAATATGGTTATATAAAGTGTTTTTTAAAAAATTTCTGTTCATATATAAATATTTTTTATACTTTGTGGAATCTTAGATTCAGTGAAGAATTTCAATAATTAAATTATTGTGAAATGTAGATTGGCCTGAGGTAGTATTGTTTTGGTTAGTATGCATACACCTGACTTTTTTTTTGTTTTAGTGTATCAGTTGTAAAACCCTGAGATATGATGAAAATTGTGTGTATCAGTCATAAAACCCTGGATATGATGAAAATGTATGAAGTGCAGTGAATAAAGGAATTTGATGAGGCTGAATTTAAGTTGCATTAGATGATTGCCTTTAAGAAGTATTGCATGAGGTGAGAAACTATGCAAAATAATTTCCAGAAATGATAGTTGATATTTACATTTAAGAGTGCTTTATGTAAAAAAAAACCCATTCCTAAATTATGCACGATATAGGAAGAGCATATAAGATGTGGTATCAATTCTTTGCTCCCCGAAACTAGTAATTGGCCTTAAATTTAATCATTATTTTGATATTTTATAACACTTTTAATCATGTAGTTTTATAGATGTTCAAGTGATAAATAATTTTTTCTTGTTTTAGTTGGTTACTGTTTACTGTATGCTTTATCTTGTGGTCTCACACTTGCACTGCCCTGTTTGGCACATACTAGGTAGTATTCTGCTTTTATTCATTTATTTCCATCTTCTCTTCCTACTTTTCCATGCTTTAATTTTTAAGAAATCCTTCATGCAGGCCCAATAGAATTATGGAATGGGGCTCAGTGGTTATGTATGGTGTGTACCATAGATGGTACTTAAGATAGTACTCCTTATCCAGGCCCTTTGGTCATTCCTACCAGCTTTCCTACTTTGTAAGCCTAATTTTTTTCCAGCTTTTACCTCTCATTTACAACTACGTAAATCCTCTCAGTAAGTCGTAGACAAAGTTATACAGGTATAATCGTAATGGAGGACATTACTTGAAAGTTTCTTCATCTTTCTCCAGTGAAATCCTTATCAAGAAAAGTATATGTAAGTGCAGCAATTGTGAGTATTTATGGAGGCACTGTCATGTTGTGTTACATCTGTGAATTTTGTTTTTTTATCAGTCTTATAGAAGTCAGGAGTGCTACTGTATATAGTATAACAATTTAATAAAGGAAAATGACTATTGATAGTCGGTGTTTTGTTTCCAATTGATTGAGCCGTATTGATACTTCCAAACTGAAGTAACTTTCAAAATGGTACCATGATATATTTGCATATGACTTTAGTTAGCTTTTCCATTCCAAGGATCCTTTTTCTTTTATGCTGGTAGTTGATAAAGTAGTTAAATAATTCATCTGACAGTCTTTCTAAAAGCAAATGTTTTCATGTTAACAGAGAATCCTTTGCTATACCATTTCTCATCTTTAGTAATCATTGAGTGACTATCAATTCTCTCCATTTGTGTGTGAAATTGTTTATACAAATTATGTTATATAGATCAAAGCAGTTCAATAACACTAGCACATAGTGTTTATTTATGCTGGAGAACATGCTTTAGCATGTTTTCCCACAATTCAAATACTAGCATTGTAACAACCTCAGACATATAAATGTGATTTTGAACATATGCCGAATGTAATTTATGTAAATTTTGTGTGTATAATGCATAATCGAAATTATTGAAAAGTACAGCCTATGTAGGTATGACAACACAGATTGAATGGAAAGACAACAAATCAAAAGATGTGTTGTAAGGTTTATTACAAGTTAGGTAGTATAAACACAGATTGAATGGAAAGACAACAAATCAAAAGATGTGTTGTAAGGTTTATTACAAGTTAAGTAGTATAAACAAATGAAAACTGTAAAGAAGAATGTAATATAGCCAACATATGTGGCAGCAAATACACAAAAATTGTGTATAATTACTAGCATATGTTGAGTACAAGGACTAGTTATCTCAGACGAGTATTAATATACAGGGTAATATCAAAATCTCTTTTAAGATTCAGTCAAATGTTTTGCCATGATATTATACTTTGAAATAAGCAAAGCCTTTCCTGAAAAAGTACTTTTTAGTAATGTAATAAGTTTTACTAAAAAATCCTTTATTATAGCAGCATCAAGTTACGCAATGACATGCAGGAAAAACCAAAAAATATCGTTAAAAGTAGCGAAAATTGGATTTGTAGGACAAGATCTTCCACTGAAAATAGAAATTTTATGTCAAAACAGGGAAGTAATACCATAGGTACCTAAACCCTTACAATGCACAAATATGGTCTCAAATCATAAAGTCATAGCAGCTCCAGACGTGCATACTTTGGCTCAAATGATCGCAGTAAAGTAGAACTGTGATAAAGCAACATACATAAGCTGTGGTCAGGTGCACAATGTAAGATCTAATGAGTGCATGTTGCATATAAAACACAAGACTTGAAAGTACTTGAAGATAGAACTGGAGAGAAGCTTACCTGGAACTTTAAGTAATAGGGTAAAATGATCCTGCACAAAAACCTGTGCACACAGCCATAACACCAAGAGGTACCCAAAATCACAATGGTAATCATATAAAGCAGAGCAAACAAAATTTATAAGATTTAAAAAATATTAGAACAAAGATTAGGTGAATAAAATATAGGTACAATCCCCCCCAAAAATAAAGCAATAAAAACCCAAACCCATATGATATACTATCACAGATGGAAGTTACGGAAATAAACCAAATTATCATAGAAGAACTAGAAGAAAACTTCCAAAATATTCTTGCTCAATTGCAAGATAAAAAGAACATCATAAAGAAATCCTACTAGAACCCAGAAACCAATCACTAATGACCACAATGAGACTATCCATTTTGTTTAAACTAAAACAAAACCTTAAAAAATGTGCCGAGTTTGTAAAGTGCAATTGAATTTTCTGTATAGCATATAATCAAGGCCACCAAAAATAGATCTATCTGTAGGTGGTCTCTATATAATGCTGTATGAGCCACGATTTGGCAGTGGCCTGTCCTATATCTGCTTGACATACAGTCTTGGCTAATTAAACCTTTAATAAAATCAAAACTACTGATGCTAGAGGGCTGCAATTTGGTATGTTTGATGGTTGGAGGGTGGATGATCAACATGGATCCAATTTCCAGCCCTCTTTAGCCTCAGTAGGTAGTTTGTAAGATCTGAGTGTGAACAAAAAAGTGCAGTAGACAGACAGCTGTCTCAATAATTTTACAGAAAACAAGTTAAAAAAAAAATCAATACTATCAAGAAACAAAACACGAGTTCATCAACATCACATAGAAGCGCCTCAGTGGCGTGGTTGCTATGGTGTTTGCATTCCACCTCGGTGGTTACGGGTTCGATTCTCGGCAATTCCATTGAGGAGTGAGAGATGTGTATTTCTGGTGATAGAAGTTCACTCTCGACGTGGTTCGGAAGTTACGTAAAGCCGTTGGTCCCGTTGCTGAATAACCGCTGGTTCCATGCATTGTAAGAACACCATACAAAAAAAAATCAACATCACATAAGCAAACCCAAACAGAAGCTCCATCTCAAAATCAAAATATGCTTAAAAACAAATTGGAGCTGAAAATTTATACGTTTGATGTAATTATGTACTCCATCAACAGTACTTGCCACAACAAAAATCTAAAGGAAGAAACAAGAAATGAAAAGCAAACAATTCTAATGCATGATTTATTGAATTCTATAAAAAACAAAGATATATTAAGAGACAGCCTAATGAATATGAAGAGAAATTTAGTGATATATAACACTGACATGACTCAAGGATGCTTGTGCATCAATCATTTGATAAACTATAAAAGAAAAAAAGAAAAATACTGGAGTTAAATTGCTAGAAAAATGAAACAAAATGAAAGGGAATAAATGAATAGATAATGAAACTGTTGAACCAAAGAATACTGCACAGACTTCCATAAATTGACTTTTTATGGAATGACAAAAATATAAGAAACTAGATAAATGGTATAAAAAGAAATTAGATGACATGGTTCAGAAGCCACGTAAAGCCATTGGTCCTGTTGCTGAATAACCACTGGTTCCTTGCAACGTAAAAGCACCATACAAACAAACAAACCCAAGAATGCTGAATTAATGAAAGAAAATGTCTTGGAAATGACAAAAATAATACTGAGTTATAACATTATAAATAGTTAAGCATCAACTTGTGTAAACCATAAAAATTGGCTACTCATACTCATAGACATTCAATAATTATACTATATCGAGTGCCCCGTAGAATGGTAGTGCCATCAGTGCACCGCTGCACTCCTTTTACTGTCCCTCAATTCAACACTCCATCTTACTTTCCACCCTCTGCTAGCAATTCCCCGCAGGCGGTTAGTTCCGTCAGTGCACCTCATGCGATGTACTGTAAGCATTACTGAAGAAGAAGTGTGTCTTCGGCCCATAGCTGCAACCCTGTCATTTCTTTTACCCTCTCCTAACAATTGATTCACTGTGAGGTTTTCCTCTTGTTACACTTTTCAAACCTTTTACTCTCAATTTCTGTTTCAGTGCTGAATGACCTCATAGGTCCCACAGCATGACCTTTGGCCTAAACTATATTCAATTAAACTCTGCTTACAATTGGTTCATAGTACCACTGCAAGGTTTTCTTCCTGTTAAAAGCTTTTTACTATCAATTTCCTTTTCTGCGCTGAATGACTAAATAGGTCCCATCGCTTAGCCTTTAGCCTAAATTTCATCTTTCATTCCGTTCCTGATAACTTAGTCCAGTCAAAATATGACCTGAACCCCCTTCACCCCCCAAAAATTGCAAGAAATTGTTATATTGCATTAATTTGTTGTTTCATGTGAAAATAACCATATAAAAAAAAGTTTACCAAAATTGGGTTACCGAAAATGGATCAAAATGGCGTCATGGTTGATGATCGCCTCTGCCACTAGAAACACCTAATATTCCGGTTAAGAAGGCAGTTTGCTCTTCCGTACTTTGATAAGTGGTACTTTCAGTGAACAAGTGACTTTACAAATGTATAAATAACGTTTACCCCATTATTCAAGCCTTATAAGAAGTTTATAGGTGCAGTCATAATGTTGTGATATCATCCTGCATTGAGGTCAAATTTGTTGGGACACGCACTCATTTAGTTTACTGCTTTCATTCAGCCCCTCCAGCTTTGAGATGTTACTAATATTTTCTATTTTACTTCAGAGCATGAGAAAATGGGTAGTCGAGGAAATTGTCCTATATGTGGCAGTGAAATAGATGATGAGACTGTGGTAATTGGTGAAAGGGAGCTGAAGGAATCAACTAGACCACCATTGACAGAGGCGACAGTAATGTGGTAGTTGCTAGTACCGAAGTGCATAAAAGATGCAGAGTGAGCTATATTAACAAGAAGCAAATAGAATTGTTCAAGAAAGCCAAGCTACAACCACCCCAACCTCTCAAAAGGAATGCACGTGTTTCTGTTGGACCTTTTAACAGCAAATCACACTGTTCTGTGGCAAAGAGATAATAAAATCACCCTGTAGTGCCGATTTTCATGAATTCAGTGGAGACAATCCTCTCACATTGTGAGGATCGTAATGATGAATGGGCACTCACTGATCGTGTTAGAATTAAGTATTTCGGAAAGGATCTTCATGCTGCTGATTGTGTTTACCATCATTCATGTGACATCAATTTCGCACAGTATAAAGATTGTCCACTTGAAAAGAAGCCACGAAATGTTGGAAGACCAAAGGACTATGACCAAGAGCAAGCCTTCGTCAGAATGTGTTCGTTCTTAGTAGAAAATGATGAAGAACAATTGACAGTAGATGATCTTGCTAAGAAAATGACAGAATATCTGGCTCAGCCAGATTCTGTGGCCTATGGCAACCAGTACCTAAAATCAAAACTGGTAAAGCATTACAGGTAATCTATATTCATTGTTGAGCAAGAGGGGTTACATATTATTGTAACATTTCGTGAGAAAACTAGTAGTATTCTGAGAGACTATTTTAGACTGCCAAAAAAATGATGAAGAGGCTCAGAAAAGAGCCATCATACAGACTGCGGCTAAACTGATTAAGAGCAACATTAAGTCAAAGATCACCTTCACTCGACCAATATCCTGATCTTTCGGCGCTGGAACTACAATCTGTGATAGAATACATTCCATCAAGCTTGCAGTACTTGCTCCAACATTTATTTGTTGGCAAAGACACTTACAGAGGGGTGGCGAGTATTGGACAATCTATTGTACAAGCTGTGCGCCCTAGGGTTTTGATAACCACTGCAGATTGGATTAGCAATACAGGTTCACCATCATATCAGGTCGCGATTCCTGGTTGACAGCCTCTCGGCCATGGGTTTCTGTTCTCCATACTCAGAGGTCCAGTGACTTGAGGAAAATGCTGCCGCTTATACTGCTCTAGATTTACTAGGTGATGGTGACATAGAAGGACCGGATTCGGCACTGATGTTTGCAGTTGGTAATGTTGACCACAACATCATGACATTAGATGAAAAGGGAACATTTCACGGACTGAGGATGCTTGCAGCCATAACTCCAGGACAGTACACATCGTGACGGTCATAAGGTGAATATCACTGAAACAACAAAATCCACTGGAAAGATGAAGGATTTCCTTTCTAATAACGAGAACACAGACACTGATCCATATGATTGCTGATTGCATAAAAATCAGAGGATGTCATGTAATGCATGCCATGGGAGATGCTGACTTGGACATTGTGAGGACAGCAGTATCAATGTCATCTGAAAAAACTACTATGCTCATAGGGGAGGACACAGATTTGTTAGTGCTATTGCTTCATTACGCACCTCCCAGTGATGGTAAAAATCTCTACTTCAAGTCAGAAAAAGGGAGTCCTACTGTAGTATATGACATAAAGGTCATCAAGTTCTTGGTAACTAAATCTGTCAAAGTTTGCTGTTTCTGCATGCGTTCACAGGATGCGACACCACTTCCAGGATATTTGGATTTGGAAAACCGTCTGCTATGCAAAAGCTGATTAAAGGTGATCCAATCCTGCAAAGATGTGCAAAGATCTTTAGTACACCTGGACAAGACATGAATGCTATATATTGTAGACTCTGGGTGTGCACTCATGGTGTTTCTGTTCAGTGGCAAACCTGGGGACAACCTATCTACAGTCAGATACAACCGTCTTTGCAAAAATGTGAGTGCGGACGTCACTAAATGGAGGGTGTGGGGGGGGGGGGGGCCTACAAACCAACGAACTAGCACCAGTGATGACTGACACTGCACCTGCACCAGAAACACTCCTGAAAATTATTTGTTGCAGCTGTTCTGGTGTTTGTAACACACACCGTTGTCGTTATCGAAAACATGGGCTAGACTGTTCTCATGCATGTGGTCAATGACAAAATGGCCATTGTTACAACATGCATCATGATGAAGGGGAAATGTGAAATATGGAGATATGAAGCATTAGTCGCCATATTTGTATGACGCCATTTTGACCCATTTCCGGTAGCCCAATTTTAGTAAACTTTTGTTGCATATAAAAGAATAAATCAACACCATAAAACAAATTCTTGCAATGTTTTTAGGGTTGTTACCTACTTTGACTAAACTAACTCTTCCTTGGTGACTTTAGGATGTTAGCCGAACAAGCGCCAGAGCACAACAACCTGTAATTGTCCGCAGTGCTTCATTTCGCATAAACCAGCTATTTCCAGAACTTCTTTCTAGCTGTTTTTCCTGGTTAGTTAGTCTCCTTTGTTGGCTCGATTGTACTTATTTGCTGTATGGGTTTTAAGTGCATTTATTTTTTAATCTAAGAATTTGTGTTATGTCTTGCTTTTCAAGTTTGCGCAGTTTTTCTAGATTTCAGTTTTGCAGTTGTAAAATGTTTTCTTTATGGGTTTTATGTTATTGAAATGTACAAGTTAAAAAAAAACAATTCACGTTATTTTACGTTCTATTTTTACCCTTTACAATGAGACGAGTTTGGAAAGTTGGCCAACAAACAAGGAAGAGGCTATCGGAATTGTACGCCCCCCCCCCCCCCTTTATTCCTGAAAGCTCACCTTTTACCTCTAAGTAGGTGAGCTAGTTTTAACCAACTCCAGTTCCCTTTAATCCTAGAGATAAAAAAAAAATCCAAGGAAAGCCCAACTCAGACTGGAATTTTTACTAACTGTCGTTTAGGTAATGTACAGGTTCTTGATACGGGTGTCAAGTGCAAGGCAACTATCATTGTTAAACTTGAATTTATTACCTTTTCACTGTTTTGGGTGAAATGTAAATAAATGGTAAGTAAAGACAGCAACAGTTTCATAGCTGAAAGTGAAACAAGCCGCATCAGTATACCTATTCCATGAGTCTTTGGTTACGGCTCCCCCTGATCCCAACTCCTTGACGAGGTGGGGGGCTTAGGGATCCACTGCAGATAGAGTATGCTCCTTTATGCCTACGCTCTATGCTGTGGATCCAACTGATCATTGGGACCTTTAACTCCTTTACTCCTCCTCTCTTAAATTTTCCCATTTCCCTCCTTCTTCTTTCGTTGACGACCTTTGCATAGATTTGGACTATTGAATTGACTGCTCTTTTAACTTGATGGAGGGTGGAGTTGGACGGCATGCCACTCCACCCGTAAAACTAGAGTACCTGACGTGGTTGAGCGAGGGGAAATTTTTATGTCAAGCCATGCCCACAGTGCTGGGTCCGATCTCTTTGGACTGACGACCCTTAAGGCACTATGGGTATGGCGTATATCCAAGTGAGGATCCCAGAGCAGTTACCACTATGTAACAAAATTGCTCCTCCCCCAGTTGGGCCTCCCTGGTGAGAGGGACCTCATCTTGGACGAAAATATTATTATTATTCTATGGAAAATACACCAAACCCCACTATGACTTCTGGCATGGCAACGGACTATCACCAAGACACCCCAGTTAGAGAAGAGCAGGAAGGTATCAAAACTTGGTTACCATATAGACCAACAAGAAAAAACAGATATCGTGTTGATCCAACCTTGACCCATTTCGACTCCCTCTTTGGTCGTGGAAGTTGGTCAAGATTCCTTACTATGGAAACCGAAAACAGAATATCTGCATTGAAACTGGAAAACTTTTTGTTGAATCGACATTCAACTGCAGAAATGTCATTCAGACTAATAAAAGACCAAACGTGGTTAATTGAAACCACAACTAGAAGCCAATCGGAAATTACTTAACAATAAAAAATATTGACAATATGTACATATTAAAAAACATGACAACATGAACAGTGTACAGGGTACCATTGTACTCCCTGATGATGAAGAACCTTTAGAAAAAAATATATTGCTAGATTCCCTTAAAAAGAGATATAATAATGTCCAAGATTGCGAAATTTACAATATAAACAGTAGAAGAAGTAATGGAAAAACACTCAGAATAGCAAAAATAAAATTTGACGTCCAAGAATTACCTTTAAAAATTAAAATTATGGGCCAAAGCAGAGAACTAAGACCGTACGTTCCAAAACCGCTACAGTGCCAAAACTGTAGTAAATATGGACATACAAAGAAAAACTGCCGTAATACAGCGGTATGTGCATACTGTGGATCTGACGAACATTCCACACAGTGGAAGTGTGGTGAGCCAAAGTGTGTGAACTGCGGGCAAAATCACATTGCAAGATCTAAAGAGTGTAGGTATTATATATACAACACAGAATTAAAATTACTTCAAGAAAGAACAGGAATGCCCATAAAGGAAGCCAAGTTAGAATTAAAAGTCAGAGGAATGTATGATCCTGCTAGGAAACAAACGTTTTCTACTATAATTTCTAACAATGAGACAAAAATGGAAAAGGATAAGAATATTAAAACCCTAACAGAAAAAACGGAAGGAAAAATAACCACTTTGCATAAAGAAAACAGTTTAGCAAAAAACCAAGAAACATGCACAAATATTTGTTCAAATTCTTTTGAGATATTAAAAGAAATAGAATCTCAAGATGATACATGTATCACTGAAATGTTAGAAGAAAGTTATAATGAACTAGAAGCTAAAGATGAAAAGAGACCCCTGGAGAGGACTCCGCCCAAAACCAAAAAACCAACAATCATTAGAGAATTGTCTGTTAAAGCAAAGACTAACTACCCATCGAAAGAGCACAAACCAAGAAGTAAGAATATCCCATTGTCTCCTAAAATAGTAATAAAACCAATGGAAGCAACAACCCAGAACATCAAAGAAACAGCTCAGGAACAAACCATAGACGAAAATAATTACGTGATGGGAGAAGAGATTACTCCATCACCAATAATAGGAGCAGCAAAAGCAAATGAAAAAAGAACACCTCACAAAAACACATGTGGATGTAATAAATGTTTCATAGAATTATGCAACAAAAACAGAAATATAACAAAAGACAGTTTAACGAACACAATAAAAATTTTTATAAAATGTAGAAGAAGAGAGACTACTAGTTTGGACACTCACGGAAAAGGCTGTCTATGCATTGGACATCTAATATCTTATAAAGAAAAACAAATAAATGTCGTAAGTAAAATTTTAGAGAAAATGCAAATTGATGATCCACAAAGAGAAAATAGCACACTAACATAATATTTTCAACGATTACATTATACAATGGAACGTAAATGGCCTCCAGACCAGATTACATTTGGGAGAATTGCAACGATTACTTAAGGAATATGAACCTATGGTATTATGTTTGCAGCATGTGAATAAAACAATAACAACTATAGGTAAATATACCTTAGTATCTGCATCTAGAGAGGAAGAAGGAAATCTAGGTACTGCTATATATGTGCATAACAAAGTATGTTATGACAAAGTACTTATAAACTTTACTGACTTGCAAATATCAAGTATTAAAATACAAATTAAGAATTATAATTATGTGATTTATAATTTATACAACCAACCAAATAAAAACTATGACATTGATAAACTTAAAGATTTATTAAACAATACAAAGGAACCTACATTAATACTAGGTGATTTTAATGCTCATAGCCTAATATGGGACTGTAATTGCACAAACTCAAATAAAGCAGGGAAAAAATTAGAAGATTTATTGATTCAAACGACATTTGCTGTATAAATGATGATGAAATATCCACATATTTTTCAAGAACACATGGGACTTTATCCTCGGTGGACTTAACTCTATGTTCAACAAGCATAGTTGACAGATTGGATTGGAATACAGTTGATGACCTGCACACCAGTGATCATTTTCCAATATTAATTTCCTTATTGCATAATAGTCCTGTAAAACATGTTCCTCGTTATAACATTTTTAAAGCAGATTGGGAACAATATAAAAAGCATACTAAAAATATCCCACCATTTGAATATTTCAAAGACCACAATGAAACTAATAAATTTGTAGTTGGTTTCATTAAAAATGCTGCTGATAAATCAACACCAAAGACAAAACCCCATCCAACAAAACACAAAGTTCCATGGTGGTCTGATAGGCTAACAGAGTTAATAAACACAAAACACTCAATAGGGAGACGATTAGATAATTTGAATAAAAAATTCACTAAAATAAATACAAAATTTCCAATATTAGAAGGAACTTTGCAAAAAATGACTATATTATTGCTAGAAATTGATACTTTAAAACCTGTATATAACAAAACATCTGCAAAATTTAAAAAGGAAGTAATTCAAGGAAGAATAATTTCTTGGAGGAAATACGTATCAAATCTCTCAAATAATACTCCCATACAAAAAATATGGGAAAAATTCAGAAAAATAAATGGTACCCATGTTAAACCACCTAGACATGCGATATTAAAAGATGGGAAGAGAATACTTAATCCAAAAGAAATAAGCAATATAATAGGAGAAAACTTAGCAAATGTAAGTAGTGATAAGAATTTGGATGAACACTTTCGTACAAAGAAAAATAGTATAGAATTAATAACAATAAATTTTGAAACAAGGGAAGATATATATAATAGAAAATTTAGTATGGAAGAATTGGAATATGCTCTCTCGAACAGCAATAAATCTGCTCCTGGAGGTGATAATATTTGTTTTGAGATGATATGCCACTTAGGACCTTTGGCAAAGTCATACTTATTACAATTTTATAATCATTTATGGCTTCGGAATTTGTTTCCTGATGAATGGCGTAAAGCTATAATCATTCCTATCCCCAAACCTGGGAAGGATCCAAGCAATGTTAACAATTACAGACCAATATCTCTAACAAGTTGCTTATGTAAATTACTTGAAAAGATGGTGAATGCTCGACTAACGTGGCACATTCGAGAAAATAAAATTTTGACTCCTACTCAATTCGGGTCGCAATGTAACAGGTCTACATTAGATTCTCTCTCTTTTCTAGAAGACCATATACGCAGAGGATTTGAACGAAAACAGGTAACTGTAGCTGTCTTTTTTGACGTTGAAAAGGCTTATGATACTACATGGAGGTATCCTATATTAAAAACTTTACAAAATAACAACATCCGTGGACATTTACCCAAATTCATCCAAAAATTTCTGACAAAACGCAGTTTTCAAGTGAGAATTGATGATACATTGTCCAGAACATTTCCACTTAAAAATGGTGTTCCACAGGGAAGTGTCCTTAGTGGCACACTATTTACCCTTGCAATAAATGATATTAGTAAAACTTTACCTACTGGAATTAAAAGCAACCTTTGTATGGATGATTTTGCCATCTATTATTCAGCGTCTCGCATTAAGCATGCAGAACGCATTATTAACAAAACTATAAGAAAAATAGATGAATGGACATCATCTGTAGGATTTAAATTAGCCATACATAAGACACAAGCAATCGCTTTCTACAAAGATAAAAGGTGGATGAAAAATGAAGAAATAGATTTGAAAATCAGAAGTCATAATATACCAATTGGCCAAACAGCAAAATTCTTAGGATTAGTACTTGACACTCATTTAAACTGGAAAGCCCAAATAGCATACGTGAAATCAAAATGCAAAAAAAGCTTTAAATCTAATTAGAAAATTATCAAGCACTACATGGGGAGCAGATAGACAAACCCTTACATTGCTATATAAAGCAACAGTACTGTCTATCATTGATTATGGCAGCGAAATATACGGCTCGGCTTCAGACACAACACTGAAATTATTAGACTCGGTTCACAATGAAGGTCTTAGAATATGCTCAGGAGCCTTTAGATCATTACCAACCTCTTCTTTACAGGTTGAATGTGGTGAACTACCTCTCTCTCTCCATAGAGAGTTAGTGACAATGAAGAGTGCCCTAAAGATTCAGTGTAGTGATTCCCCAACAAAAAAACTATTTGAATTGCGTGATACATTTATTAACAATCATATACCACCTTTCCCAATAAGAGCTAGAAGACTGTTTGAGTCACTTAATATAAATTCACAATTACCTTCAATAGTAAAATTACCGCCTCCATGGAATATGAATAAGATAAAAATTTGCACTAACTTAAAATATTTATCAAAAAATTACTTGTATACTCCAGAACACCATAGAAAAGGTCCTCATTACGCAGTATATACGGATGGATCCAAATCAGAATACGGAGTGGGATATGCTGCAGTGTCCAAGGACAAAACATACCAGTTCTCTCTTCCCAACGATGCTTCTGTATTTACAGCAGAGTTATATGCAATAACATCGGCCATAGAAATAATCAAAGAACACCCCTTTAATAATTTTGTGATTTATAGCGACTCTAGAAGCGCTATAGAAGCCATTAAAAGGTACAATCCCAGAAATGATATTGTGCAACAGATTAAGTTTTTACTCCATAAATTATATAATAAGGGAAAAAATATTGAAATATGTTGGATCCCTGCCCATGTCGGAATAAAAGGAAACGAAGAAGCTGATAAAGCAGCCAAGGAGGCAGTCCACATGATGAGATCAAGTATAAACATCCCTATTAGTGACTATATAGCTCATTTAAACACAATCATTGTAAATAAATGGCAAAATATATGGAGCGAGGAATCAGAAAGTAATAAACTAAAACAAATAAAACCTGATGTTAAGAAATGGAGCTCCATATATCAGAGAGAGAGACACACACAAGTAATCTTGACACGTCTACGTATAGGCCACACTCGTCTGACACATGGGCACTTGATGAGCAGCCCACGTGACCCTGCTCCAGAGTGCCCACAGTGCAAGGTGTTGATAACTGTCGGACACGTGTTGTGTGAGTGCCCAAGGTATGACCAGCAGAGGCTATCAACCTTTGGTAATAAAAGAATAAAAGAAATTTTGTCAGAATCTTTCTCATTTTCAGTGGTTCCTGTTTTAACATTTCTAAAGAAATCTGATTTAATTAATAAAATATAATAACGATACAAAAACCTCAGAGCAATTAATGAATTTTAGATCAAATTTTTAAGATTTTATTGAATTGTCATTAATTTTAATACACCTTTTTAATAAGTATGTATGGAATCGTGAGTAAATGTATTTATTGCGTGTTTGAGTTCTAGTATGGAAGTCTGTGCCCCTGTGCAGTTTTATAATTTATTTATTATACTTCATGACCTATTTGGTACCGGTTCCTGGCCTTTGGCCTAGACCTGGCATTTTATCTAATCCTTCGGGCCAGCCCTATGAGAGCTGAAAGTCCGCTCAGTGGTCTGGTTAAACTATTTTTATAATAATAATAATAAAAATTGGTTACGGCTGTTATTTTTGCTGCTACTTTTCCAAAGACTTTGTTCACATTTTTTTCCCACACCTAAATATATTTCAGCACCATTTACAACCGCATTTCCCACACACCGAAAGAGTAATTGGTCAGCTTTCTAAATTAGAGATGCTTTAAAATCTAGTCAAGTAATATTTTCTCGCCTTAAGTGGAACACTCAAAAGTAAAGGCCGCTTGTTTCTTGATAAAGAAAATTACACAGAAAGAATGAGCCATAAACTAAACGATCTCTCTCTCTCTCTCTCACACACACACACACACACACACACACACACACACCCCAGAGGTAGGACTATATGTAAAATAGGAGGTGATATTAATAGTACTGATAAAAAACAAACAGCAGCTTTTAAAATGGATAACAGCAGAACTTCATACAATGGAAATGAAAGTCGAAGCTCATGGTGTAGAGGCCTTTTCAAGATATGGAACCAGTAATGTTTGGCTATATTTTGAAACCAGAATCATCAAAATAGCTGAGGTCAACTTTTTCTTAAAATCTCGGAGTCTTGCATGTTATCTCTCTCTGGACCCTTCTCCGGTTGACTTGCTTTTGTTTGTGTGGGTTTTATAATTTTGCAATTTCGTGAAAATTAAACAAAATTAGTAATTGGGATCTTTAGCTCATGCGTTCTTTGAAATTACATATGAGATATTTTTGGATTTTCCATTAACAATTAACTACCTCTTGCAATTATCTATAACAACATAAATTCAGATGCAAAAGTACTTGAATGTATTTTTGGATCACGTTAAGATTACCGAACCCACTAATTTTCAAGACAATATTATACCACTAATATATATATATATATATATATATATATATATATATATATATATATATATATATATATATATATATCGAGCCAG
This sequence comes from Macrobrachium nipponense, assembly GCF_015104395.2. Lineage (NCBI taxonomy): Eukaryota > Metazoa > Arthropoda > Malacostraca > Decapoda > Palaemonidae > Macrobrachium > Macrobrachium nipponense. Next base: position 104,017,813 of record NC_061108.1, read on the forward strand.
TATACGGAGTCAGGTCCATACAGAGTTGAGGGGGGGGGGGGCCAGTCAGGGGGGTTGAACGACCCCCACCCCCCAAAAAACTCTGGATGTCCATATTTTCTGTGACTATCCTTTTCATTGAACTGTACTTACAAAGTAATAAATAGTTAATGTTATTTTGTGAAGTCAAAGTATGTAACATAACTATAAATAAATTAATATGCATGTTCTCGTTAACATAATATATGAGTCAATCAATAAAACTGAAGAAATATTCTTGAATTTCAGTGCAAACTTTCAACATTATAAGTAAAATTCTGTTAAGCAAAGTCAGTACTTTGAATAACATCTAATCGGGTGGAAGGGCAAAGACCGCATACCGAAAATTTCTTCTTATTATAACCAAAATAACATTTTCTATTATTTCATCTTTTATATAGACATTTATTGAACAAATGGTCCAGTTTTGGGAAAAACGATCCACCCCCCACCCCAACAGGAATAAAAAAAAAAAAAAAAAAACTCTAGGTACGGGCCTGGGAGTAGTGATTTGGCTTAACAACGGTTACTTCCAACTTTACAGCTTTTACGAAAGATAATCGGCGAGTCTAGTACAACGACAGGAACAAGTTCCGCTGACAAGAACAAACCTAACATATTCTAGAGTGTCATGTCCTAACCTAACCAGACCTTACCTTCCTAACCTCACTTAAGGCGCCGTGCCCAGAGCTTTGGCCGTTGCCCTGACCTGGCAGAGGCAGGGAACGGCAGCGCCTATCCTCACCCTGGACCCTTCCGCAAGTAACAAGACATCAGAAAGGCCTGAGCCCGTCGTTCCGCACACTATTCATCGTTCCAATGATGAATGCCTTTCCCGCACAAAACCAACTTGAGCTGAAAGTGCCTAACGCTAGTATTGGAACGAGAAAGAGAAAAACGTAAGGTTTCTAAGTACTCTGCCTCCCATTCTTAAGGTAAGGGATATTTTCCGTGCAATACTATATGGAGGACAGGGGGTTAACCCTCCTGCAAGTAGCTGTTGTGTAAGGTGATGGTGATTGGAGAACTCTCACTATGATTTGTAAGGTTCTAGGTCATGTAGCCTAGTGAAGCTACAACTACAAGACGGAAGTGTAGGTTAGGCCAGGATCCATCGAAGGGTTTCACTCGACGAATTTTCAGGTAAGGGTATTAATATTAACATCATTGACATTGGGTCTTGACAACACTGTACAGACAGAAGGAGCGAAAAATGGTTGAGGAAGGACACTGGAGAGAACACAAGAAATCTTATGAGAGACAAGACAGAGAATAACAAACTAAACATTAGAGAGAGAAATGTCGGCGACCCCATAGTCTTTATAAGCATCGCATTCATTATTTGATGTTCGTTGAACATCGAAAAGTGTATACGATTTTCAGTTAGGACTGTTAGGCTGAGCTTTTCGTTATCACCTGTCTATACTTCTTATTGTTACCTGATTCGAGGTAAAATCGACACCATAAGAAAAACATCTCTAAATGCGCCCCAGTAATATATTATTATTTGCTGTATTTGAACGACAAATACTTTTTAACGATGATAAGCTTTAAACGTGTTTAGTGGCAGAGAAGGGGCGAACGCATTCTTATACGCAGGTCGCAGACCTATATGCTTTGACCTCGCACTTGTCTTGTCTATCTATACATAATGTCTGTCATCAAAATAGTAGACCGATTCTTGAAAGCAGAGCCCAGCGATGGTTGTAAGGTAACATATTGAGATTATCTGGTTTAGTATTATCCAGTTAGTTGCCGAATGTGAGTAAATTATTTCTATTAGAAATAAGATGCTTCTTTCAACGTACTGAGTAATCATTTTGAGTTTTTAGCTTCATTAGGCTCACATAGGATAAGGTAATTGATTATTCACGTTTTCATTTTACATCACTTTTGCAATATTTTATACGTCGATAATCTCGTTGTTTCCATGAAATAAAACTGTTGTCAATAGCCAGATCTCAATGCTCTCCCGCCAGTATTTTAAAGAGCATCTCGCCCTCCTCTCCCAGTGCACTATAAGCTTAGCTCGTTTTATGCTTATGGAGTGATTTCTGCCTAATTTCTTACAACAAGCAGTTAAGGAAAGTTAGCATTGAGGCATTTAAGAAAGTACAGGTATGCAAAATTCGGAGTAGAAACGATTTTGAGAGGACTGAGCGGCTAGACGCCTAGACGTGTATGTTTTACAATTGTATTCGCTACCTAATATTAGATTGTTATCAATTAACATATTTTAAGTTTAACTCTGTGCCAGTTCCGTGTCCGTTCCGTGAAGTTGAGTATCGCCGCCACCGATATTTTTTAAGTTTTTACACGGACGTGTTGTAAAAATCACCAACATGGAGAAACAAATAAAAAAGAAGGATTTGGCCTTTTTTAAACATTCAAAGTAATGTACTGCCACTTAGTAGCAAAATAAATGTCTAAGATTTGTTTTTCTTCCAGGAAAATCTAGCACGGATTTGAGTAGATAATTACAGTAACTTGCCTGCTACAAAATATTTATATTATTATTTTAGCTCCAGTAAACTGCTAATCGTTCCCTCGGTTTTATAGCCATTGTGTCTGTCTTGCTTCGTTAGGTTAGCCTCTGCTTTGTTGAACAATATGTAGAAACAGTTGTTGGACATTCTAAAGTAATGGAGAAAATGGGCTCATAGCATAAACGGGAGATGTAAACAAGTAAGAAATAGCAACAAACATAAGCGCTATATCAAGTCTAACTGTCTCCTATTATGTAGGCAGTCTTTTATAAAGTGCTAATAACAATCGCTAATAATATTGAAAGCAATAAATTTTGTATCAGATAAGTGCAGACTGCCACACTGAGATAAAAGCGATACCAGTTCAGTTTCAGCTGAAGCCCTAAATCCCAAACTCATTTAGGTAATTTCGCTCCCCTCCTCCCCCCGCCCCTATTCTCTGGTAGTTCTCGTAGGGGGATAGTGCCGTCAGTGCACATCGTGTTGTGCACCGTGGGGATTACTGAAGGTTCTTAATTTGTAAGGTGCCTTCGGTCCCCAGCTGCAACCCCTTAAGTTTCTTTTACTGTACCTCCTTTCTTATTCTCTTTCTTCCAACTTATTTTCCACCCTCTCCTAACAATTGATTCATAGTGCAACTGCAAGGGTTTCCTCCTGTTACACCTTTCACACCTTTTACTGTCCATTTCCGTTTCAGCTCTGAATGACCCCATAGGTCCCAGTGTTTTGCCTTTGGCCTAACTTCCATATTCAATTAAATTCTATTCTCTGGTTCGTATATCTTACATTCACCAGTATTTCTTACTGGCAATTCGTTTTTGTCATCACGGCCCGGATATCAGTAGTAACTCAAAAGGGCACATTCATCATTACGGACGATTTTTGCCTTATATATATATATATATATATATATATATATATATATATATATATATATATATTATATATATATATATATATAAGCAACACTTATAAGGGACCCCGAGGAGAGACCAGGGTTTTTGGATGGGGAAAACCCAAAATCAAGAGTAATGCCCTTGTAAAAATTGTAGGAAATGCATGAATCACATAATCGGTCAAGAAAATGAAATTTATGTGTATCTGCATTAGCACGAGGAAAAAAAAATCACTTAGCATGAAAATGTAACAAGGACAGGTACTACAGGGTTGAATACTAACCTAACCTAACTTATCTAGAGCGTCGGATCCGTCCATAACCCTTCCTATAAAGGAAGTCGGTGTCACCTGGTCTGTCATCGGAGTATCGTATTCATAATAAATTTGTAGCAACACTGCTGATTGGATTAATTCCATATTATTTTAATGGATTGCTACCAAAACACTTATCTAATTGGTTGGAAGACCCGGGATTATATATATATATATATATATATATATATATATATATATATATATATATATATATATATATATATATATATATCCCGGGTCTTCCAATATATAATAATATATATATATATATATATATATATATATATATATATATATATATATATATATAATCCCGTGTCTTCCAATATATATATATATATATATATATATATATATATATATATATATATATATATATATATATATATATATATATATATATATATATATATATATATATATATATATACTATATATATATATATATATATATATATATATATATATATATATATATTATATATATATATATATATATATATATAAATATATATAAATGATCCCGTGTCTTCCAATTAGATAAGTGTTTTGATAGCAATCCATTAAAATAATATGGAATTAATCCAATCAGCAGTGTTGCTACAAATTTATTATGAATACAGTAGTACTCCGATGACAGACCAGGTGACACCGACTTCCTTTATAGGAAGGGTTATGGACGGATCCGACGCTCTAGATAAGTTAGGTTAGGTTTAGTATTCAACCCTGTAGTACCTGTCCTTGTTACATTTTCATGCTAAGTGATTTTTTTTTTCTCGTGCTAATGCAGATACACATAAATTTCATTTTCTTGACCGATTATGTGATTCACGCATTTTCTACAATTTTTACTAGGGCATTACTCTTGATTTTGGGTTTCCCCCATCCAAAAACCCTGGTGTCTAATCGGGGTCCATCATAATTGTTGCTTACATGCAGAGTGGAGAAGAAAACACAAAACGGAAGGGCGTGTAGCTACTATAACAGCAATGGTAAGTATTTCATACAAGACAACTAGGCAGAAAAATAAATGGCTCTGTACATAGTTGTTACTGAGTTAAAAGCCACAATAATGGATATGATACGGTATTGTGGCTTTAACTCATGTCAGGTAACGACATAGTGATGCACCATAGATGGCTGTTACTGATGCATCGATGGTGTTACCCGTTTTACTAATAGCCCCCTTAGTAGACTTCCAACGTGTCTAAATTGACTGTTTTATCTTAAGTGGGATCATCCCATTATTTAACTTGCAAACAGCTCCTTGTTGTTAGCTTGTCGAACGCAGGAAATGGAAAACCAGCTGTTTATCTATCTGATGAGAAATTCCGTGTTATGTGGCAGACATTCGGCAGCTGCACAGGGCGCTGCTAACTGGAAAGAGTGACAAACATATCAGAATCCAGTGAGGAACGTCACTTTTCATCAAAGCATGTACGCCATTATTTTTGCCAGACATTACGAATGCATTCTCAGTACAGAGAGCAAGCCATTTTTGAAGATCAGACATTTTTTTAAGCATTACAAATTGCGACAGCATTGTGCTCTTTTAGTTCAATCATGGCCAGAAAAGTTACCGCAATCTTATTGGCATTTGAATAATATCAAATGGTAACATTCAACAGTTTCGTGACGAATTAGGCTCAAATTGCTACTGCCCATGTCACATTTCAAGTGCTGAGCAATAACATTGCACATTACAGCAGTAAGGAGTGAATTATATATTTTTAGTTCATTGCAACCTTTACTACTGGACAAACGTCTTGCATAAATCAGCCACGTGATCTATTACTCGAATTGAACAATCACATACAATAAAGATACAAATATCCCAGGGCTGATTTTCTTAAAAGAAATTAGCAACTCCTTGAGGATGGATGATCGCTGAACGGTTCTGCTGCCTTCTTAACTTAATTTTGCCACAAACTGTCACTTACAATACAATATCCCTTCATGTCACCACCCTATGTTTTTCTAAATATCTTTAAATCTAGAGTCATTAATCCACTCATCTTGAAATCGTTTTCCATGTGATTTCCTACTGATTTTCACTCTATAGCAACGCAAATGTTTTCATTTGGTGGTTGGGAGAAATCCTAGCATATATTATTATTACTAATTATTATTATTGTATCTACATGTATTATTATCATTATTATAATTGGCATCTTGTGGAAACGCACTAGATTTCGTGCTAGATCTATCCAAAATGGGTGGATATGACAAGTAGGAAGGAAAAGACTACTAAAATGCTTATAAACGCCCTAGATGTAGCGCGGAACGCGCAAAAATTGCAACTTTAATATCATATTCAGTTGAACTACGTTCAAACTTTCCTTGTAATACCACCAATGAAGAAATTTTAGTCACAATGTGTAAAACGTATCATCGCATTATGTCAAATTTGTTGACCACCTGCTGTAACTTTCAGTTCTCCTCTAGCAATTCGAATAGTTAAGTAACCTAATGCTGCATGCATTAAGATTACCAACCAATTCATTTTATTAAGCTACTTTCCTTAGTACTGTATGAGGTACATAGGCTTTTGTAGCCCTATTAGGCTTAGCTGTGTATTGATAACATTCCAAGTTGTTCTTTCCACAAGCATTCCTATGTTGGAAATGACTCAATCGGTCTAGGAACTTCTGGGATCGGTCAAAGTCATTTCCGGACAACAGTGTATGAAAATGCTTACCTGTTTGAGGAATTTTTGGCCGTTTCCCCTTTCACGTGTAATTTTTGTTTATTCGCTATGCCCTTGTAGCATTGATGCTGTTATGCTTCCAATGCTATCAATACTTGCAACTATTGATATATTCGTGTAAGCGAAATTCATAAACAGGTCAGTGACATTAGACCATTAGCCCCCGAAATAGTTATAATTTGACATAAGATTTTGATTACATATGGTGGTAAAACAGTATATAAATGGTAGTATAAGTGAATTTTCATAATTTTTAATAATTTTCCGTGTCCAGTTTGAATATTTAGGTTAAAAAAACACCAGAGACAAAATAAATATATTTATTTTTATAGTGTAAAATAAAAAAAAAAATAAAAAAAAATTAATCATGTAAGGACTAAGGTAGACAGATAACTCGTCGAGCAAGGCAATATCTTGCACTAATTTATTTATTTATTTACTTTTTTTTTTTTTTTTAACCAAGTGACAGGTACCTTTATTCAGTTGATAACAAGTCTGCGAGTAATGTAGTTTATCGAAACATGAGCCTTATGCATACCTCGACACTGATCGCCAAAACCATACAATTGCCCACGTATCGCGTATAAGAGCCCTTATTAAAGAGGTTATGGAAGACATTTCTCCTTTTTCTTTGTTTTTCAGTTTCTCCGACAACAACCATGAAACGTTTACGGCTTTCTTTCGTCATGACATTACCATAATTGTTTCTTTTTTATGTTATGTGCTAGTAATCGTCCTCCTTTTTTTAAATTCAAACTCCAGTTTCCTTCAAGGCAGATACTTACATAGTAATCCAAAGTTAACATTTTCAAAAAGTTTCATACATTTATAAAAACAAAAATAAATGCATTCATGCCATCTTCATATATAGTGCAATCCGTATGATTAATAGCGATATTCTAATAAAAAAAAAACAGCAACGCTGTATTCAATTTTTTAATGAAGCGTAAAATATAAAATACTGAGTAAAGAATTGTTATACCGATAAGAGGGAATGCTCTTTATTGAACTGATAACATTAAACCCAGTGTCTGATAAGGAGCATGCAGTATGTATGTTTTTAATTTTAATTGTAGGTGATTGGTAAGTAATGAAAGTAATCATAATGGAAAGATGTACGGTATATACACGCCAAGAAAAGATTTTTTTTATCGCTCCGTGGGGTCCTACAGAAACTTCTTGCTTTCGATTGGGACCGGAACACCGTGGTTGAAATCGATGGTATGGTTACTTTCTCTCCCTCTAATGTGAGAAAGTTTAGGAACTGGGTATTTAGCGCACTTATTTAAAATCTACATTCTTTAATAATCTAACAACAACATAGATTTTTGACGATGATGAGGTTGATTTCATATAAAGTTTATCCAAAAATAAAGAATTAAACGTTTCAAGCTCGTAATTGTATACATAAACTAAGAATCTAATAAATTAATAATCAGCGCTGAAAATTTTTTTTTTGAGCGGTTTCCAGCAGGAAGTGATGTATCCATTCAAGACCGACGCCTAACAACACATGAGGCAGCACAAATGTAAGAAAAAAGCAATCAAAAGATCTGAAATGTTTCATTTTTCTGTGTTCGTGTGCATTGCGTGTTCTATTGTTATATAACCGCATCAATTGAAGTGCGAGAATCTCTCCTTTTTTTAAGTGCTGAATACCCTCATAGTAGACGACACTTTATTGTTATATCGAATTAATTCTGCCCTTCGGTCTTCCAGTAATCTCCGTGAACGGAGAACAATAAATTCATTTTTGTTTACAATAATTGTTGTTCACAATCATTTTCATGCGCATACTAAGAGGACTAATATGATTCCTTAATCACCGGGCTAGGAATATCCCTTAAGCTCTTTAGAATATTCTGTAGCTTTGAGACGCTCCACGTTGCCAGTTACCACAGACAGTCAGCAAATAGGAAGATATTTTTATTAACAACAAACTTTTATTTCGATTAGAGACTAAAGAATGTCACAAAAGGATTGAAAGTTTAAATGTGGGCCAGAATCACATGTACTGGGGATCAAGTGATGTCGCTAGCGGTCCCAGCTCACATATCGAGAACTGAAGGCAAAAGTGGAGAAGGAAAGTAAAGCAAAACAAAAACCTGCATCATGTGAGATGATATATATCAATTATAATAGCAAAATACTACTTACGATGTTTCTCTGAATGTAAATTATACACTAGACACTGTACGCATTCAACATGAATTCTGTGGCTTCTTGCATAGCGTGCTTTGTATTTAAGTCAGTGGCGAAGGTTAGTTGGATGATAATGGCACTGGCCATTATTTAATTTTGTTCTGGAATCGTCATAAATCATAATAACTAACGTAAAATTACCATCTGTTATGTTTAGCATATAATATACATGAAGAATAACAAGACGATCAAATTTCAGGGGAACAGAAATACAGTAGTGGGTAATCAAAGACTAAGTTGCATTTAAAACTTACACGCCATGTGGCGTACTTACCAAGTTAGTCTTGCCTACCTTAACCAAACCTAAATGTATCTTACCAACGTCATCTACCAAAACATCATCTAACCTTTGTCCTTCTGTTATTAGTTGCATCCATTGGTACTTTATTCAGCTCATAAAGTTTATATTGCTTACTTATCCAGTAATGACATGAATTTAAGGTACTAAATGTCTTTGATATGGTAGCTGATACATCTGATGTATTCTGACTAAACTTCTATACTTGATTATAGTACAGGAATTGTTTTTCAAACCAGTCATTGGATTGTCTAAAGTAAGACGTCCTCCTAGCCATTTTGTTATAGTAAGCAAAATCGTAAGACATCAAAAATTAAAGCTGAACAGCAGCAGACAAATTTTTGGCGCTGGTAATTGACTGTCTGGTTTATTTTCCACGAAAGTGAGATCAATTGCCGCTCGTGTCCAAGCATGGATTCCCTCGCTTTAATCTTTGCACGCTATCCTTTCCAGATGGTTTACTCCTCCCTTTCTTTATCATATTGTACTTGACTGTACAGACATAGTTGTACCCACCAGGGAAAGAATAACATTAACACAGTCCCATGTATGGAGTAGAAATTGTAATAAAACTAAATAACACTTAACACGAAACACAGAATTATCCCAGTTACTTTTACAGGTTATTCCATTTTCACTACACTCACTACTTATCAGATTGCTAAAATCATATTAATCTTATTGTGATGCGATCATCTTATTGTTTTTAGTTTGACGAAATTTCTCGTGAAAATGTTTCTTGTTTTTTCAAGCAGAAGGAACTTTCGTATGAAAATTTTCCACCTTGCCTTCAGACTTTGTCCTATTTGCCTTGCTCCGATTTCTGAACAATTCGTCGATTTCCTCCAGAGAAAGTCCTTTGGTTTCTGGCAGTGCAAATGCCACAACAGCGACCATTATAATACAAGATGCAGCAAACACCCAGAAGATACCCTGTTCTCCAGTAGTTTTTATCATCTCTGGAAAAGCTTGAGTTGATGCAAATGTGCCCATAAAAAACACAACGTACAGATAAGAAACCCCCAGAGCTCGGAGTGGTGTGGGTAATACCTCACCCCGGAGTAGACTGGCCATGGCCTGGATGGCACACACAAATGGAGTATATACAAATAAGGATGCAAGTGGAACCCACGAAAAGGATGATACCTCGTAGCCATTGTTTTGTAAGAAGAAGAAAACTCCCAGGATGAATAAACATGATGCACAAACGATGTTTGAGATGATGAAGATAGGTTTATGACCCACACTGTCAATAAACATCAAAAATGTAATAATAGCAGCTACTCTAACTGAGCCAATTAGCACTGCACAGGTGTATGGATCCATATCTGTACCAGCGGCTTGGAAAATGGGCACAACAAAAGTAGCAATGGCAATATTACCACTGAAATGAACAGCAAACATCAAAAATGTCAAAAGAATAAAACGAGGATAAACTTCTGGTGCACACATCTGTTTTAGTTGCTCTACAATGCCCATCTGTGAAGAATTTGTCTTTTCAAGCTGTTCAACTATATTTGTGAGCTCTCTTTTTACATTATAAGAGGAACCCCGGTAAAAGGCTAGTGCTTCTTGAGCCTCTTCAGTTCTACCTCTCGTCACCAGCCATCGAGGTGAGTTTGGAAGTAGGCACAATCCAATAAAAGGAGGGACCGTGGTTATTATACCACATGCAATAGATATTTGCCGCCAAGTTAGACCGAATGTTCCAATAACGTATACCAGGAGGAATCCTAGCTGCCTGCATGTATCTGTCATTCCACTCAGTCTCCCGCGGATATCACTGTGTGCTATCTCAATCACATAATTGTTGGATGCTGCTCCTATAAATCCTTGGCCTGCCCCAAGAACTGCTCTAATAACCAGCAGCAGCCAGACTTTTGTAGAGAAAGCCAATGCAATCCACAGCAAAAGAAGCACAGGCAGTGTTATCAGAAGAGTGACCCTTTGCCCCAGACGAAGATTCATTCCTCCGGCTAGTAAGGAGCCTATTATTGCTCCAATGTGCACTATACTGCCTGGAATAGTAAAAATGTTTATAGATTAATTTCCTGCAATTGTAAAATGTTCACTGTTTGCTTGTAACAGAATTAAAATTTATGGCTTAGTATATACCCGCCCGAATTGCTAAAATGTTGATTAGAATACTGTTTGACAACTTAATTTAATCATCGGTTATTTTGAAACCATTCTTCCTCCAGGAAATTTTTAGGAAGCGTAGATAATGACAGATTATGACGCTTTCGTATCTTGGTAAAAATGATTGCAAAATTGCATAGAAAATGTAAAATCCTCAACAGTTTATATTTACTTATTAATATTTACTTTTAGCTACATCATGTGTCCTCTGAAACACAATTTTTGAATTTAAAAACCAATTAAGACTATGACAGGTTTTGCGACTGAAAAATGGCAATGATCGTTTAAATCTGCAATAAAAGGAAGTAAACTAATTGTATTCTAAACTAGTGTGATTGCAGACACCACCCTACTTACAAACGAGTTACGTTCCGGACGGCTGACTGTTTGTATGTTGAAGTGTTTGTAGGTTGGTTACTATACTCTTCTTGCCTGTTTAGATATAGTATGATATCAAATCAATTTAGAACTGTGGATTTTTCATCATAAAACACAAAACACTGTACATACAGTACGGGAAGTACAGAATCGGCAAAGCGGACTCCTGGGGCGCTCTGAGCTCAATTTTCATTTGCGATCCCGTTTATTTGTATCTGAATGTTTGTAAGTTGAATGCTCTCAAGTAAGGCGGTGTCTGTATCTTAAAAGTATCACGTGTAATAAGCATTAGTTATCATGACTTTGATGATCACGTTGGCAGTGATGAATGGAACCAACTTGCACTTACTGTAAAGTCCCACTTGGTTGGTGTCGAGGAATAAGTCTCCGGAGTTTACATCCGTCAGCTGTGATAGGGTCACTGATGGCAGGGCCACTATGGCTCCGATGATAACGTGAGTCATGGCAGCAGTCAGTGCCCCTACAATCTTGGGAAGAAAAGATTATATTTATATATATATATAATATATATATATATATATATATTATATATATATATATTAAACGGGCGGAGGTTTCTCTAAACCCAACTATACAATGAAGGTAGGGGAAGCACACCAACAGGTCAAGGAACTCATATTTATTAAGTTGCAACGTTTCGAAGCCAACCAGCAGGCCTCATTTTCAAGCTAAAAAGTAACAATATCTAATTAGTACAATAAAATTAAGCTACAATATTAAAATACACAATGTAAAGTACAATAAAACATTCACAGTTAAAAACACAAATAAGGACCAACCGTTGAGTGTGAAGACAGAGGAAGGACTAACAAAAAACGTAAGCAGTTCACGAGAGGTAAAGAGGTGTAGACGTGGCATGGGTGTTCAGTGAGGGGACCAGTTTTTTAATAAACAAAGATTCATTAATTATTAATTTTATGTATTTTAATATTGTATCTTTTTAATTTTATTGTACTATTAGATATTGTTACTTTTTAGCTTGAAAATGAGGCCTGCTGGTTGGCTTCGAAACGTTGCAACTTAATAAATATGAGTTCCTTGACCTGTTGGTGTGCTTCCCCTCACCTTCATTGTATATATATATATATATATATATATATATATATATTATATATATATATATATATACACACACATATATAAATATATATATATATATATATATATATATATATATATATATATTTATATATGTGTGTGTGTGTATACCGTAAAGGGGTAGTGCTATCAGTGCATTCTTGCGGTGCACCATAGGCTTAACTTAAGGTTCTTTGCAGGTCCGCCGTCAACCCTTAGCTGCAAACCCCTTTCATTCCTTTTCATTTGTTGCTGTACCTCCGTTCGTATTCTCGTCCATCCATCTTACTTTCCATCCTCTCCTAACAATTGATTTATGGAGCAACTTCAAGGTTTTCCTCCTGTTACACCTATAGAATTTTTTTTAGTGCCAGTGTCCCTTTCAGCGCTGAATGACTTCATAGATCCCAGCGCTTGGCCTTTGGCCTGAATTCTGTATCTAATTATATATATATATATATTTATATATATATATATTATTATATATTATATTATTTTATATATATTATATTGTAGAATATAGAATTTAGGTTAAAGCCCAAGCGCTGGGACCTATGAGGACATTCAGCGCTAGAACGGAAATTGACAGTAAAAAGGTTTGAAAGGTGTAACAGACGGAACCGAGGTTGTTACTGGACATTATATCAATATTATTATTCTAAATCGACTGAAGAATCTACAAGCTCTACTCATTGATTTGATGATGTATGCTAAATGCAGTGCTCAGATATCTCGTCCAGATGATATTGACTTCAAGGAATTAGGTACGTGGATGTCTGCTTTTTGTTAATAACCAGATTTTTCAAATATCAATTAATCTTCATGAAGGAGGTTTACTCAGCTTACTGTTAACAGTTATTATAAAACTTATTAACTTATTATGTCCACTTATGCTGTTTGTCACCATGGCTTGTAGAAGATCGATTTATATTAATCCGTACCTGGCCCTTTTTGACGATATATATATATATATATATATATATATATATATATATATTATATATATATATATATATGTGTGTGTGTGTGTGTGCGCGCGCGTGTGTGTGTATGTATGTATGTATGTATGTATTTATAATGCCTATAAATTGACAAATAATTAACCGAAAATTTCGTTTAATGTGCAAGTTATTTCCGAGGAGATCGTTCGAATCCCACTTGTGACAAAACACACGTCACTTGAATGTGAGTTATCCCCGAGATATAGTGAGCTGGATATTAAGCGAATTTTGTGGCTTCTTATCGGTTAATATAAGAAATGTCCTGGTGTATGTGACATATAAATATACGTATGTGTGTGTATATGTATGTATATACACATGTTAAAGGGTACTTTAAGTTTATTTTTCATTTTATGTATGTAATTAAGATAAGAATATATTTCTTAAGTTAATAGCTTAATGTTTTCCTTTTCAAGACAGGTCGTGAATCTTCACGTGACATGGTCTCATCGGAGTCAAGTAGGACAGACAGGGCGAGAGAGGAGGCTTTGTGGAGGACAAAAGAACTTACGCAACGTAAAATGGTAAATTGTCTCGAAACAAGTGTTGTATTTCCATTTGGACTAATTTTCTACTTTTCTTCTGCACCATATTACATTCAGTATCTGACCCTTAGTTCTTTAACGCTTCAGACATCCAATTGTATAATAAGAACCTCAAGTATGAAAACACAATGCCAAAACCTTCATTCGCTAGCGTGTCTGACAGCCATTTTGTATAATAATAGCCACAAGTTTGAAAATACTGGCTTCCACTGAACCGCCATAAGCAGTAGGCATTTTACCTATTGTGGCCCACGCAATAGAATATGGATATGGCAACATCATCATTTGTTTACTCAGTATTTAAAGCCGTCAACTTGACATAACGGAGACCCATCGTTAATGAAAAACTTTTCCCTTTCTTTCCTCATATTTTCAATATGTATCGTAATTTACTTTGGGTTGAAATTTCTTCATTCTGTTATTCATTTGCTTGTGCTTTATCATGTCGACTTACCTTTGACAAAACTTTATTGCCTCTTGCAGAAAGTTTATTTTATTTCAGTTATGTGGCAAGTCTGTTGTTTGTCTGTCTTAGCTGGCTTATTTGGTTTTATTACTTCCTCGTCCGTGCAAGTTCAAGGCTTTCTAATTTACAGTTTTGTCCTACTCTGCGGTCTCACAAATCATAT
>NC_061108.1:104037525-104117724 GCF_015104395.2 Macrobrachium nipponense
ACAGAATGACGAAGTAGGACACCAAAAGTTTTATCAATGACTCAGCAAAGCTTTCGAACAAGGAATTCCTCGTTAGCGTGTTACGACATACCGGTGCATTTATGTCAGTGTATTGTCTTTTATATATATATATATATATATATATATATATATATATATATATATATATATATAAATAGTGTTAAAATATCGAAGAATATATATATATATATATATATATATATATATATATATATATATATATATATATATATATTCTTCGATATTAACACTATTTCTCCAGAACAGCGTTTTTTTATTCACATTATTCCTCTCAGTAAGCTAATGATCTCTCTAGTTTGTTTTGCGAGAGTGAGTACACATTATGAATAATGATAGTAAAATCATCAGTGGAGACGCGCCAGTTTGAATTACTGTAAAATGGCATAATATTGTAAAACTATAACTATATACTAGTGCCGTGCTGTCGAAAGACCTTTCAAGTCTATGTCCTCTAGATATATATTCTCCAGTGTTTGAATGTATGGAAAACCGTTAGCAGTTTACCAATGCACAAATTACAAACCGAAGTATACAGCAAAAAAGAGTATAAATCATCTCCAATACCACTTGTCAATTGATAATACCTAACTCAAGAAGTTACACTAACCTGCGTCCGAATAACCGGTTTGTCTTGTTCGGGTTCATTTCCGGCTTGGCCGTAAACAACGTCCTTTGGTGAAAGATCTCCCGCGTCAACGACTTCCGCAAGGACAACGGATTTACCGCCGTTTTCGTCGGGGAAAGCCAAATTGTTGTGACTGGGCGTGTCTGGCTGGGAACGCTCCCGCCTTAGATGGCCGTCATCGTCCGTAAAGGCCTGGTTGACGAGTCCCATAGAATTTGTGTTGAGGTCCGTTCTGTCGCCGACGGTAGGAGCCATTTTGAAGAAGTGCTTTTGATGGTGTCTTCTTCGTTCTGGCTTTTACTTGAAATTGATTGAATTCACACAATAACTGTCAGTGACACTGACCTCCAACTTGAATCTGAAAAAGGATACTTTTGAAGGAAATAATATTACCATTTGGTCTTCACAAATTTGGGTATGATTAGATTCTCAAGATTCAGGAACCTGACATAGTTCAGGCCGAATTTAATTCATACAGAAACATTTGCATTGGACATCTTCCACTTTAAACCCAAACAGTACGAGAAAATAAATATGGCAAGCTGGTCTAATTCTGATATCAACTCGTGCAATTCAGGCAGTAGTAAATCACAATATAATTATACACAATTTGCTTCACTTATGTTTTCTGTATCTGTTTCACCTAAACACCATTGGTAAAAGAAACTAAACTGGAAGGTCATTAAAATCGCATTTGAGTTCTCTAACTCCAACTTGATTACATAATAAAGAAAGAAATAACGAAGAAAAGCAAGAAACGCTATCCAGCCTCTGAGACTTACGAATGTTCTTGAGTACTACATCTCGTGCGCACAGTCTAGACAGAACCTCCCGATACTTTAGCACCAACTACCGCGCGCGCAGTTCGGGAAAATACTGAAGAAAACGAGTCCCATGGCCTCATATATGTAGCCTTTGACAACTCAGCACCTTCTCAAGAACCGCTGTTTCTCATTGGGTGATGCTGTCATTGTCTCGCTTTTAGTTGGGGATTTTTCTTGATGATCATTGGTTTGACTGTCCCGAGGCGAGAGAAGAGATGGGGGCCTATCCTCGCCGCGATTGGCTAATTCAGGATGTTGGTCTACTACAAGAAGAGAGAGAGAGAGATAGAGAGAGGAATGAATTGTCTGTCGTCCATATTCATTACATTTTTGTTTACGCAAGCACAAAGCGTATAAGTGAATACATATATGTTAAATATATACATATACTGTAATTATACACATATATACAGTATATGTATGTATATATATATATATATATATATATATATATATATATATATATATATATATATATATATATATATATATATATATGGTCAGGGATGGCTCCAAGGGTATGTGATTGGGTGGGGGGTGGGCGGGGGACGGGTGTAAAAGTAAATTTGACTACAATGTTCAGGTCTGACCCACTCGAATTCTTTTATTAATGTTTGACCTGCTAAGTACTGTTTGGTATGGTAAAAAACTAAAAGAAAACACATATTAAACCTAAAGTAATTTTGATTGATCACAGAATATTGACTACAAAATTGAAAATAGTTATTTACACATACTTACATGTAACATGCATATATATATATATATATATATATATATATATATATATATATATGTGTGTGTGTGTGTGTGTGTGGTGTGTGTGTAGGCCCATCATTTGGGGCGAGCGTGTGCGACTACCGAAAATTTGTGATAAGCACAGACCTGGCACCTGTATTCGGAAGGCATTTATTCAACAAAATATTAGCGTTAGCCATTTTTTTACAGTCCAACTCAGTCAGGATTTCACCAACTCAAACAGGAAACCTGCCACACTCCACACCCCCATGGAGCCAGCCCCAGTTATGGGTTGCCTGTTTTGGGGGCTCCTCGGCATCCAGGAATATTGGGAAAGATCTGGATATTCCCCGGGATTTCGGGACTTCCCGTATCAGGGTGCATGTGAACTATCTGATGTTGTGGGCTACCCCACATATTTCGCTCGTGATTTTTCCGAGAATTCCTGAATGCCCAAAATGAATATATATATGTATATATATATATATATATATATATATATATATATATATATATATATTATAAATCTACATATATATATATATATGTATAACTGAATCACGAAAGTTAGGAACGTGATAAATCCATAAATAAAGATATATGCCACGAAGGAAAAATAAATGAAGGAGGATCTGCAAGATCTTTCGACGTTAAACGTCCTTTACTGAGCAGAGACTGACAAAGATACGGGAAAAGACAATACAAGAAGATTCGTATAACTGACAGATAGGGATTATAAAGAGATTAGTACCTAGAATCCGACACACCTGGAAGATGAAAATCCTTCCAAAACAAGCATAAACAATGGGTGCAATTAAAGGTTTAAGACAATCATCTCAGATACAAGGTCCAGACAATTAAAGGATTATAGGTGACAGCTATTCAGAACTTGGTAAACAAAACCATATTCACAATACATGACAGACATACATTACAACAAAAATAATAACTCTAAGGCAACTGATTTTTATTTAAGTCAGTAATTATATCTTTGAGGTCATTCTTAAACATGTTACAGATACAAGGGTCTAAATGAAAAAGGCCACGACTAACATTGAAATTACAATGAAAAGTAAGTTGTATTAAAGCAGATTCTAAAAGATTTCGTGATAAGACATCTCTTGACCTTGCAATTACTGAACTATCATCCCACTTTATTGTATTTTCTTTTCCCGTATCTTTGTCAGTCTCTGCTCAGTAAAGGACGTTTAACGTCGAAAGATCTTGCAGATCCTCATTCGTTTATTTTTCCTTCGTGGCATATATCTTTATTTACATTATATATAAATCTATATATATATATATATATATATATATATATATTATTACTTTTACTCTTGTAACTTTTTCATATTACAAATATTAGGCCGTATATATCGTTAAGTAAAGAATTAACCATACCTCTGGAATAATTCACACTTAAATGGATTTATAAAACAAATAAATGTTTCTGAGCGTCCAAGATTTACCTGGCAAAGTTTATTTTTAAGTTTGGCTGAAGTCTGTCTTTAAATTTTTTCATTTTTTTATTTTCTTTCCGATTCTTGTTTTTCGAGAATGTTTAGCTGGAGTCTGCTAAATATGATAATTTATAGTTCCATTGCAGATCTATAGTAGCCCTCTAAAAGACCATAATTTGGTGGTTTAACCAGCTTTCGGCTCAAGAATGAGTAAACACACACACACAGACACATTATCATTACGGGCTGCTCTAGAAGCAAGAGCCCGTGCCAGCACAAGGCTGGCTTAATCTTCAACAACGACACATCATATATATATATGTATATATATAGTATGTGTGTGTGTAAAGCCAAGTTTATCCATTATCTGCAAGAACGTAAAGAGAACTCTCGAATAAGTCCTGAAAAAATTATAGAAGCATTTACAAGCGGGTACACGCACACACACACACACACACACTGTGGTTCAAGAAAAACTCTTCAGCACGCATAAAGTCTGTGCTGCGGCCAGTGAACCGTGTGTTTAAGTACGTAACAACAGAAAATTCCTAGTGGGCTTCAAGGGATCTGAGACGATGGACTGGAATGGTTTCTCAGAAATACTTGCCCATTCTCACGTTGCCTCAGTTTCATCAAACTCTTTCCTACTATGTTTGTATTCATCAGCCTTTCTACGTTCTCTCAGACCTCGTCTGTTGCTACCTGGGTTTTAGTCTGTGAATGATATTTGCTGCTAATTCGGGCATTCCTCTTCTTGATTCGATTCGAGCATTTTAGACAGCATCTCTGTACTTGACTTCACGGAGTTAGACTTGTTTGGCCTGGAAATTCACTCCCACAATTATTATATTGCTTTCTGCAATGGAGATATTTCTGAAGGCCTATGAAAACTTGACGTCTCTCTCTCTCTTTCTCGTCATCTTATGTTATAGTTTTTATATAAGCATTCCTCAGTTAAACTTAACCAGGGGCTATGAAAAAGTATAGATAAACTTGGGAAATATATTGATAAAGGCTAGAATGAAATATAGAATGCATTCATGAATTAAAGCTTGTGGTAACATTCTGTTTATTTTGTTTTGTATCATTCAATGTTGCGTTTTTTTAGGATTATATTTTGACTTTGTCTTTTCAGCCGAGTTTGGTTCATCATTTTCTCCGACTTTCATATGATTTCCTCCTTAACGATATCTTTATATATTTGTTCCATATTAAGTATCGATAATAAATGCCGTTTTTGGTGGTGGTCACGCTCATAATTATGTGTTGCTTGCATGCAGCGTGCTTTCCAATGGGTCAAGCTCCAGAGGGATACACGGATTCGATCCCGTGAAGGGAAACCTCTGTAGGCCCATTTCCCGAAAACCCTATTGTTATAGGTACTCGACAGTGAATAACGCATTTAGCGGTTAGGCGCCTATGGTGGGTGGTTGCCGTGTTAGAGAAGGCCTTGGGGATAGCAGCTGCATTTAAAGATACCTCGTTGATAATTGGAAGGTTTTGCATATATATATATATACATTATATATATAGATATATATATATATATATTATATATATATATATATATTAAATATATATAATTTAAACTTTTAGAAAAAATTCTGTAGAATTATTCAAGAATGAAACATGTTAGTTTCAAAGTTTCAGAGAGATAAGGTCACCTCGTCAGTATTTTATTTTCATCTGGCGTGCATTAGAGATAACAAGAATGATAAGAGAGAAAAAAGAAAGAAAGAAACGGTTTTTACGTCAAGGCGTCTTACTGCTTGTTTAATTTGGTTGCTGCATTCCTGTGCTGTACGCCCATGACTTCATTTCACCCCCTTATTTTTCATTATTTCTGTATCGTGGGGAAAAGTCTGGAGGTGTCTCATTATTTAACGCAAAGACCCCTGATGGACGCAAGAATAGAGCAATTGAAAAGGAAAGCAGGAAAAGAGTCGGACTTAACTCAAAGCTGGTCCGCTGGTACAGTGGTTAATCACTGGCTCTGTATTGTGATCAGTAACTGCTGCAGTGCTGAGTCTTTGGAAGCTTGAATTTCAAGTCAATGGTCCCCCCTGTGCTTGTTCCCTGTAAATAGGTCCAGTTTCTGAAATAATAATACTAATAATAATTCAGAGAAAACAAAGGTTTCCTCTGACCTCCGAAGCTTTTCAATGTTATGAGTATCCCCGCAGATAGCAGCATCTCCAAAATGTAGCCTCAAATTTCTTGAAGATGAAATAGCTTTTGGTTGAGCCCACTTGAGCATCATATACACTGAAGGAGAGAATCCACTTTTTTTTTCCCATTAAGCGATGACGGTCAATTTTTCAAATGTCAGATTCGTTTCTTCAGGATAAGTCATTTTGAAGTCTTAACGGCTGTACTTGTTTAATCCAAGGCCGTTTGATAAAATTGAATTTATTCATTTAGTGTAAAGGTTGTTAACTAATTTGCAATAAAGTAACAACACTTAGTAAGGACCTTTTAAAGTTTATTCCTGCGAGTCCTGGCTTGATTTGGTTCAATCCTTCTCCAGATCAATGTGGAAAATATTAACGAGAGATTAGTTACTAGGTAATAGCCATAAAACGCGGAGCCTTTGTTCTACTTGAAATTTCTAGTTTTTTCGTTACGTTCAAAGTCTCTTGGATAGAGTCAAGCCCATGTAGTGAATAAATCAAAAAATGATTTTTTTTATTTCACTCGAGTAAACATGATTTTTTTTATTTCACTCGAGTAAATTGATTATATTCAAGGCCAGCCATATAAACAAGGTCAGGTGACGTTAATGTCGGTCAGTTTTTCAAGGTCAAGCGAAAAATTAACTGTCAAAATATTATATATGTGGTGGATATTAACATTACATTGCTACGGGAGACGGGCTTGAAGACATACCAGAAAGAGGAACATGATAAGTTTTTACTCGAGGAAAACTGACTGCATAATTTCCATAACACGTCCATTATGAACATGAATAACGCTATTTCATGTGCTTCATTGTGTCAGATAACCCCAGATAGCAGAACACGTACGGACGATAAGCCCTTAAAAAAAAAAAAAAAAAAACCGTCTTGTGTCTAACTGCCGGTGCTGTCAGTATGTGTCAAGAACTTCAGTATCAAACAGAAATCCTTTTGAATATTATCTGTTGTCGCCGAAAAACTTTGACTTAATTCATGAGGGCATTATATCTCTAATATCAAAATTTGATACCAATTACTGAAGATCAATAACAACGGAAGAGAGACTAGTAGTAACTCTGAGGTAAGGATTACTAATTTCGAAATTTGTAAAGTTGCACTTTATTTTATCCAATAAAAAAAATCAGATGTGTAGATTGTGTGTGAACTGAATACTACTCGGATTCAGTAACTTCTGAAACAAAGGTATATACATAAATGTATCCATTAGAATATAATAAAACAAACTACTTGAATCCTTTATCATAACCACAAATCATCACATTAGATTATAACTCTAAGTTAGGCAGGTGGTTCAAATGCAGGTTGTTGTAGTAGGTCTACCTCAAATTCTGCCTTCATGTGGACCCCAGCTCGAAGACGTACGTCCAACTGCGGCTAAAAACAAAACGTTTTGTTCCTTGCGCGTCCGTCCAGTCTGGTAATGCAGTTGACCTGACGACAAGAGGATTCAGAAGTCTTCTGAGCTAAATGATCGGAAAATGTTATACTTACAAGAATCTTGTAGGTTGGGACTGTTGGGTTCGTGAAACCTTTTTGTTAGGTACCCAGGCTTCTCGCTTCTAAGTTCCTAAGAAAGTTTGATACAGTCTGCATAAAGACTGTGGGTGTTCTGAAAGTCCCAGAGCGCATTCGGAAACCCATTCTGTGGCCTCCATCCAATTCTCCCAGTTTAGATTGACATACTGAAGTAGGTCGCATCCCGTCCTTCAGAAAGATTTGCCTATTCCGAGCAATATCCAAACTGTGAATCTGAGTCAAGATTTCTTATTACCTCACAGCTGAACCTTGACACCTGACCCGTATGCAATAATTTCTTTTTTTTTATCCTGGCTTTCATTTGGTCAATACGTTTGCTACTAAGCAGTCTGACTCACTCACTCACTCCTATAGGCCTCTTCTTCCAAGAGGCGAGTCAGTTGCTTCCAGTTTGACATTAGAGTAGTTATAATCTCCCGAGTATATGTACTATACAGACAGATATGTTCGTTGCTGTCATGCCTGAGCTAGATAAGGGTTTTTGGTTAATCGTCCCATCGGGTTATTCATTTCATTGTATTAAATGTACCATCGGCGTACGGGGAAGTTTTTTTTTTATTTTTATTTATTACGTTGTTGGTTTTCCCAAAGTTTCACTTTACTGACCATCTGGCAATCCCAAATGTAATCACTTGTTAACAGAAAGACGCTCGGTGTTTCCAGTTAAACACGCTGCAACCCACCGACTTTTCTGAGAATGGAGAAATGGAAGAGGAAAATCCCCCTAGGATTATTTTTTCACCAACCTGCAGAGGAAATGACGAAGCACATTTAGCAGCCGTGGACATGAGTAGAGAAAACGAAAAACTAAGGGTAAAATGGAAAAGTAGTAAAAAGTAAATTCATAAAAATGACCTAATTTCGTGACTGGCAAACGTGCGCAGCGAATGTATGAAGATTTTAATTTCTTTTCCCATGGGCATATTTTTTAAGCATTTCTAGTTTGTATCGGTTTAGAGGCCGTCCACTTTTGCAAATCGAGAGGTTATGTTTATCGTCCTCTCACAAATAATGCAGAAATATATCCAGAATTATTTTTTTTCGTTCGGTTCTGTCCGGCATTTTTTCTGCCAGACTGTGAAAGAGAAAGTCAATGTTGATTTCACAAGTGATTGTCAAAGCGATTTCTCACAAGCACAAGTATGGGCGACTTCTGCTCTCCACCAAAATCAACTCCCTTGGCTAATGTTAAGCGGGAAAAGGTGCCAGAACTTACAGGAAGGTGATAGTTTTTATTTATTTATTTATTTATTTATTTTTTTTTTACTTTCCACCCGCCAAGTGTTCAATTTCATTAGTAACATTTCACATAATCGTTTTTATTTTTTATTTTTTTATTTTTTTTATTTTATCCATTTTATTTTTTTTTTTTTTTTTGCTCGGCTGGAAGGACAGGGCATCATTTTTGTCCAAGATGCACTTAGTTGACAGAAAACCTTCCGAAATGAGTGTGGGCGTAAACAATGGCTTTGACCTTGGATTTGTATGGGTGTTCTCCCGAAGATTTTTGAGACTTCTCGATTTTCCATCTTTGTTTTTCGTGATTAGATAACTTTGTCAGGGTTG
Source organism: Macrobrachium nipponense (assembly GCF_015104395.2). Taxonomy (NCBI): domain Eukaryota; kingdom Metazoa; phylum Arthropoda; class Malacostraca; order Decapoda; family Palaemonidae; genus Macrobrachium; species Macrobrachium nipponense. Next base: position 104,046,512 of record NC_061108.1, read on the forward strand.
CAGACAATGGCTGCCGATTAGGGATGTCGTGTTTTTCAGTCGATCTCATTCTGGAGAACTTGGAGGATTCCCGACCTTGATCTTTCGTCTTGCAACGATCCTCTGCGGAAAAACAGATTTCATCTTCGCAAAAAGGACAGGCCACTTGGATTCTATTACGAGGGGAAGGATTAAAATGGCTTCTGAACAATCAGGCACGTATTACAGAAATATCCTGTTACGTAGCGTCAAGGACGATGGCTTTACGTCTATAACAGAGATTTATTACTCATAGAAGTAAGCTGTTTTTCCGTTTTGAGATTATTGCGGATACATGCTGTTGTTAGGAGGAAGAATTTGCCGAATTATTAATCTCACGCCCTTGCTTAATAAAATAATATATATATATATATATATATATATATATATATATATATATATTTGTATATATATATATATATATATATATATATATATATATGTGTGTGTGTGTGTGTGTGTGTGTGTGTATACATATATATATTAGTTTTTTTAGATACAGCTATTTATATATAATTATGTGTATATATATGTTATACAAACACACACACACACGTACACACGTACACACATACATACATATATATATATATATATATATATATATATATATATATATATATATATATATGTATATATATCAGTACTTTCTCATTCCAACTCCAGGGCATTAATATTAGAATGACTAAATCCAAGGTAACAAATTAGGTCTAATTTTGTCGGCATTGGTCATAATTTCTGTTACGTATCTTGCAAGAGAAATCTGCTAATTAATTTCATCAAGTCTTTTACAATCTTCCTTCAGACCATCATCGACAGCAGCGATTTTCGCGGAACACAATGCAGTGTAATTATCAGAACGATGATTTCGTATACTATTTTTACTTCAGTTCCGTTGGCCTTCATTGTTTTCAGATTTTTTCGCACTTTTTTAAATTATCATGTACGATCTTTTTTTTTATTTTAAAATATGACACCTGTGGTCATTAACGTTATCTCAGAAATTTGTTAGGAAACATACCCATTGATAAGGGTTCTTCTGAAAAATATTTGCAAATTACAGATGTGCTCTCTCTCTCTCTCTTCTTCTCCTCGTCTCTCTCTCTCTCTCTCTCTCTCTCGTCTATATATATATATATATATATATATATATATATATATATATATATATATATATTATATATATAACTGTAGAAGCATGGAGATGTGTATGTGTTTTCATATCCTGAGGATATGAAACATTTTTTCCTCAATTTAGAAAGATACCAGAATTTCCACCTCGATATCCTGCATTATAAACATATTTTGCAAGGCAAGTATCTTTTTTTTCCTTCTATGTAGGAATAATACTGACGAACAATATTTGTTATGGATCTGAAAATCTCTCTCTCTCTCTCTCTCTCTCTCTCTCTCTCTCTCTCTCTCTCATTCTCTATCTCTCTCTCTCTCTCTCTCTCTCTCTCTCTTGAGATACAAACAAACATATTGATATTTCTGTAAACTTTTTTCAAAACAGCAAGATGGTGTAGCTTTGTATGCGGATTCTCTCAGCTATGTACGAACTTGGAATACTCGCCGTATCCATAGGAGTCCTTTTAAGCTATTAACAGCGCATTCACATTTTCACACCTAAATACACGCACAGGAATATTTAGGCGTCACGTGCGTCCGTGCATATGTATGCTCAAGAAGAGCAAGTGCACCGATAATACCCAGAACTGGGTGCTACGTAGAGTGGCACCCAACGAGCAGTGCCAACCTCCTTAGTGTGGCTGTATCTAGAGGGAGGGTTAGTGTGCATATATAATCGCGTAAGTGATTGGAAATATATAGGAAAAACAGGTATGTTGTGTGCTTTGCTATTGGTTCCTTTTAAGTAGGGATGATAAATAGTTCTTAGCTTCATTATAAGCCTTGTTTAGCAGCGTTATATACCATTAACACGAAGCAGAATGAGGAGAGAATTATCTAAAAAAGCGTACATACTTACACACACACACACACACCCCTTTGTGTTATATTTTCGTATATAATTGTTATATGTTTGTTATATATAAACCAGATGGACTCGAAAGTGGACTTACCCAGTGATGTTATATGCAGAACTTCAGGATGAGTTGGCTTGAAAAAATATCGGCATGGTAATGAAACATTTAGAAACCAAATGCTAAACTGGGCAAGATACTTCTACAGTATATACTACAAAAATTATAGAACGTACCGCGTCTTTTTGAGATGCCTGTAAAACTTGTCTTGAACCAAATATGTGTTTAGTATTTCCCGTTACTTTTACCCTTTTCTTTATTTATTTATTTATTTATTTATTTATTTATTTATTTATTTATTATTTATTTATTTATTTATTATTTATTTATTCATCTAAAGTTTTGGATGACATTATTTAAATCTTAATATCTTTTCAAGAAACTTTTGTCAAATTCATTTTTTGTTTCCAATATTGAAAGTATAGGTATAAGAATTCTTCTGAGTAAATCTCTTTCTTTTGGAGCGCACAACCCAAAGAAATTGCCAGAGGGATTATATTGTTGACGGAAAAAAAAAAGCACCATAGTAGTTAAGTAGCATCAACCTAGTACACACACTGAAAACTACCAATCCGTCGCGTCTACTAGAGACTTGTTCTTAGAAGTCAGTCATTAACATTCCCTTGCAACTTTCTTTTTCCTTCTGCTACTAAATCTTCTATGATAGACGTTTTTTTTCATGAGAGGCTTTGCATTTGATATAAAGTCACTTTAACTCGTGATGCTTAAAGTATAAGGTAAGAATTAAAGTAACTACGTTTGAAACAACGTTACATGACTATAGAGCAGCAATGAACGTCATTTTGTAACTCAGTGAGTTTTGCTGAGTTTGATATTGAACATCGCCCCTTGGCTGTTGCCGGTTGCTTATCATTAAAAGGTCATATATCGAATTCTTAAAACTTTTTATGAAAACATCGTATTTTACCTTCGTTTTAATATTCAGACCTTTAAATCCAGTTGCTGTTAAATGACTGATAGAGTTTCAGAACAGAAGTATTGAAACTATGTAGTGTATCTAATATATATATATATATATATATATATATATATATATATATATATATTTATATATATATATATATATACATGAGTCATATCACATTACCGTGATTTATATACATACATCGAGCTACAAATATCCTTTAATATCTAATTCACTCTACCTCGGAATTAATATACTTTCATATATGTTTAACCGAAGGGGAATTTTTTTTAGTCGATAAGAGATTTGTCGGCTCACGGGCGCGAACCATCGACACCTATAAATCCAGGACGCACAATGAAGCCTCCACTGTGCGTCCTGGATTTGTAGGTGTCGATGGTTCGCGCCCGTGACCCGACAAATCTTGTCGACTAAAAAAATTCCCCTTCGGTTAAACATATATGCAAATATATTAATTCCGAGTTGGAGCAAATTGGATATTAAAGGACATTTGGAGCGAGATATATATATATATATATATATATATATATATATATATATATATTTTTATATATATATATATATATCTTGAATGCTACGATTTAACTGTGGTATTTATCAGGAGGCAGTCCAGAAGAAGAAAGGAAGCAGTCGGTCCAAAAGAGGAAAGAGGTATCGCTGACGAAGCTGGCCGTGCATTTGGGGAGCCTCACTGCAATGTCGAGGACAAGATGCTACGGGCAAATGCATCTTTTTTTGTCGCTGTTCCTCCTGCTCGAGCTCTCCGGGAACATGCTCACTCATGCGGTCAGTAAAGTGGTGTATTCATTTTTATTGGTATCAAGGTCACTCAAAATACGAACATATTCACGTGGGGTGACGCAAAAAAGATCGGGAATTTATTGAACTCATTTCGTAGAATTGAACGTCAGTATAGCAATCAGGAGATAATATTAATTGATATTTTTTCAGAAGCTTATATGATGTCAATTGAAGTTACAGTAAAAAAAAAAAAGGAAAAAAAAGATGCAGTGAGATACGTCCACATGCGTTTTTGAGCGAATTACGTTATAACTGACAATATTCTTAGCGTAGGCTATATGCGAGTACACGCCCACACAAATACACGCAGAGTATATAAATTCTATACCTACATATATATATCTATATATATATATGTATGTATGTATGAATGATATATATGTATATATATATATGCATGTGTATATATACATATATATATAATATATATATATATATATGTGTGTGTGTGTGTGTGTGTGTGTGTGTGTGTGCGTGCGTGTGCGTGCGCGTTCCATCACCATCACCGTCTACAAAAATACAACTTTCACCTTTCCTGACATGTAGTGTGACGCATTCATGTACAAAAGACAAATATTCTAATGTAACTTGAATCTTCCAGTTCAGTATGTTCTTATAGCCCTCAAGAAAATCCATGCTTCATTTTCTTTATAGATCTACCATCCCGATGCCCCTACCCCAAAGCCCAAAGTGAAGCAAAGGGTCGACTTGAAGCCTGTCATACCCTCAACCACAGCTAGACCTCCAGTCAGAGTCTACAGCAGGAGGGAGAGGCCTGAACGACAAAGCTGGGAAGGAATAGGTCAGGTCAATGTGATCATTCATAACATGTTACATTTTTTTTTTTACTTTTCCTTACGATAATATTTTTGTCAGCGAAGTAAGGAGATCGTTCTGATTTCACCCGTATGTGTGTGTGTGTGTCTCATTGCTTATATATCCTTTAGGTGTAACTCTTGAATGATCACATGAAGAAATTACCTCACGCATTGCATAAAAGATGAGGATTTTGGAGGTCTAAATGTTTCAGTGCTCGTTTTGTATTTATGATTTACTGATTATATCCATAAGTGGTAACTGCCATTCTGTAGTAATAAAGTTTTTCAAGTCTAACCTTTAAAAATGAAAGCCAATATAAAGGTCTCGATTAGAAGTCAGTTTCGTTCTTGGTCTATAATATTGGAAAATTTAGTTGTTAAGAAAATTCGTTCTAATTTTATATTGTAATACTATATAACATTGTTATGACAGCTTAATCATGGCTCCATTACTTGGTTTAACTTGAATTGCCTTTAGGTGGGTCCTAGTCAGACAGACTTCTCTTCCAGTTTTTCTACTCAGACGATCTTTGCTTGCAGTATGAACTCCCTTGTTGATTACGACGCTCTTGTGAATCCAACAGGGAGATCATGGGAACACAGAGGAAGGGAAGAGGGAAGACGAGGAGGAGACTGGAAAGGGGAAGAGTGGAGAGGGCCTTGGAATACAGGGCCTTACGGTGGCGCTCACGATCGTCGCAAGTATCCTCATTACGACCCCGAACTAGACGTAGACCACGGCTATTACGACAAAGCAGAATCTTCAGCTCATCCAAAGTTGGATCATCCAGTGACTATCCCGTCTCACTCTCCTGGTCCTGGGAGGTCGCATTCTCGCCCTAAAATCAGCAGAGATGGGATCCGAAGCCCTGCGTCTGAAGTAGGACACTTGTCATGCCCTGCTCCAAGTGGCCTCTTCCCTTATCCTCAGGTAAGTGTTGTACCACGAGTCCTGATCTTGATTCGTAATCGTTTTATTAATATATATATATATATATATATATATATTATATATGTTGCTATTTTCAAAACGCATATATCTTCTCCTAGACTATATGAAATGTTAGAATAGAGTTTTGGAACATTTTCAGATTCCTTAGCTAGCTTAGAATTATAGGATGTCTTAAAATGTATGTTCAGATTTCGCATAACATGATTTTAAAAAAGTATATAACGTAGGATGAAAAGAGAGAGAGATTAACTTTGTCTGTTCCAAGATGGAATTGTTTCCACAACTTTTCATTGCCTCGAGATTAGAGACCTCGAAGTCTCCGTTTTGTTATCATAACATGTCAATCTTAATCAGTCCTACTCGCTTGACTTCTGTTTGGAACATGTAGAGATCATAGTATGTACATGACTGGTTTCATACACATATGTCTTTGCCGAATATCACGTGGAGACTTCACGATTTTTCTGTAAAGTTACGTCATATTAGAAGCTTCTAGAAGGATTGCACCATCTTTCGCATGCCCAAAACGTTTTGACCCCATCAGTCTCTTGAAGTGCCCATACAAGAGGAAAGAGAGTTTCATTAAAGACTTTGAATCGCTGGCATTCAGACATTTCTCTCTCTCTCTCTCTCTCTCTCTCTCTCTCTCTCTCTCTCTCTCACGATACTTTTGAGTTCATATTAACGTAACGTAAATTGGTCACTCGTAACTTTTAGATTTTGGATTACTTAGACTTATTTAGTATTATTTAGTGCTTTTTGTGGAATCTGAACAAACATTGTACAAGTGTGTAACGGCGCCTTTTATTTTAATTTGAGAAATATTGTGGGGTGAAATTGTGAAACAAGCTGCAGCAGAGAGAAAATTGGCACCAAGGTAATGTTATACAGTTTATATTAGTTGCAACTAATAGTTACAATGGTTTGAGTGAAACGATTTCAATTTTTACACATTGCAAATTTTTGTGTTTTGTGTTTGTTTCATTTTTTCTTATTGAAGTGTTTATTTTTTGTGCATTATCCATTTTTTCTTATTGAAGTGTGTGTTTTTATTTTATATTCTGTGTAATTGGTGCTTTTTGCAATTTTGGTATTTTCCACATTTTTCTGTTTTCATTTGCATTCACAATTTAATTAACTTAGTTATTTTCATTAATTAATAATTGCACATTTAATTGAATTTAGCACTTGTGAATTAATTTGCATTCACTTAGAATTATTTTCAAGTTTCATTGTAGTTTAGCACTTGCGAATTAATTTCCAAATTTTAATTATTACCTAACACTTCTGAATTTTGATTGAATTAATTTTCTTGCATTTTGTGATAAATTAATTTTGATTTAATTTTACTTCACTAATTCAAGAATTTATTAAACTTTACTTTGTTTTCAAGCAACAGTTATTTTCCCTGATTTTGTGAATTTTACTTATAAATTTTGAGTTTGATAATAAATTTTTGTATTTAAAATTTTTATAAGTGTTTTCTTTTTTACCAGTGTACATGCATATACATATGATTTGCTTAGGTAGAAAAACAGAGTGGTAATTGAGCTGTTTTCCTTCAATTTACTTGAAGTGAGTTAGAACCAGGGAAGTACTTAGACTTCTGAAATCAGGGAAATACTTAGACTTTTAAAGTTGTTGATGGAGTGATGCCCTTTGATTAATTTGATTACTTACAAGATTACCTCACACCTGTTTTGATGAACTCAGTCTGATTTCCTGTAATACTGGTAAGTTGTGTAAGGGATCACTGTTGCCTTTAGAGTATTCAGTCGTTTAGTACCTGTGATGAAGGTCCAGGTGTCTGGCTGTTGTGAGGTACTCATTTAATGATTGGTAAGAGTAGTAACCAGATACTTGGCACTTGTCACTATATATATATATATATATATATATATATATATATATATATATATATATATATATATATATATATATATATATATATATATTGCAGTCCAAGAATAACTTATAAACTCAAGGTTAAAATTTTCAAAGTTATATATTTGCGTCTTTTCAATATTCATCCTTTCAGTGGTTAGTTATACACATTATGTGATATGTTCGGTCTACTTCTGCTGACAAGATTTTCGCTATTCATGCTCAATAACATTTTCAGTTCACATAAAAATATATTGTGAAAATTTCGCCACCTGTGCTACCGAGAAGCCCTATTGGTCCCGTAGAGGTGAACTCTACAATTTGGTATATGGCGTAGCCATTTTATTCTTGGGTGTATTATTTGTATTTATACACATGAAAGCAGCTGAGGAGCAAATATTTGCTATTACACCAAACTAGTCTCATATGCCATGAACAGTTGATGTCTTTGTTAACTTGGGAATTCGCAAGAACTACCGGATCTCATATTTAGATTCCTTAATTTCGCTACTGAGAAATATGATGACAATACCCAGATGCCAACTTTCGAACGCCCACAGATGTTAGAATCTGCTCGATTGCCAAAAGTAAATGCAGCATAGCCCGTAATATAAGTCGATAAAGCCTTTAATTATTGTAGCACTCGAAGTATGCTCAGTTTCATGAATCAGTAGGCTTCGTTTGAGAAACTTATTCTCACAAAAACCGATGATTTGGTATTAATTGCCGGGAAGCAGATTCCCGAGATTTATACTATGCTCTGTTTTTTTTCATCTGTCCATCCGCCTGTGGTGTTTTTGTATGGTAACACTGCGTCCCGGGCTTTAGATAGTTACTCTATTTGTAAGTTTTAGGTAAATAAAAGGATATCTGGGTGTACATTTGCAACTGAAAAGTGTTTTAATAATTTACTGTATGCGAATTACACCGTTAATATTCGAAATAGGATATTATTATAATCGTAGAATGTAAGCTGAATGTAACTATCTAAAGCCCGGGACGCAGTGTTACCATACAAAAACACAACAGGCGGATGGACAGATGAAAAAAAAACAGAGTATAGTATTGTACCACCCCCGGTTGGGTTAGGTTATATTGGTCGGGGGAAAACTTGCGGGTAATTTGGGTGTGGGAAACGCAATGAGATTATTTTCACGAAGATTCTATTGTTAGTTTTTAAAATATGGCGTCCAGCTTTTTCTGGTAAGGGATGGTACTAGGTTACATTTGGGAATACTATGCTGTCCGGAATTACGGTCCGTGCCCAGAATAAAGAAAAGGAATAATATAAACAGAAGTTACAGAAATGTCGAAAGTTTGAAATGTTTAAACTGCATTTTTTATTATTTGTAACGGGCTAAAATAACAAGATTGAACTTATACAAAATGAAATAACAGTTATTGTAAAACACGGAAAGAGCTGAACAGAAAGTATTGGTTTAAGAAAAAATAGGATTAGGTAGTAAAATATGAATTATTAACTCCTAAAATCGAATGATTAGATACAAAGGCTCCAAATTGAAATGATCATGCGATTTAAAATGAATAAACTCGTTCTGCAGCTTCTGCCGGGTTAACAGTTAACTCGTTTACGGATCACTTGAGCGTGATGCATTAGCCTGATGACGTTAGAAAAGAAGGCTAGTGAAGGAAGTTAGGATTGACCTTGGGAAACCCTAACGTGCCTTAGAAGAAGATATCCTTCGAATGCAGTGTATACCAATCCCCTCCGTTTCCGAGATCAAGCTTCTTGCTGCCTTTCACTTGAATCTTATCCCGCGCTGGTTCTTGCAATACTTTCTAAATGTACGAAAAAATGTGAACTATTTTTATTTAGAAACGTGTTGTTAATATGGCTTATCATTTGTTTGATCTCTTAAGACATGCCCATTTTATTTACTCTAATATAAAATGAGCGAGTTTTATGAATTTCTGATTAAGTTGTGTATCTGAAGTCGATAAAATGTTCTTTGAATAGAAAAATAAATAATCTTTTTAGGTAAGGGTCTGTTCTGGCATTAGCAATTCACCTTTGCACCATTTAATTTTTTTTCAACGACAGTGTAATATATGACCAAGTCTTGACGCTAGTTTAATTACGTAGTTATCAGACTATGTCTATTTATGATGCTTATCAAATCTTTCGTTCTTCTGTTTTCACTCTCAACGGTCGACAAGTCGAAGTTTTCACTTTTATTAAGAGTACGTCTTAGTTCGTAATCAAATGATCATATATAATCTTATATAATAATCTAATTCGTTATTGTATTGGAAAACTGTACAACGCTACTGTTCCCTATTTTCTAGGTTTTGTAAGACGTTTTAATGTCTGCATTTTCAAATGTTTTGAGAGAGAGAGAGAGAGAGAGAATCTGGCCTAGTTCATTTATTTCTAATTTGTTTTTGTCTAGAACTTTTCGTGCAATGTTTAAGTAACATCCACTCCCCTGCAGGATTGTTCCAAGTACATTTCCTGTGACTGGGAAAGACCGTTCCTTATGTCCTGCGGTCCAGGGACGGTCTTCAACCCTGACATCAGCGCATGCGATTGGCCCCACAATGTGGACTGTCCCTCGAGCGAGGACCTTCCTTCAGGTGGAATCGGCAAAGGGCTTCTGTCGCCAGATCCTCCTGCCATACCCATACCACCCCCTGAGGAACCTAGTCCTCCTGATTATTCTTCTCTTGATTCGCTCTTCGGACTGGTAAGCTTTTATTTATTACTCGAGTAGCCATCCTGGAAGATAGATTTTTGTTTTTATTTAACTTTACCCTTCTTGTCTCAAGCAACAAGCTTGGTTATTCGTCTCTGTGAACCTGAAGATTCGTAATCTTTTTGAGGGCTGTCATATTCTAGCTGCCCGCAGGGCTCAAGGAGGACCGTAACATTAAGCTAACCATCTACCAATTAAATAATTAGCAACTCCACAGGAACAACGTCACTCTTTGAATAAAAGACTTGTCGTCATAAGACTAGATTTAGTTCTTGCGTCGTTCATCAAATGAAATCCGTTAGTGTTGCATTGTGAATTGTTCAAGTTGGATTTTTTTATTCTGTTAAGTGTCTATTTAATAGTCCCCATGAATACATATAGTTTTATGTGAGACAGCGCATATTATATGTCTATTTCAGAATTGTTAATATAGCAATACGCTAACAGTGTAGAATCTATGGTCTAATGCTTCTTTATAGTTTATTGCAACAATGATAGATGTACTTTAAAAATACGCAATCCTATCAGCATAATATGTGGTCCATTGTCGTAGATTGTTATAGCTGCAGTTGCTTTATATATAGGTAAAATCTTAGTATTCCTTACTAATACTATTCAGTTTTCATTGCAAGACATTCATACTATTAACATTCATACTATTAATTTTTCTTCGTAGTTTAAGACAGGAAGCACACCAACTTGCTGATAATAGGAATTATAATTTTTAGCATCCAGTTTTCACTTAAGGAATCTGCCTTTTTCATCATCTGGTAAAGAAGAAATACTACGAAGTATTTCCTTACGAAGATTTGCACGTTTTGCAACAACCAGTAGCAAACAGATTCGATTTCAAGTTGCATTCCCTGTGGCCCAAGTTACATTTCGGTCTAGACAACCTACACAAAAAGCATCATAAGATCCCTAAGGTGCACTGAAGATAAGTTATTCAGAGAAAAACTGTATATATTTTATGACTTTGGTACTAAGACTGAGGTATTGTTGATACTCTTAAAGTATAGTAAATACCTACGCTTAGAACGGGACATGATTATTTATTAAATGAAATGATGAAATATTATTGTTATTCTTTGGAAAGTTACAACTTACTGAATTAGGCGTGTCTAATAGGGCCATGGCATCACTGACCCTGTCGTTGACACGCCAGATACCAGTCGCTCAATCTACTACATACATGACTTTACTTGGACCTACTTAGTTCCTGCACACACACGTAGATAGTTAAGAACCCTGCTTGAAATATTCAATGGGCATTTTAGATTAACCTAAGTATTATTTTTGTTGTCCTTGAAGAAATGAATGAATCTTAATTTAAGACATGTTCTGTATATAAACTTTCAGTCACACTTCTTACAGTAAATTTATTTTTCCCTGCTTCTTTTTTGTTTTGGCAGGTAACTTTACAATAATGTGGCTATGGGTAGTGCCATCTGTGCACCTCACGCGGTGCACTGTAAGGATTACTGAAGATTCTTTGCAGCGTTCCACCGCCCCTTAGCTGCAACCCCCTTCCTTTCCTTTTACTGTTCCTCCGTTCATATTCTCTGTGTACCATCTTGCTTTCCATCCTCTCTTAACAGTAGTTTCGTAGTGCAACTGCGAGGTTTTCTTCTTGTTGCACCTTTAAAATCTTACCCATAATTTCCCATTCAGCGCTGAATAACCTCATAGGTCCCAGCGCTTGGCTTTTTGCCTTAATTTTATATTACACTCCATTACACCAATGACATAGTTTACCATTTACCATAATTTCCAAACAGATTCCCAGTCCAGCCCCTGGCATAGTGAATTCGATTGTTGATCATGCCAAGGAAAAGCTGGATCATGTGCGTAATAAGGTAAGGAAAGATTAAGTCAATTTCTGTTCCATCTCCTGGGAATCTTGAGTTTGATTCAGCTGTGAAGTAGAAATTTATTCCTGTTACACACTTGTCTGTGTGAGGTATGAACTGTATTTATGTTATAGTATACACGTCTGCGTTGTGTGAAGTAAGAAATTTATTTCTGTTATACACGTGTCTGTGTGAGGTAGAAATTTATTGCTATTATACACGTGTCTGCGTGAGGCATATAATTTATTTTTTGTTATACACACGTCTGCGTGAGGTAGAAATTTATTTCTGTTATGCACGTGTCTGTGTGAGGTATGAAATTTATTTTTGCTACACGTGTCTGCGTGAGGTATAAAATCTATGTCTGTTAATACTTGTACCTGCGTGAGGTAGAAATTTATTTCTGTTATGCACGTGTCTGTGTAACGTGTGAAAATTATTCTACTGCACATGTGTTTTGTGTGAAGTAGAAGTTTATTTCTATGAGGTATAAATTTATTTCTATGGCGCACGTGTCCTTGCCAGGTAGAAATTATTATTCTATAATAATGCGCATTCTTTGTTGATTATTTCAAACACACACTGCTAGAGCTGTACGTATATCTTCCTCTTGACAGAAAACGCTTATTCAATTTGAAGAAGGTTGTAAGAAGGCATAACATTTAAGGGATCTCTCTCTCTCTCTCTCTCTCTCTCTCTCTCGTCTCATCTCTCTATCTCTCTCTCTCTCTCTCTCTCTCTTCCTCCTCTCTCTCTTCTCTCTCTTTGCTTTTTTTTTTTTGAGTTTCCAACATTTTTTTTTTATTTCTTTACATCTGCGCCATTCTTGACCTCAGCATCCGTCAACTAAAACACCAACATAGTTCTGTTACACTAAACGCTTTTGAACTGGCTTTTCTGAACTTATTACAATAGAACACAGAAATGAAAAAAAAAGAAGTTTCCTCTTAACAACTCTGTCGACATTTGATATAAAGCCAGTAGGAAAATTTCTTACAATATTATTATTATTATTATTATTATTATTATTATTATTATTATTATTATTATTATTATTATTATTATTATTATTATTATTATTTATTTATTTATTTTTTTGCTCTATCACAGTCCTCCAATTCGACTGGGTGGTATTTATAGTGTTGGGTTCCGGGTTGCATCCTGCCTCCTTAGGAGTCCATCACTTTTCTTACTATGTGCGCCGTTTCTAGGATCACACTCTTCTGCATGAGTCCTGGAGCTACTTCAGCCTCTAGTTTTTCTAGATTCCTTTTCAGGGATCTTGGTATCGTGCCTAGTGCTCCTATGATTTTGGGTACGATTTCCACTGGCATATCCCATATCCTTCTTATTTCTATTTTCAGATCTTATTATTATTATTATTATTATTATTATTATTATTATTATTATTATTATTATTATTATTATTTTACGGCCATTCATTTACAGTAAGGCAGCCACATAAGACATAATATTAGACAAACAAGCTTAAAGAAAAATACAATCTCCCTTTTGTGATAAAAGAGACAACAAACTTATAATAAACTGCATAATATGAGAATAGCATATAAGTAAAAAGAGAGCAGTTACTATATACCCTCGACCTTTTTAAGTTTTTTCATGTTAATGGGTAATATCTTGGAGGAATATTCCTCCAAGGGTAATATACACAGAGGGTTGCATTCCCACTTTAGTTATGATAAATGTATTTATTTCTGTAAATTTGTCTAATAATAAATAAAAATGTAGACTCTGGGCACCACTACTTTTTTGTTTGTTTAATGTACATGTAAAGTAATATTATTTTATTATATTTTAACAAGTCTTCCAAGAAGAGCTTTTGCGCAGCTCCCGTGTGGCGTCGCTGATCGCTGGTGTTACTTACGGCCTAATCGACGAATCCTACCTTGTGTTTTGAAAGACTATTATTGTATCTTTTTTCTCTCTCTCTCTCTGTAAAAGGTCACCAGTGCAGAAGTAAATTCCAAGTGATGGAGGTCATCGGGAACAATGCGCGAAGAAAGTGGCGCCAGTGATTACATCTTAGGGGTTGGGATTTGACGAAATGACCGTCATGGGATGCCAGAAAATGTTTAGACTTACCACAATAAAGGAAGTGTAACGCTGGTAGTACTAGAGAGAGGAGACAGGTTTATTGTATAATTAAATCATTGCTACGCTACATTTTTCTTGTCTACCGAGATATTTCGTATCAAATATCGAAATTATCTCTCTCTCTCTCTCTCTCTCTCTCTCTCTCTCTCTCTCTCACTCTCTATATATATATATATAATATATATATATATATATATATATATATATATATATATATATAGAGAGAGAGAGAGAGGAGAGAGAGAGAGGGAGAGAGTTAGATGTTCGAGAGAGAGAGAGAGAGAGAGAGAGAGAGAGAGAGAGAGAGAGAGAGAGAGATAATTTCGATATTTGATACGAAATATCTCGGTAGACAAGAAAAATGTAGCGTAGCAATGATTTAATTATACAATAAACCTGTCTCCTCTCTCTAGTACTACCAGCGTTACGCTTCCTTGTTGTACAGAAAACGAACGCCCATTCTTTTCAGACCTAATCATGGTCCCTGAGATATATATATCATATATATATATAAATATTATATAGATATATATATCTATATATATAAATATATATATATATATATATATATATATATATATATATATATGTGTGTGTGTGTGTGTGTGTATGTATATATATATATATCCAGGGACCATGATTAGGTCTGAAAAGAATGGGCGTTCGTTTTCTGTACAACCGCTCAAATATTTTCAAATGTCGTATAATTTTTTTCCCATTTCAAAACCCTTTGTTAGATTTTTTTTTTCTTAATACTTCAGATTCCATTTTGTCGCAAGCCGTATCTTATTGGGTTTTCTTGGGCCAATTTTTAATCTCTCTCTCTCTCTCTCTCTCTCTCTGATACTATCCTCGGGATCAAAGAAATTTTAAGATGAAATTCTTTGGCGATGACTTACGAACTTCTTGAACTTTTCCACTTAATGAAAGGTACACATAAGAACTGTACCATCCTTCGCTCAGAGATGTGTATTTCTGGTGACAGAAGTTCACTCTCGAAGTGGTTCGGAAGTCACGTAAAACCGTTGGTCCCGTTGCTGAATAACCACTGGTTCCATGCAACGTAAAAACACCATACAAACAAACAATATACCATCCTTCGCTACGCCACGACGATCTCTGAGAATAACAAACAGATTAACGAGTGAATCAACAAGTGTTTGAAAGGAAATCAAACTGTTTCGTCATTATTTCTTTGTTTTTCTTTCTTTCATGAAACTCATTTTCTCCAAGGTCTCTTAATTAAATTCTTTCGTTTGTGACGGGTGAAGGGCTCAATTCATCAAATTGGCGGAAGTTTCTATATTTGAGAATGTAGACATATCCTAGGTGACATACCTACATCCAAACATCCTTTTCTCTTTTATTTACTCGTTCATTTATTTATTTTATTTATATATTCTTCCTCAAATCAGTCATACTCGTACACACTGGGAATCATGTTGTCTTTTCTTCTTCGTTTTTTAGTTTCAATAATAATAATAATATAATAATAATAATAATAATAATAATAATAATAATAATAATAATAATAACTGGCTGAAGTATTCGCAAGGGAAAATTGCCTAGAAGATATAGGAGTGTGACGAACAAAAGAATAACAGTAGGCAGAACATCGCCACAAAACGATCGAGAATTGACCGAGACAGTCAGTAACTTCTTACTTATCACATGTGGTAATTACTCATAGGAATCATGACTGAGGATCTCTGCAAGTACTTGTGGTAAAACAAACACAACGCCTAAGTAGAGATTGGAAAGGATGCTGCTGCAGGAAACGTAAGAGACCAAGACCCACCTCACTGGGGATAAGATGGTGTTGGGGAATTGTAAGAAAAGAGAAACAAGTCCATCTATGTCATGGATTGACTGTAAGAAGCCTTTGATATAGTCTCTCCCTATCCTCTGTATTTTTCCATCTGTCCACCCGCCTGTGGTGTTTACATATGGTAACACTGCGTCCCGGGCTTTTGATAGTTACGATATGTGTAAGTTTTAGGTAAATAAAAGGATATCTTGGTGTACATTTGCAACTGAAAAGTGTTTTAATAATTGACTGTATGCGAATTACACCGTTAAAATTCGAAATAGGATATTGTTATTATTGTTGAATGTAAGCTGAAAGTAACTATCTAAAGCCCGGGACGCAGTGTTACCATACGCAAACACCACAGGCTGGTGGACAGATGGAAAAAAACCGAGTATAGTGACTGATTGAGTGCTGGAAGAATTATGGAACTGCAGATAATTTTGTAATCTTACTCAACAACAATGCAATACTGGGAAACAAAATCTTAGCTCCATCAGAAATTCAACTATCAGAAGAGGAATCTTCGAAGGAGATTCACTATTATCGCTGCTGTTCATAGTCCTCGTTATACAAAATGACAGTGGCCCTCAGGGAAACTGAAAATAGCTACCAACTTTAAAGACAGGGCGTAGTTATCAGTCACCTGATATTCATGCATGAAGTAACGAAATGTGGAAATAGATGACCTAATATAATTAGTACTTATTTTCAGCAAATATGAAATGAATACGGAGTCAATCAATCATAAGTATCAGCTCAAAATGAATACAAGAGGCAAAGAAGCAAGACAAGTACCAAAGCCTTACAATGAACGATCTGCAAAGCAAATAGGGTACCATATAATTAAAAATGGTCTGGAAAACAAAAAAAATCAAGGAATATCTGGATTTTGATGCAAGATTCCCCTAGCGCCTCAGTGGCGTGGTTGGTATGGTGTTGGCGTACCATCTCGGTGGCCGCGAGTGCGGTTCTTGGGCATTCCATTGAGGTGTGAGAGATGTGTATTTCTGGTAATAGAAATTTACTCTCGACGTGGTTCGGAAGTCATGTAAAGCCGTTGGTCCCGTTGCTGAATAACCATTGGTTCTATGCGACGTAAAAACACCATACAAACAACAAACAAACAGACATGATCCTAGTAAAAAAAAAAAAAAAAAAAAAAACGTATCCGTCAGATTTAGCCACTGCGTGGGCCATACTTGTTCTGAACAAAGCCCGAGAACCTGAAGAAGACTGCGTGCAGACCCAGACTTACACCAGAAAAGGGTGCTGCTGGCCACAGCCAGGATAATTAGAAGTGTTGCCATCCTAATTAAACAAGGTTTTGTGCGGTCAGATCCACAGGTGGCCTGTTGCAACCTTGATCCAGAGTTGGCGATCCCAGCCTAGCAAGGTTGTGTGATAAAAGAATAAGATTAATAATCTTGGTTCTGTCTTTTTGTATGAGACACTGAATTATTTTGGCATCCACATTTGAAAGGTGTTCTCTTGATTTTAGTTTAAATGCCCTTCTAGCAGTTCAGCATCATTGTGCTCAGTATAATTAGCTAGCTCTAGAGCAGTATGGGTGAAATGATTGACTATGCTTTTAAACGCAAGAAAAAGTAACATTTGGGATATGTTGTTGTATAATTTAAGGTATTGCAAGTTATTTTCATACTCGGACCTACTTAAACAGCCCCTACTTACACAGGTTGACTGGACTTACCAACGAGCAAAAGACAAAGGCAAGAGATTACTGAATAAGCTAGGGGTGAAGAATTCAGCGTCCTTGTGCCTGAGACCAGACGGTCTGTTTCCTTATCTCAAGGTTGGTAGTCGAATGTTTTTTCCCATTTCTAATTAGGTTTAAGTATTGATTTCGTATGGTCCTATAGGATGTAAGTTACCCAAATATGATCATAAAATTATATTACAAAATGCTTTGTTAAGTAACTGAAAGGACTAAAGAGTAGTGCACTGTATTTTTGCAAAGATTTTTTGGGCAACATGAACATTTCAGTTTTGATTATTTTGAAGAATTTGGAAAGACTTGGCAATTATTAGAATTACCCTGTAAATAAGATACTAAGAGAAAGTGTATGAAACTATATGTAAAGATAAGATATACCACGTTTATTCATTCTAAAATTCTTAATTACAAAGACTCATTCGTTATTGTCTTTATTGGAAAGGATTGTAAAAAGTTTGTGAACTGTCATAAGTCGAAGCCACACCTTCAGACCTGCAGCCCAGGAACATTGTTCAATGCCATCAAGGAAGTCTGCGATTTCCCTTCTAAGGTGGTTTGCCCGAAGAGCAGAGCGACTCCTGCCAGTAAGTAGAGAACTCTTACGAGCCAGTAGAATGGTTCTTAATTCTAAGTAGAGCAGCACTTTCGAGTAAATAGAGAATGCTTACTCGTAGCTAGAATTGCTCCTGCTAAAACATTAGGTCGTCACGCCAGTAGGTAAAGCACCCCCCACTACAACTGAAAAGAGAAGTTCTTACTATAGTAGATTTACATAAACCGTGCATTTGATGTCTAGGCCAGTCCCTTACGACGCTCCTGATTGACTGTTGATAAGGCAGTCACAGGGCTGGAAACTCTCAGTCTCTCTCGAAAGTTCATATAGGAAGGATGTATGTTCCACCTCTCCTGAAAGACGTATACCTCAGGAGAGGTGGAACATAGATCCTACCCATGTGAACTCTCGAGAGAGACTGAGAGTTTCCACCCCTGTCATTAGCTTATCAACACCTAATCAGGAGCGTCGTAAGGGACTGGCCTGGACATCAGATGCACGGTTGAAGTGAATCTACTATGGTAGGAACTGCGACTTTAACAAGTCCAAAGTCACCTAGGAACAAGTACAATAGTTTCTTTTATAATATATAATGTGGAGTATCCACTGACCAATAGTTGGTAAAGTGTTACTAATAAGTAGGCCAACTTTTAGTAGGAAGTAATGCCTGATGGTATATTTTTCTTTTCTGAAAAGCAGAGACGGTCCTCTTAGTATTAAGCGTACCCGTTTAAAAAATAAACGTCTGTAGGTAACGGATATGATTAAATAACTTCTGGAAGCAATCACAGGCTTTTGTGATTTAGATGAAATTGTCCGACTGCTGCTTCATGGCGCCACTTTAAGCTCTGGATCGTTTTGTGAGCAATGCACGGCCTGAGGTTATGAGAGGGGAGCAATACATATAAATTTGGGCGTTATTATCTTATCATGTTTTTTGCCTTCGCTGCCCCTCCCCCTTAAAGTGAGTTAGTTGGATGTAATTATATGTACACTGATAAATGTAACAGTTAATGTCAGGTCTATGAAATTAATTTTTTTCAATATAAGAAAGATTTTGGTACATGGGAACAGAAGAAAAATTTCGAAATAAGATAGTGAGAATCTCATAGCTATACAGTTTTAGAGTTGATCATTTATGAAACGAACATCTCTTCATTTGTCCCACACATACACACACACACATACACACACACACACACACACACACACACACACACACCAGAGCAATACCAGTACTGAATAACAGCTACCATTCTACTTTCATTTTATTCCTTATCTACTAACATTGAAGTACTGATTCTTTTCTTTTTTCAGAGGAAGCAAGCGTTGTTATTGCTCCGCCATCAGGACAGAAGATCAGACTGAGAGGCAGTAATGTCCCATGGGCTGGTTATGTGCAGGTAATATGCGTTCAGTTTTAGCTGTTCTTATCAGTTGCAACAACCAGTAGATGTGCACATGGAAACTACTGACATCTGCCTATAATGCAGTTACCTGTTGTCCTTAGGCAAAAAGCTTAGTAAAGGTGTGATTTCGATATCTGGAAGTACTGTACAATGTATGTTTAGCATTTACAGCTGCCTTACATAACACTTCACAGGTACTATACGATTATGATACATGAACGCCTAATCCATAACAGATTTATACAAGAAACATCTTTATCAAAATGAGACAAGGATTAGTATATTGATCATTACAGCTGAGTCGTGTCTAACTTAGTACTACAAGGACCAGCATTTCTTGTTTTGAAATATTTATTCAATATGGGAGCCTGAATGTTAGGTCTCTTCTCTCTTTTTCGTAATCAGAATTAAGATCAACGACGCTTTAAACAAAGCGAAATGTTAGTACATGAGTAATAAGTAACATTTATCAATTATAACCTTATTATCTTGATCAGTTAAAGTCTTTAATCATGGACCCTGGAACACCAGATTTAGCAGTTATCTCATTCAGAGATAACGAGAAAATCCCTGAAATTGCACTAATCTCATAAAAAATAGTTTTTATCTACCTGCATGAAAAGGGTTTCTGTAGTCCAGTTACTTTCTTAGTTTATTATTATTATTATTATTATTTTTTTTTTTTGTCTATCACAGTCCTCCAATTCGACTGGGTGGTTTTTATAGTGCGGGGTTCCGGGTTGCATCCTGCCTCCTTAGGAGTCCATCACTTTTCTTACTATGTGCGCCGTTTCTAGGATCACACTCTTCTGCATGAGTTCTGGAGCTACTTCAGCGTCTAGTTTTTCCAGATTCCTTTTCAGGGATCTTGCGATCGTGCCTAGTGCTCCTATGATTATGGGTACAATTTCCACTGGCATAGCCCATATCCTTCTTATTTCTATTTTCAGGTCTTGATACTTATACATTTTTTCCCTTTCTTTCTTTTCAACTCTGGTGTCCCATGGTATTGCGACATCAATTATTATTATTATTATTATTATTATTATTATTATTATTATTATTATTATTATTATTATTATTATTATTATGCCTTTACATAAAAGTAGACACCCTAGGCTGGTGAATTGATAAAGGTAATACGAAATTTGAGAGACTTCTTGACAAATAATTTGTATGTGAGTGTAAGCAAAATTAGAATATTTTAATCTATTTTCCAACAGGTAGAGGTTGGTGGACGTTGGAGGGTTATAACAGACACCTTATCCCAGTGGACAAAATCGGACGCTGATGTTGTATGCCGCAGTCTCGGCTATGAAAAGCAAGTTTCTCTTATGTTTTTTAGTTTTCTGTAAAAGAAAAACATTGAGATGGCTATTTGCTTGTCCGTCCGCACTTTTTCTGTCCGCCCTCAGATCTTAAAAGCTATTGGGGCTAGAGGGCTGCAAATTGGTATGTTGATTATCCACCTCTACCAAATTGCAGCTCCCTAGCCTCGGCAGTTTTATTTTATTTGCGCGCGCTAAATTCTGGCACGCGCCAGTATTTAGCGCCCGCTAAATAATGGCTACACTTTTCTCTAGTTTAGCCCGACGCGCAACCATTCAGGATGTTCCATGGCTGGCAGTAGTTCTATATAACTTGTTGCTAAACTAAATTGGTCTTTATCCGTAGCAGTCAATTAAAGGAATTTACGTATATGCTAGATGCATCAGTTCTGATAGAGGAGCCCACAAAAATTAATTGTTTAATTTGCCAGGTTATTGTATTCTGATTAAAGAAGGGTGCTTTCGAATCGAAATAGATGTGAATATGGTTAGATGTAAGCGATCTACCTAGCAAGAAGAACTGAATATTACCAGAGAGAGAGAGAGAGAGAGAGAGAGAGAGAGAGAGAGAGAGAGAGAGAGAGAGAGAGAGAGAGAGAGAGAGAGAGAGTCCCTGCCAGAATAATCAATGATGCACACCAATGTAAAATATTCCTACACCGTCAGTTCTACTTCATAAACGTACTACAAGATTTATCGGCAGTTTTGTAAACATTTTTGGCGACTGAAACTATCTTGTTCCAATACTTCTGCCATTCTGTTAATCAGCCCTTCTCTTTGTAGATGTCGCCTCTCCTCCTTTCCCCTAGGACTTTGGAATGTATATTATTTTCCGTCCATTTTTTTCACCTTTTCGCTTCATGTGACCATGGCACCTCAGTATTTTTGCTTTATGTAAAATTGCTATGATAACTAGATTCACATATGGGATCTTTCCTAGATAGTGATCTCAAGGCTTTCCGGGGCTCGTTATCTAGGATTAATATTTCTTAGGGGTCATTATCTTGAAGATATTTACCTTCTTTTGTTTATTTTTTACAATAATCCCCAACGGGCTTGTATTAAACACACCGCAAAGGTAGGATACATACCCGGTTAAAACTCTTGTGGGTCACTATATAGGAAAGATTGCTGTTTTGCTCTCATCTCAAGTATGCCATATCAAAGTCATTTATTTGTCCCTACTTCACGTTAAAGGGGAGCAGAGTCGAAATCTCAGGGTCGCACATTCGGCCTAGTGTCGCGTCTGGAGGCTGAATACAGAGTTGTTGAGTGTATGGGCCACGAAGAGAACCTCCAGCAGTGTCGTCTAGAAAGAGGAACTCAAGAAGAAGTCGACAAAACTGTCGTAGGTGAGTGGTACGACGTCATTATAGGTTTCTGAAATTATATTGTCGGTAATACCAAAGACCTTTTTAAAGATTATGTTAGAGGCAATTCCAAAGATTTTTCATATTATATTGGAGTTAATTCCAAAGACCTGTTCATAAATTATATTGAAGTTAATTCCAAAGACCTTTCCATATATTATAATGGAGTTAATTCCAAAGACCTTTCCATATATTATAATGGAGTTAATTCCAAAGACCTTCTCATATATTATTTTGGAGTTAATTCCAAAGACCTTTTCATATATTATTTTGGAGTTAATTCCAAAGACATTTTCCTATATTATATTGGAGTTAATTCCAAAGACCTTTTCATATATTATATTGGAGTTAATTCTAAAGACCTTTTCATATATTATTAGGGAGTTAATTCCAAAGATTTTTTCATATATTATTTTGGAGTTAATTCCAAAGACCTTTTCATATATTATATTGGAGCTAATTCCAAAAGCCTTTTCATATATTATATTGGAGTTAATTCCAAAGACCTTTTCATATATTATTTTAGAGTTAATTCCAAAGACCTTTTCATATATTATATTGGAGCTAATTCCAAAAGCCTTTTCATATATTATATTGGAGTTAATTCCAAAGACCTTTTCATATATTATATTGGAGTTAATTAAAAAGCCTGCATCAAAAATTATATTAGGTAATTCCAAAGACCTTTTCTAAAATCATAATGAAGGTGATTCCAATGACCGATTCTAACATTATCTTGGAGGTAATTCCAAAGACCGTTTCCAACATTATATTGGAGGTGATTCCAAAGATCGTTCCTAACTATATTGGAGGCAATTCCAAAGACCGTTTCTAACATTATATTGGAGGTAATTCCAAAGACTGTTTCTAACATTATATCAGAGGTAATTCTAAAAAATGTTTCTAACATTATATTGGAGGTGATGCCAAAGACCGTTTCTAACATTATATTGGAGGTAATTCCAAAGACTTTTTCTAACATTATATTGGAGGTACTTCCAAAGACTGTTTCTTAAATTATATCGGAGGTAATTCCAAAGACTGTTTCTAACATTATATTGGAGGTAATTCCAAAGACTGTTTCTAACATTATATTGGAGGTAATTCCAAAGACTGTTTCTAACATTATATTGGAGGTACTTCCAAAGACCATTTCTAACATTATATCAGAGGTAATTCCAAAGACCGTTTCTAACATTATATTGGAGGTACTTCCAAAGAATGTTTCGAACATTATATTGGAGGTACTTCCAAAGAATGTTTCTAACATTATATCGGGGGTATTTCCAAAGACTGTTTCTAATGTTATATTGGAGGTAATTCCAAAGACTGTTTCTAACATTATATTGGAGGTACTTCCAAAGACCATTTCTAACATTATATCAGAGGTAATTCCAAAGGACCGTAATTCCAACTTATATTGGAGGTACTTCCAAAGGATGTTTCTAACTTATATTGGAGGTACTTCCAAAGATGTTTCTAACATTATACGGGGGTAATTCCAAAGATTTGTATATTGGAGGTACTTCCAAAGACTATTTCTAACATTATATTGGAGGTAATTCCAAAGACTGTTTCTAACATTATATCGAAGGTAATTCCAAAAACCCTTTCTAACATTAAACATTATATTGGAGGTAATTCCAAAGACTGTTTCTAACATTATATTTGAGGTAATTCCAAAGACCGTTTCCAACATTATATCGGAGGTAATTCCAAAGACCGTTTCTAACGTTATATTGGAGGTAATTCCAAAGACCGTTTCTAACATTATATTTGAGGTAATTCCAAAGACCGTTTCCAACATTATATCGGAGGTAATTCCAAAGACCGTTTCTAACATTATATTGGAGGTAATTCCAAAGACTGTTTCTAACATTATATTGTAGGTAATTCCAAAGACTGTTTCTAACATTATGGAGGTAATTCAAACCGTTTTATTATATTGGAGGTAATTCCAAAGACTGTTTCTAACATTATATTAGAGGTAATTCCAAAACCGTTTTTCTAACCATTGTTTATTTGGAGGGATACTTCAAAAGGACCGTTTCCAACTTATTACGGGAGGTTAATTCCAAAGGACCGGTTTCTAACACTATATCCCAAAGAGGTAATCCAAAGACTGTTTTCTAACATTATTATCAGAGGTTATTCCAAAGACCGTTTTCAAACATTATTATCAGAGGTAATTCCAAAGCCGTTCAACCATTATATTGGAGGTTTAATTCCAAAGGACGTTTCTAACATTATATTGGAGTAATTCCAAAGACCGTTTCAACATTAATATCGAGGTTAATTTCAAAGACCCGTTTTCTAACATTATATTTGAGGTTAATTTCCAAAGACCGTTTCTAACATCATATCGAAGGTAATTCCAAAGACTTTGTTTCTAAACATTATTATTTGAGGTTATTCAAAAGCCGTTTTCTAACATTATATTGGATAATTTCCAAAGGACGTTTTCCAAATATATTGGAGGTATTCCAAAGACCGTTTCCAACATTATATTGAGGTAATTCAAAACCGTTTCTAACATTATATTGAGGTAATTCCAAAGGACCGTTTCTAACTTATTATTCGAAAGGTAATCCAAAGACCGTTCTTAACATTATATTGGAGGTAATTCCAAAGACCGTTTCTAACATTATATTGGAGGTAATCAAGACCGTTTCCAACATTATATTTGAGAGGTAATTCCAAAGGACCGTTTCTAACATATATTGAGGTAATTCCAAAGACCGTTTTTAACATTATATTTGAGTTAATTCCAAAGACCGTTTCTAACATTGTATTGGAGGTAATTCCAAAGACCGTTTCCAATATTATATTGGAGGTAATTCCAAAGACCGTTTCTAACATTATATTGGAGGTAATTCCAAAGACCGTGTCTAACATTATATCGGAGGTAATTCCAAAGACCGTTTCTAACATTATATTGGAGGTAATTCCAAAGCCCGTTTCTAACATTATATTTGAGGTAATTCCAAAGACCGTGTCTAACATTATATCGGAGGTAATTCCAAAGACCGTTTCTAACATTGTATTGGAGGTAATTCCAAAGACTGTTTCCAACATTATATTGGAGGTAATTCCAAAGCCCGTTTCTAACATTATATTTGAGGTAATTCCAAAGACCGTGTCCAACATTATATCGGAGGTAATTCCAAAGACCGTTTCTAACGTTGTATTGGAGGTAATTCCAAAGACTGTTTCCAACATTATATTGGAGGTAATTCCAAAGACTGTGTCTAACATTATATCGGAGGTAATTCCAAAGACCGTTTCTAACATTATATTGGAGGTAATTCCAAAGACCGTTTCTAACATTGTATTGGAGGTAATTCCAAAGACCGTTTCTAACATTATATTGGAGGTAATTCCAAAGACTGTGTCTAACATTATATCGGAGGTAATTCCAAAGACCGTTTCTAACATTATATTGGAGGTAATTCCAAAGACCGTTTCTAACATTATATTGGAGGTAATTCCAAAGACCGTTTCTAACTATATTGGAGCTAATTCCAAAGACCGGTTCTAACATTATATTGGAGGTAATTCCAAAGACTGTTTCTAACATTATATTGGAGGTAATTCCAAAGACCGTTTCTAACATTATATTGGAGGTAATTCCAAAGACCGTTTCTAACATTATATGGGAGGTAATTCCAAAGACCGTTTCTAACTATATTGGAGCTAATTCCAAAGACCGGTTCTAACATTATATTGGAGGTAATTCCAAAGACCGTTTCCAACATTATTTCGGAGGTAATTCCAAAGACCGTTTCTAACATTACATCAGAGGTAAATCCAAAGACCTTTTCTAGCATTATATTGGAAGTAATTCCAAAGACCATTTCCAACATTATATCGGAGGTAATTCTAAAGACCGTTTCTAACATTATATTGGAGGTAATTCCAAAGACCGTTTCTAACATTATATTGAAGGTAATTCCAAAGACTGTTTCTAACCTTATAATGGATGTAATTTCAAAGACCGTTTCTAAAATTATATTGATGCTAATTCTAAAGAGTGTTTCTAAAATGATAATGGAGGTGATTGAAAGACTTTTTCATAATGTTGGAGGTAATTCAAAAGACCGCTTCTAAAATTACATCCTATGCCACTCTTACTGAGAAAAAGGCGTAAATTCAATCCCAACGAGATTGCTAGGTCCTTCATATTATTCGCTTTCACAGTGGATTTCTCCTCTCTCTTCTCTTTTTCCTGGCTCATAAGATGTTTTGGAAAGTGAGGTTTTCTGTAATTCAGAAGAAGTCCATCAGAACAACTTTCCTTGACTGCTCTTGCGTTGGTCAGCCAAGGTTGCATCTTTCTCTCCCACATGGGACCAATTCCGTGAAATGACGATCGATTCTCTCGTACGGAACTCAGAGCAAACGAACTGTTTCCTTGAATCAATCTCCTATAGTTTTCCGCGCCAAGTTTCGTGACTGTTCACTACTTTCCTTCTAAACAGGAAGTCGCGGATTCATTTCAAATGAAAAGAAAGTTAGATTTATTCCGCATTGTCAAGGAGCGATTTCCTTATTGTATACAAAACTTTCTGAAAACGTGTTGATGTCTAAACACTTCAGGCTTCCTAATGCTGACAATGAAGGGATATTTTTTTTCTTTTTTTGCTACGTCTGAGGGGGGTTCGAAATGCGCCATTGTATCGTCATCATATCATTCATTGAACTTGCGCTTAGGTGGTTTTTTTTTTTTATTTTTTTTTTTTTTTACATCGTGTTCCCTTATATATATATATATATATATATATATATATATATATAATATATATATATATATAATATATATATATATATATACAGTACTGCGGTTCAGAAATATGCGTGATCGGACTGTGCGATTCCCTTTTATGCAGTTCTCAAAAATAGATTTTCTGTATCTGCGAAGCCGTTTAAATGATCGGTATCATCATCATCGCCATTCAGATCAGCGAAGTGTATTCTGAAGGCTTCACCTCAGCCATTAGCTAAGACGGAAGGCTCTGCCTCACACATTTGTGACGTCATACCGCAGCGTGTATGAATGATCGGTATCATCATGGCCTTGGGTATCATCATCATCATCGCCACACGTATTATTCAGATCTGCGAAGTGTATTCTGATCATCCGCATCATGTATATGCATCTGCGTAGTAGTCGAGGAGGAAGACCGATTTTCTCGAAATTATAAAGCTTGTCCTTAATTTAAATTTAAAGACGAAGGAAAGAGCAACTTCCATTTGGCAGCAGTCGACAACTTGAAATCCGTCATTGCTGAACATGAAGTAAGATTTTTTTTGTCTAGGTTAACTGGTTTTGACTTACATTTAGCATTTGATCATTTATTTTTTTTCTATTGTTGAAATAGATTTTGATGAAAATGATCAGTGAAAGTGATTAACAGCAGCAGATGAGAGAGAGAGAGAGAGAGAGAGAGAGAGAGAGAGAGAGAGAGAGAGAGAGAATCGTTCGATCTAAACTTTTCAAGAAAATAATTCATGTTGAATTTTTAATTTTTATCATTTCTTTTTAAGAAATTGTAATTTCATATCAGATTTTGAATTTTCATCAGTTCTTTTTTTTATCGTGGAATAAATTTAGATGAACACGATTACATAGTGAACGTGACGGACAAAGAAACGAGACAGGCGCTCATAACCAAGTTTGTTAGGCCTAACGGGAGTGAAGACAGCATGATCCGCCAGCTTCAGAAACCTCAAATTTTTCACAAAGCCCTCATTCAGCAGAAGAACTCTACACGGAGGATGAGATAGAGGAGTTTGAAGGTTTTTTGGCAGAGGATAGGTAGAGGAAATGACATCCAAAAGGTTTTTTAAAGGAAATGCCTATCGTACAGTAGACTTGCACCCAATGGTGGCAGTGTTTACGTGTGGGAGTTTTCACCATCCTGGGTGTAATTTTAAACTTTTTCAATGTTTTATTTATCCATAAGAACAATTTTATATTAAAAAAAATTTAGTATAGTCCATAGACAGTATTGAAAATGGGTAGTAAAAAAGTTTGACTGGGTAAGTTGCCGGTTACCTTGGCCCTAATAGAATGATTCCCAGAAGGTATGTGTATCAAAATCTGCGTTTTTCCAGTTCTGGGAGGCGGTGGATCGACCCAATTCTCGCATAATTGGGGGCCTTACTCTCTCTCTCTCTCTCTCTCTCTCTCTCTCTCTCTCTCTCTCTATAGATTAGATATATATATATATAATATATATATATATATATATATATATATAGATATATATATAATATATATATAATATATTATATATATATATATATAATATATATATACTATATATAATATATATATATTGACTCTACCATGTCGATTTATCTACTATTCTAGGCGTACGATGCAGGATGAACTGGGTGTCAGAGTGTGGCTTCGGAGGCGTCAACTGGGGGAGGAAGTGCTACCATTACACCCGGGCACAAACGCTGGTCACCCATGCCCAAGCAAGAGAAATCTGTGCCCAGAATGGCGCCAGACTTTTGTCCATACAGTCGCAGGTAGAATAACGAGATTATTCTTTTCGTGAGTTTCATATCTAAGCTTAGTATTGATCTTATTGTGTTTATTCATTATTGTTGTTTTACTGACATAATTTCTTTTATTAAATTTTAAATATCACCTGTATATATATTATATAATATATATATATATATATATATATATATATATATATATACAAAGTCCACAATGTAATTCTTGTTGCAAAACTTAGTATACGTATTAAAAAATATGTATGTTCAAGGCTTAAAGCTTTCGTCTAGCTGCTGTGGACTTGATCATATATAATATATATACGTATATATATATATATACTATATATATATATATATATATAGATATATATATAATATAGATATATACATATAATATATATACATAATATAAATAAAGATATATGCCACGAAGGAAAAATAAACGAAGGAGGATCTGCAAGATCTTTCGACGTTAAACGTCCTTTACTGAGCAGAGACTGACATAAATACAGGAAAAGACTATACAAGAAGATTCGTATAACTGACAGATAGGGATTATAAAGAGATTAGTACCTAGAATCCGACACACCTGGAAGATGAGAAACCTTCCCAAACAAGCATAAACAATGGGTGCAATTAAAGGTTTAAGACAATCATCTCAGATACGAGGTCAAGACAATTAAAGGATTATAGGTGACAGCTATTCAGAACTTGGTAAACAAAACCCTATTCACAATACATGTCAGACATACATTACAACAAAAATAATAACTCTAAGGCAACTGATTTTTATTTAAGTCAGTAATTATATCTTTGAGGTCATTCTTAAACATGTTACAGATACAAGGGTCTAAATGAAAAAGGCCACGACTAACATTGAAATTACAATGAAAAGTAAGTTGTGTTAAAGCAGATTCTAAAAGATTTCGTGATAAGACATCTCTTGATCTTGTAATTACTGAACTACCGACCCAATTTATTCGGTGGTTGTTTTCACTTAAATGAATGAATATTGCATTAGATTTTTGCCCAATTTTTACAGAATATTTATGTTGGCTTAGCCTTACTTCTAGGCCTTTGCTAGACTGTCCGAGATAAATTGAGGGACAATCCATACATGGAATTTTATATATTAAGTTGTTGCTTTCTCTGGGGCCATTTTTTATTAACATTCCTTTTAGTGTGTTATTATAGGAAAAAACAAGGTTCACATTAAAAGCTTTTAACAATGATTTAATGGTTTCAAATCCGTTAAAATAAGGCAAACTGAGAATGTTCTTAGAATTTTCTTTCTTGGATCAAGAAATTGAATACATAAGAAAAATAGGGAAAGATTTATGCTATCCTTCACATATATTAGACATTTGTTATAATAAAGCCCACAAAAAGTTTTATAGTGTAAGTAACACGCAGAAAGAAAATTCTAAGAACATTCTCAGTTTGCCTTATTTTAACGGATTTGAAACCATTAAATCAATGTTAAAAGCTTTTAATGTCAACCTTGTTTTTCCTATAATAACACACTAAAAGGAATGGTAATAAAAAATGGCCCCAGAGAAAGCAACAACATAATATATAAAATTCCATGTATGGATTGTCTCTCATTTTATCTCGGGCAGTCTAGCAAAGGCCTAGAAGTAAGGCTAAGCCAACATTAATATTCTGTAAAAACTGGGCAAAAATCTAATGCAATATTCATTCATTTAAGTGAAAACAACCACCGAATAAATTGGGTTGGTAGTTCAGTAATTGCAAGGTCAAGAGATGTCTTATCACGAAATTTTTTAGAATCTGCTTTAATACAACTTACTTTTCATTGTAATTTCAATGTTAGTCGTGGCCTTTTTCATTTAGACCCTTGTATCTGTAACATGTTTAAGAATGACCTCAAAGATATAATTACTGACTTAAATGAAAATCAGTTGCCTTAGAGTTATTATTTTTGTTGTAATGTATGTCTGACATGTATTGTGAATATGGTTTTGTTTACCAAGTTCTGAATAGCTGTCACCTATATTCCTTTAATTGTCTTGACCTTGTATCTGAGATGATTGTCTTAACCTTAAATCAGTCTCTGCTCAGTAAAGGACGTTTAACGTCGAAAGATCTTGCAGATCCTCCTTCGTTTATTTTTCTTTCGTGGCATATATCTTTATTTATGGATTTATCACGTTCCTAACTTTCGTGATTCAGTTATACGATACATATTATATATATATATAATAATATATATAAATATATATAGAATATATAGTTCATATATATACATATTATGTGTATATACATGCACGCCTTTTCACGCCAAATTTAAGCTTCTTCAGTAGTCTTCGTATGAAATGAATTCATCACTAACATATTTCAAATATGAAAATTACATGTCAAACATTTGTTTTAACCGGTGAATGAGATCCATGTAGTCAGTCGACTGTAGTGGATTGCAACCAGCGTGGAAAAGAGCCTTTACACGAAATGTCCTCGCATCGTCACCACACCCATTAAATTGATGTTCTTTTCTTCTGTATTCGCTTTTAGGCCGAGAGCGACTTTGTATCGGAGCTGCTGACAGCTGCAGCAGGAGACGTCGAGCCGGGCTTCCATACAGGGGGCGTAAGGACCGAGATTTTCGGGGACGTTTTCTGGTTGTGGCAAAATTCAACGTCGGCAGGGCCTGATATGCCCTTCGCTAACTGGTGGCCGGGTAAGTGTGCTTTTTTTTTTTGACCCAAATTCATTTCTCTATTCTATTCTACTCTGAATCTTTATCGGCGTAAAAGCACAGAGACAATAAGATGGGATTGATAATCATGTTATGAAGAAAACGAGAAACTTTTATGCAACGTAATGTTAATTTGAAGTGGGAGCTCTGATTTCACAACCTTCAAGATCGCAGACGCAGTATTATTTAATGACTTTCTAAACGTACTGCGATTACAATCATGTAAAGGCAGTTTCAAGTGTCTTTTTTTCCAGTTGTCAGTTCTGGTACTTTCGGTGCTCTTGAAGGAAGAGGATACGTTGAATTATATTATGCATTAACCTTCGTCATATTTATAAGTTGCCTCACAGGATAAGATAATCATCTGTTTATAATTTATTTCACCATTTTAATGCAAAAGGAAGATCCATGGGAAAATTAACGGTTTTCGTTTTGTTTGTCTATATAAATGCGTGCACTTGCTGAATAATAGTAATAATAATATGACTTGTTATATAATAATAATAATAATAATAATAATAATAATAATAATAATAATAATAATAATAATAATAATAATAATAATAATAATAATAATAATTGGAAAGTAAATCCACAGGAGTATGACTGTTTGTTTGTTATTTAAAATATATATTTTAGATAGCACAAAAATTAAACAGTCATGCTCCTGTGGATTTTACTTCCCCCCCCATTATCTTGACTCATGTGATTAGGAGGTTTCTTTGAAATAATAATAATAATAATAATAATAATAATAATAATAATAATAATAATAATACATCGAAAACAGAGCACTGGGGCAATATTCTGAAAACCAGTGAAGACGAGTGGCTAAAGAGTGCATGGGAAGAAAGGACCTAATAAAAGGCAGATAACGAAGATCCCCAGAAATATAGAGAAGGAAACGGATAGAGACAGAGACAGAAAGACTGAGGAATGGCACAACAACCAATGCACGGACAATACATGAGACAGATAAAGAACTAGCCAGCGATGACAATTGGCAATGGCTACAGAGGGGAGAGCTAAAGAAGGAAACTGAAGGAATGATAAACAGCGGCACAAAGATCAGGCCCTAAGAACCAGATATGTTCAAAGTACGATAGACGGAAATAACATCTCTCCCCATATGTAGGAAGTGCAATACGAAAAGTGAAACCATAAACCACATAGCAAGTGAATGCCCGGCCACTTGCACATAACCAGTACAAAAAGAGGCATGATTCAGTAGCAAAAGCCCTCCACTGGAGCCTGTGCAAGAAACATCAGCTACCTTGCAGTAATAAGTGGTACGAGCACCAACCTGAAGGAGTGATAGAAAACGATCAGGCAAAGATCCTCTGGGACTATGGTATCAGAAACGGATAGGGTGATACGTGGGCAAACAGGACCAGACGTGACGTTGATTGACAAGGTCAAGAAGAAAGTATCACTCATTGATGTCGCAATACCATGGGACACCAGAGTTGAAGAGAAAGAGAGGGAAAAATTGGATAAGTATCAAGATCCTGAAAATAGAAATAAGAAGGATATGGGATATGCCAGTGGAAATCGTATACCCATAATCATAGGAGCACTAGGCACGATCCCAAGATCCCTGAAAAGGAATCTAGAAAAACTAGAGGCTGAGTAGCTCCAGGACTCATGCAGAAGAGTGTGATCCTAGAAAACGGCACACATAGTAAGAAGAGTGATGACTCCTAAGGAGCAGGATGCAACCCCGGAAACCCCACACTATAAATACCACCCAGTCGAATTGGAGGGACTGTGATAGAGCAAAAAAAAAAAAAAAAAAAAAAAAAAAAAAAAAAAAAAAAAGAAAAAAAAAAAAAAAAAAAAAAACAAAAAAAAATATAATAATAATAATAATAATCATAATAACTTAATAATAAGTCAAATAATAATAATAATA
This sequence comes from Macrobrachium nipponense, assembly GCF_015104395.2. Taxonomy (NCBI): domain Eukaryota; kingdom Metazoa; phylum Arthropoda; class Malacostraca; order Decapoda; family Palaemonidae; genus Macrobrachium; species Macrobrachium nipponense. The sequence goes on from NC_061108.1 coordinate 104,079,998, forward strand.
ATAATAATAATAATAATAATAATTGAAAGTAAATCCACAGGAGTATGACTGTTTGTTTGTGTTATTTAAAATATATATTTTAGATAGCACAATTAAACAGTCATGCTCCTGTGGATTTACTTTCCCATTATTTCTTGACTCATGTGATTAGGAGGTTTCTTTGAAATAATAATAATAATAATAATAATAATAATAATAATAATAATAATAATAATAATAATAATAAATCTTTGAATGCTACTAATATTTATAACTAATTAAATTGGCTAAGGTTGGAATTCGAGTTCTGGAGGAGACTCACGCCCTCCTAAACGCCCTAAGCATCCGAAGGACTCGGGAGGAGGTCAGGAGTCCGTCACCCAGTGCATCGTCCTACGGGATAATTTCCCTGTTACGCGCAGTGGTTCGTCTGTTACAAAGGGTCCTGCCGAATACTTCTTCATGGAGGTTCGTGGAATGTTTTATTTTTATTACCCTTCATTTTCCATTTTGGTTGTCCTGTATATTGATGAATATTACTTCAATGCAAGCTTAAAACGCTACGTCTTTTTTTGTACGTACTTTTATTAATCTGGTTGTATTTGGTTATTCATCCGTTATTGTAATCTTTTGATTATTTTTTGTTATTTTTATTTGTTTCTACGTTCGTTCTAATTTGTTTTTTTATCATGAACTTTCCTTTTTTTTAAGTTTGCACACGTCTCTAGCCATCCGTGTGCATGTGCGCTTGTGCAAATGATTACTTCTGCTGTTTCAGCTGCCGAACTGAGCATGTGCGCATGCGCAAATAACCAGCTCTGTTGCCTTTATTTCAGCTGACGGACTGTGCAGAAGGCTTCCACTTCGTATGTGAAACTGACAAGAAAGACATAGGTAAGGTCAGATTCTCTCTGCTTGGTTAAGTACTATATTGTTTTTATTCATGCAGAAACACAAAGGTTTTTTATTTTTTCGGGGTCTACTGTATGAGTGTGTGTGTGTGTGTGCGCGTGTGTGTGTTTGTAAGATAGAGGACAAGGAGGGAGAAATGACAGAAAATCAAACTTCACTAAAACATTTAGTTGTAACCAGTTCCATGAGCATTGATACAAAATCCTGACAATAGCCAATATCTTCAATTTATAAACAAATAAAATTTTTCTTAGTCAAAAACATGCGTTCACCTACCCTTATAAACAAGATCATTTACCATGAAGAGGATGAGATTACTTAATGAGACAGAGGAGGAGAGAAGAGATGGAGAGAATGATACAGCGGAATCCCATTTGCGAATTATTATCATTATCTTTATTATTACTAAGGTGTTCATTTTGCTGCTGTAACAGGTTTCGTTAAATTTTAATAGCACTTAAATTTGGATTTAATTAATTTTCAAAGGATTGTCAGTAACTAAATTTTCGAGGAAATTAAACGAAATTCACCTCCTGAATTTATTTTGGATATATAATGAAATTTGCATTTTTCTGTTTGTGCAGTATATAAAAGTGTAATGATCTGCCTCTTTAGTGTCAGATTGTCACTTGAACTTGAAAAGCACCTGGTCCAAAACTGAAGGTTCTGATTGTGATAATGCGAAAGTAACTTATCAAGTACCAAGGACGATTTCTTCCATGATCGGAAAAATTGATCGGTCGTTCGCTCTTATTCTAGTTTATTTTCACCTTGACAAACTTCATTCATGTCTTTTTCCCGCCCTTGTGCAGTGAAGTTTCTAAAAATCTTTTTGTATTTGATTGTAAAAATATCTCATTTCGATTTGGGACTAAGTTTTTACAGAATGTTTGTACTTATTTAACATAGAAATCTTTTACTAAATGTCTAAATTTAATGTTTTGTGCTTATAGAACTTCGAAATTATTAATATCTAAATTTGATATATTGTGCTTATTTATCTTTGAAATTATTTTCTGAAGATTGGAATTTAATATTGTGTACTTAGTTAACTTCGAAATAATTGTCCAAGTATTTGAGTGTAACTGAAATTTCAAAAATGTGTCAATTTATCTGACCTTTCGAAAATATATAAATTTGAATCACCCCCTCAAAGTGCCTGGTTTTCAGTGACGTATATTTTTGTTACATCTTTTTCAATCTCTTCAAAGGATGCATCGAAGGGCGTGGTGAGTCCTACCAAGGAGAAGCCAGCCTCACCGTGGAAGGAGAGGTGTGCGCCCTTTGGGGTCAGCCGCGGGTCCAGGAGAAGCTGGGCCATCTGGCCAATTCGCAAATTCCTCTGGTGGCGAATCACTGTGCCAATCCAGATGGCGATGACCTTCCCTGGTGCTACACTTCCAAGGGCACCGTGGGTTTTTGTGACATCCCAAGGTGAGCGACGTCCCTTCGACCCCCTTGCTGCAACCTCTTGCATTCCTTTTACTGCACCTCCGTTCATATTACAATCTTTCTTTCATCTTACTTTCCACCCTCTCCTAACAATTGTTTCATAGTTCATCTTCAAGGTTTTCCTTCTGTTACACCTTTCAAATCGCATTTACTCTCAATTTCCATCTCATAGTTCCCAGCGCTTGGCCTCCAGTTCCAGTCCAAGGTGAGTAGATACAGCATCACTGTGTATATGTACCTGCATTGATCCCTGATGAAGAAGACTGTATGTCTGCAAAAGCTAGTCTTTGGTGAATTGTATACTTTGTAAATTAAAGAATCTGGAATCTAAACCATCCCGTTTGTGTGTGTGTTCGTGTTCGCTTGTGTTTGGCCACTGTGGCTCAGCTTACTGGCCAATAACCTGGCCTTACCATAGAGAGATCTGTAAGTGATCTCACGCTGGGATACGACTGATTTTGTTGCCAGTGTTCTTCTGTTGACCTTTGTAATGACCAGGTGATTTGTTGATTATGGTGGCTTGCAGCTAAGCTTGAGAATTTACACGCTAGTAGCCTCATTCCCCAAAATGGTTGATCTAGTGCTCAGCTCATCTTTTATAGTTCCAAAGGTCGGTCTCAGCCTTCCATTAACTAATCCAACCAGTTGTTAATAGGGTTACCACCCTCACCACAAAATACTTGGTTCCCGTAGGGGCCCAGTGCCGTTAGTGAACCTCACGTGGTGCAATGTAGCCATTAGGCACAACTTAAGGTTAGGCGCCTCATTGGCGTGATCGGTATGGTCTTGGCCTGCCACCTCGATGGCCGTGAGTCTGATTCTCGGGCATTCCACTGAGAGGTTAGAGATGTGTATTTCTGGTGACAGATGTTCACTCTCGACGCGGTTCGGAAGTCACGTAAAGCCGTTGGTCCCGTTGCTGAATAACCACTGGTTCCATGCAGTGTAAAAACACCAACAAACAAGCTACTTAAGGTTCTTTGCAGCGTCTCCTCGATCCCTAGCTGCAGCCCGTTTCATTCCTTTTATTATACCTCCGTTCATGTTCTTTCTTCCCTCTTACTTTCCACCCCCCTCTCCTAACAGTTGTTTCACAGTGCAACTGCGAGGTTTTCGTCCTGTTACACCTGTCAAACTTTTTCATTCTCAGTCTCCCTTTCAGCGCTGAATGACCTCATAGGTCCCAGCGCTTAGTCTTTGGTCTAGATTTTATATTCCATTCCATTCCAAAAGGCTTGCTGAGCAACAAGGGATGGCATTTTTTACCCCTCTGGCGCAACCTCTTCCAGATGGGAAGAAGTTTGCTTTGGAAAGGAGGAAAAAATATGCGCCTGTCTCTTTCCATATGAGTAGAGAGAGAGAGAGAGAGAGAGAGAGAGAGAGAGAGAGAGAGAGAGAGAGAGACTCCCCATCACGAATGATCGCTAATTTGAACGACCTCTTACCTTTGCAGGTGTCCACAGCGTCGGGAGGATCGCGACGTCCCTACGATCATCGAAGAAGACAGCAGCTGTGGGGCTGATAAGTTTGCCTGTGCCAACGGAGGCTGCATTCACCAGGAGTGGCAGTGTGACGGTCAACAGGTATACTTTTTAAATTACCTTTTTTTTCCTAATGAAGTGAACACTTTCTATTTAATAGCATTGGAACCCGATATCACAGTCCAGGAAAGTCCCAACTCAGACAAGGATGTTTGGGTTTTACTGTGTATTTTTTTTCTTCTTCCAAAAAGCAGTCATTTTCCAGTATCAGACAATATAAGCATTTCTAGGATTTAAAAAAAAAAAAAAAACGAGTTGTGGAACAACCTCTGGGTTTTACCTTATCACTCTCACAAGTAACTTATGTATATTCGAATAGTTTTGTATTAATGAATCTTATATTTTTCGGCCAGAGTACTTTTGTATACGTAGTATCAGTGGTAAATTACTCTTCCTAATGAATCATTAATAAATATTACTTAATAAAGTCAGATACGAATGACTAAGTTTGTAAAAAAAAAATTTCAATATACATAAAAACAAAAGCGGGGGATATTGTGAGTAAAAGAATATTTGGTGTACAAGTATGAGTGCATATTTAGGACATTAATTAGTGGGTGTTCCGTTTGTGTGACTTCCGTCATTAGAGGTGAAATTTAGTGTTGTCCCCGTCCATAAAAGATTTAGCAGATTTATGGCTGATGAAAGTCCGACAGGATGATGACGATGGTAGAGCTATACGTATAACGGCCATGAAGAAAATCAGTACTAACATAAATGAATCCAGTTGGTCATCTGCTGACTCATCTCATTGGGGGAGCAGGTCTCCTGGGGCGGGCGTGGATTCCAAACCCAAACTAGCTCTGCTGTTTTTTTTTTTTTTTTTTTTTTTTTTTTTTTTTTTATGATTCTCCTTGGCACACATCTTAAAGATTGTTTCCTCGTCTGTTGAACATAGCATGGGAAAAGATAACCTCGTTTCAAAGTTTAGCACGCGTAAAGACGTCCGTCGCTAACACAAGGGTACAGCATCTCGAGACTTTAACCTAAACTGCTTTTACATCTAGCAAAAAACAAAAAAAAATGAAAATAGACCGAGGAATAGGGGCGAGAAGACTTCAATTTACCGGAATGAATTTTGGGAATTCTTCTAAGGAGTCTGCAGAATAGCCATTAACAGAATTACAGAGAATATGAGGTGTCCTCTGAACATATGCTCTTGTCAAAATGAGTAAACAGACAATACATAGGTGTTATAAAAGCCGTGTACAGATTGGGAAAAGGGACAGTATGAGTAGATAGGGAGTTGCAGTATGTGAAAGAAAACCAAGATAGGGTTGTAGTAGTACCAGCCCATAACAGTGCAAAAGGTTTATAATATATATAAAAGCATTAGAAAAAATAGGCAAGAAATGAGAATCATTTTCTCTTTTTTCTTATCATCGTGAACCCCATGAAAACGGAGCCATTATTTTTATGAACAGAAAGAAAATTTAAAGTAAAAATAGTTTTCCTTTATTTTGAATGAATGAAGAAGAGGGATTTTGTTTCATGATCAAGAGCTACCTGAAATCGAAAGTCATTGTTTTCATTATTTTGAACGCGTCGAAAACAAGCTCAGTTATTCATTTGAAGTTTATCTGAAGTGCAAAATCAGTGGAAACCTAAAATAAACAAGTTATTTGTTGTAATATCACTCAACAAATATTTTCTGTTAATTTTGTATGTCCGAAATAACGAAGGGCTGATATTTTGCGAAATCTTGCAGTCCATATCTAATGTCATATTATTCTGCGCTCAAGATAAAGGCAAAAATTGTTGATTCTGTTTCATGTCATTGTTTATCATTTAATTTCGTGCTGCCATATGTTCATTATTAGATCTACAAGTATTCTATTTATTAAGGGCTGCCCATGAGCAAGAGCCCGTGCTGGCATAAGGCGAACATTAACTAAAATCACATTGTAATGAAAAATCACCGGAGATATCTCCTGTGAGTTTCAAGTCATCATATGCTTTTAATGAGACCAACGAGCATCTAAAACTCATAACAATCACCAGGACTGCTCCGACGGCAGCGACGAAGAAGGCTGCCGAGACTACAGCGCATACTACACGAAGAAAGTCAACCAGAGACTGAAGGGGCGCGAGGTGGAGAAGTGGCTCTACACACTGAAGACCACCTGCGCCGCCAGATGCAGCCAGGCCAAGAACTTCCTCTGCCTCTCCTTCAATTACGAGTCAGTCTCTCTTCCATCTATTTTGGGAGATCATTTCTTGAACTCGATTTTTCTTTTCGCAAGTTTGTTTTTTAATTTTTTTGGAAGTGTCATATAGTTTTGGTGTGTAATGTTTTTCTGCTTAGAAAGTGGCATTTATTTTGTTATTTTGCAGATCGATGCTCAGAGACACTGATTTTTTTTTTATTGTTCTCTTTATTTTTTTACAAGGTGATTTTAAAATTGCTTGATATATATATATATATATATTATATATATATACATACATATATATATGTATATATATATAATATATATATAATATTATATATATATGTATGTATATATATATATATATAATATATAATATATATATAATACACACACATATATATATATATATATATATATATATATATATATATATATACTATATATATATATATATATATATATATATATATATATATACACGTATATGCACCTTATGCTTTTTTCAATATTTGAGAGTATTTCATACACCTAGATAGACAACTCGTATGTTAAGAATTATTTATTTTAGTATGTTATTTTTTTTAATTAGTATGATGGGGAATTTCTCTCTCTCTCTCTCTCTCTCTCTCTCTCTCTCTCTCTCTCTCTCTCTCTCTCTCTCTCACAGGTTAAAAATTTTCCCTGGTACTTATTGTAGTACAAACATTAATTCGGATATGTAAAACACTAAATATGATACCAGACAATCTCTCTCTCTCTCTCTCTCTCTCTCTCTCTCTCTCTCTCTCTCTCTCTCTCTCTCCCCGACGCACCCACATCCACGCGCGGTAAAAACCACGATTATTCATACGTAAAATAATTTGAATACGTATAACTATAAAATAAATTATAACTGTCAGTTCTCTCTCTTTGTTTCTTTCACACACACACACACACACGCACACTTTTTGCTACAAATACCGTAATTTTTTTCGTTGCAAGTTCTTTTGCTACTCCGTTTGAAGAAGAAGAAGAAGAAGAAGAAGAAGAGAGAGAGAGAGAGAGAGAGAGAGAGAGATGTTACATTTTGCTCGTCTGTTTCTGGAACTGTTGTGTGTTAAGAGAGAGAGAGAAATCTTCTTAAAATTTGAACTGCGTCGCTTGATGCCCAATTAAGAAACCTTCCATTCCCACCTGTCTTCCTGGGAAGGTCCGGCTCCGAGACCTGCATCTTGAGCGACAGCAACGTGGGCCGGTCTGGAGGCCTCGTCGCCGAAAGTGGATGGGATTACTACGAGCTGGAAACGGGGAGCGTCGATTGTTCCCGGATGTTCTCCTGTCGAGACGGAAAGTGCTTGGAGCAGTCCCAAGTAAGTTTTGTGATTTTCAATTTACTTCCCGGGTGAAACATGATTTAAATTATTTGGTTTAAGAGCCTCAGTGGCGTGATCGGTATGGTCTTGGCATGCCACCTCGGTGGCCGCGAGCTCGATTCTCGAGCATTCCACTGATGGGTTAGAGATCTGTATTTCTGGTGATAGAAGTTCACTCTCGACGTGGTTCGGAAGTCACGTAAAGCCGTTGGTCCCGTTGCTGAATAACCACTGGTTCCATGCAACGTCAAAACACCATACAGACAAGCAAAATTCAATTTTGTTTTCGTAGGTAATTGATATTTTTTAAATTTTAGATCGTACAGTTATATGGCGATAGATAGAGAGACGGATAGATATATTTCAGCATAAAGTGTAATTGGTAAAACCTTTAGAATAATCACAGCTAAGTTTTAAAACAACTTACGGTGATCACAATTATGTGGTATTGTTTTTAGTTACTTTATGGAACTGCTCTTATAAATAAATTTTTCATCTTAACTTTCTTTGGTATAGGTTTTAGTTATTAAGGTTGCAGGTCAATTTCTCGTATTAAGCTTGAACAAAGACGCGAAAACGCCAGAAAAAAACAGACAGAACTTCCAGTGACCTTTATGAAGATTGAGTAGCTGGGAGACCCATTAAATTTAATTAGTAAATAATAAAACATGATTCCTTTGTTTTACTTCGTGGTCGAATGGTTTAGGTTTACCTCAACCAGTCCAGCGTTCTTGAGTTCGAATCCCAAAAATGTAAATTGGGTTTGCTTATTTGTTCTTCATTTTTGCTTTACGGATTCGGATGAAGACTACGTAGTAATAAATGTAAACAAAATGGGCGAAAAATGAACTAACTGACAAGACACGTCAGGATATCTTCAGATGTAATAAAATGTAGTGAAACCTTTGAATGGTTACCTAGGGTTATATCTTTGGCCGCTCTAGAGCAACGAGAGAACGGGTCTGGGCAAGCTTCGTGCCAGAACTTCAAGCATCGGCAGATGAAAAACCCCGTGGGCGTTTAGTACCATCAGTGCACATCACGTGGTGCACTGAAAGCATTAAGAAAGGTTGTTTGCTTGTGCCCTTCGCCCTTAGATTCGCCCGCTTTTTAGTACCGTACCTCCATGAATGCTTTCTTTGTTCAGCAATGCTGTCCGACCTCTCTAACTTTTATTTTATTTCATTGTGCACCTGTGATGTATTTTCCTCAGTGCAACCTCTAGATCCTTGAAGTTTTGGGTCCCTTTATCTTGCTGTTCAACCACTCCAACTCTCTCTATTTACTGTATTTAAGCTCTGGATGGCCGGAAAAACCCGAGCGCTTAGCACGGCAGCCTAAATTTCATAAATGAGATCAACTGGTTGAAAAAGCGTCCCACAAAGAGTATATCAGTGACCAGACAAATATAGTAAAATTCAAATTAAATTGCAGAATAACTAACGGTAGGAAAATCCACAAAGTTATAATAATAGCCGCAACAGTATTGCCGTTAAGAAATGAATAAGACATATTGCCAAGGGCAAAAGTATCGCTGTTACATTTTCTTTTTGAAAGAGAGCAGAGTCTGAATACCGATCGTAGTTATCTACTCGTACAAATTATCAGGTGATGTACCAAGATATTTTTAGTCCATTTTAAGATTCGAAGGGGAGAATGCCTTGGCTAAAATGAAGGACGTCTTGAGTGAAGCAAAAATCAGTTGTGAATTGACAATAAAATTGATTTTCCTACGTTCAGAATTCTTACTTTAATGATAATAGTAATTACGCGTCCTTTTATTTTTTAAATCCAAGGTCAACGGGAAGAGATCCCTAGTGTCCTTATTTAGTCCAAATGAAAACAATTCGTGAGGGATAAAGAGTTGCACTTACTTTAGAATTGATTGACGGAATTTAACAGATGGAGTACGTTTAAGATTCAAAGGAAGCAGAGGCAGAAAGGGAAGTACAAAGTCTGTAGTAGAGGGAAATTAAGACTCATACTGGAACAATGGGAACATTAGTGATATCCATCCCGTAAGGGAGCAATATCGCCAGTGCACCTCTCTTGCTACATCTTTCCAACCTCTCCTAACAATTGTTTCATAGTGCAACTGCTACATAGATATAGGTATAAATATACATGTATATGCAAAGAGACTTTGTCATGCTTCATTTTGCTGTCTAATCAAGAATCTCTCTCTCTCTCTCTCTCTCTCTCTCTCTCTCTCTCTCTCTCTCTCTCTCTCTATATATATATATATATATATATATATATTATATATATATATATATATACATATATATATATATATATATATATATATATATATATATATATATATGTATATATATAAATGTGTAGTTTAGGTGTTTATATATAGACCTTCCCTGCGCAAGATAATTGTGGTTCCACTCCCATAATCAAGGCGACGGCAATACAACATCATTAAGTTATTCCTTGTTCCATGCTAGAACACTTGGTGAGCATTTCTCAGTTCCGAAAGACCGTGAGCGGCGAAAGGTCAAGGGGACGCCTTACCCAAAATAAGTATTATCGACTTCGCTGCCGTAACTGAGGTTTAAAAAATATATTTTTTGGTGTGTGGATTTTTCGTTGATATGATTTTTTTTCTTCCGCTGCCGTCTTAGTCTCTCTTGCATGGCGTAATTTTCTGCCCGTTTTTCCTTGTTGCCTATATTGCACCGTATCTTTGTGTTGATATACCTAGCTTTATTTTTCTAACATTTATTTTGTTTAGCAGTTTTCTGCTATATCAAACGACATTTACTGTCTCCATATTTCTCACTGCTTATATTAATATCTTTCCTTCTCTTTCGTTATTCCTCAATCGGTTTATCGGTGTATCTCTCTTTGCTCTTTTTTTTTCTGCGCGTAGCCGTGTTTTTCTTAGTCTTATGTTATTACCAGCTAACGACAATACGAAGAATTAAAGTTTTTCCCTCGTCTTTTTTTCAGTATCTGCTTTTTCTTAATCTATTTTTGTAATTCTTTACTTATTGCGTTGCTAATGGGAATGGGAGAAGTAATTTTTTGTTTTTTGTTTTATCTCGAGAACGGTCGAGTAGACTTGTATGCATTTGGGTAAAATTATTCTTGATTTAACTTTTATAATTTTAACCGTGATAGACCGAAACTCTATATATATATATCTCTAATATATATATATACTCATCTATATATATATATATATTATATATATATATCATATATATATATATATATATATATATATATATATATGTATATATATATATTATATATATATACACATATATTATATTATATATATATAATATATATATATATATATATATATATATATATATATATATATATAATATATATATATATATATGCTTAAAAAATCACATTAGATGCATGTGACTTCATTAAATAAGCGAATACCACAGGAAAATGATAGTCAGAAATCCAAGCGCTTTCGTCTTAACTAAGACATTGTCAAGATAGATAGATATAAAATCATCTCGCCCAACATATGTTTAATCGAAAAGGACTGCCATTACTCTCGCCCGCAACAATAAATTTCTTCGCCGTGGCCAGCAAAGTCTGACGGATTTCGTGCTAATTCAGACGATTTAAACTAATCCAGTGGATAAAGTAGGTGCGCGTAGACAAGACCTTGCTCGTAGGGTTTGGTAGTGGCGGAAATTTCTGTCACCATTGATCATAATGTTCGTACATTACTTATAATCATTACTTATAAAGATATCGGCATTAAAAATATTTAACCCAGTCGTGAGACTCGTGATGCATTCGAGGGCAAAGTAGTAATGTGATAGAAATAAGTGTTGGGTCCAAATGGAATCATGTTTTCCATTCTTTTCTCTTTAAAGATTCATTATAAAGTTGACTTCTTATCGGTTTCAAGGGAGTATCATTCTTAACATCTTACGTGATCTTGCCAAATAGCCAATAGTTGAAAGAAAAATTTATAACGGAAGTATTTGTTTCTGTGACATGAATTGCCAACAAGCTTTTGGTATAAATTACAGCAAAAGTTAAATCGCACATAATCGTTAAATTCGTGTCTGGCAATTTTCGCTAGCAAGTGTGGAACGAGGTAAGACTTTTCTGCCTGCAAGGTACAAGTTGAGGTTGTAAGCATAGCAACAGGAATGGATAGATAGATTGAGAGAGAGATACACAGGAACTTAACGGTTGTGCCGATTACCAGTCATGCAGTGTTAACATAAATCTACTAAATAAATTAACACTTTACTGACATGTGTTAATTCAACAGACGCCAATATATTACAAGGGATAGAACAAGGAAGGTGGAGAAGCCGTGTGCTTCTTTTATCCAGCTCGGACCCGCTTAAATACTTCGATTAACTGAGATTGCTTGAGGGTTTTCCCTAATAATTTCCTTTTTTCCTGTCTGTCGTAACCCGTTCATTATTTATTTTTTCTGATTCCGTTAGTCACGAACCTCTCTCTCTCTTTCTCTCTCTCCTTGAAATTGTCTGATTTTCTTCCATCTACCCTGTGGTGTTTCTGATTCGTATTATCCGAATCCCATTTGTATTGATTTTCTTTTCTTCCCGTCAATTTGTGGTGTAAATAAAGCAGTCTCCTAATTTTCGTCTTTGTACGTCTATTCCTGCAAATAAGTAAGTTATGTATTGAATTCTTATTTACATGGCAGTACTCTTGTTGTAACGCCTTAGTGTCATACTAAGATTATTATTATTATTATTATTATTATTCAGAATTTTAAGATGCTTACACAGAAAGGCCGAAAAATCTTAGTATGCAAGCATCTATCGAGCAAATAGGCCACACGTAAAGAAATCATTAATAAAAAGATTTAAGAGAACAATAAAGTGTCTGTTTATTGTTTTTATTTTGTATCGTTCTCAGATATTTTTAAAATCATATTTTGGGAAGGACACGGACAACAGAAGGACAGGATTGAGAGCAATTATTGTACGATAAGTACAGTTATATAGCATTATGTATACACAGACAGACAGATACATATATATATAGCTATATATATATATATCTATATATATATATATATATATATATTATTATTATATAATATACAGAGAGACGAGAGAGAGAGAGAGAGAGAGAGAGAGAGAGAGAGAGAGAGAGTATTATAAGATTATCTGTAGGGTTTAACAAGAGGAACGAAAGTTTTCTAAATTTTCACCAAGCAACGCATTTTAAATTTCAATTCTCTCTTTCTTTCTTTCTTGAGAGAGAGAGAGAGAGAGAGAGAGAGAAACACGAGCAAAACCTAAAGTATTTTTAGAAGGAAATACTTATACTTACTATAATTCTCGCTCTCTCTCCCTCTCCCGAGAACTCTCATTCAAAAAAAAAAAAAGTAGATTTTTCCGCGTTACCGCTATGTATGACTTTACTTGTTTTCTTTTATATCTGTATTTTTAGCTGCCATGATGTATTCTTTGCTACCGCCAGCCTTATGAGAGCTGATAGTTAGCTCAGTGGTCTGGTTAAACTTAATAATAGTAATATATTAATAATATTCTTTGCTGCTATCTCGGTATCATTTGGGGACATTCCAAAATAGAGCAGGAAAATAATGCTGACTTGGTATTGGTAAATTCCCCCGGGAGAGCTTGGTTTCGTGTGGGTAGTAGTAACCAGAAATTACTGGTTACGTCCAGTAATATGACAGATGCACACTGATCTTTGCCTACCGAAAGAATGAGCGTGTAATGGCTGGTTTGTCGTTGGCTGCTTTTGATAGAATTTTGATGCTCTTGACACTGAAATGAGAAGGGGTTGCCGCTGGGGAGGATGATGTTCATAATAAGTGGTTTTTGTTTTTTATTCTAGGAAACGGGTTTTCTTGGTTTTAACAAATATGTATAAATATTTATGGATTTCTTGAGTGGAAGTAGTGGTGTATTTTGAGGTAATAAATGTTTTTGTAAACTGTTTTGTGTTAGGATTTTCCGTTTTAATTTTGATATTTCCCAAAGAAAATAAATGCCTTATGTTAATTGCCATATATATTAGTCCATTCCGTGGAAGTTTCTTGTCTTGTTAATGACATTTTAATTGTTTTTTTCCGTAATAATAATAATAATAATAATAATAATAATAATAATAATAATAATAATAATAATATAATAATAAATATAGTATTATTAATAATAATAACCAAGGTCTAGACCTAGATAATAGCAGTGATACTATGAAATTAACGCATCATTCTGTTAGTACCTAAAAGAGTCTTTTTGTTCTAACTGAGAACCACGAAGGAACTGCAACTCCCAAAGTGCCAACTCATCTCTGTCCATTTTTTTTATTTATTTTGCAATCTCGAGATTGCAGTCTCAGCGTGCTTCCAACCTCTCACCGCAGGTGTGCAACGGAAAGCGAGAGTGCGCCGGCGGGGAAGATGAAGATCTCTGTGACGGTCGAGTGAACTTCGAAGTGAGACTCGTCAACGGCTCTGGGAACCACGAAGGTCGCGTCGAGGTCAAAGGTTAGTCTTGGAGTTTTTTCTTTCTTTCTTTAGTGAGATCATTTAGGTTTTTTTTTCCTCTTTTCCCATTACTTTTATTTTTTCATGTTTTTTTTTCCACTGAAGATTGTTCTTTTAGTGGTCGCAAGGCTTCTAGACCTTGAGTGGTCGGAAAGCTTACTAGGCTTAGGTCTTGAAAAACTGCATAAGTCTAACTAGAACAACGTTTTAAAGGAGAAACAATAGAAGTGACTGGAAAGCTCCTTTTTCATAAGGATATCGTAGAGATTAAACAAATATGGTTTCAAATATGGAAGAAAAGAGGAAGTAAACGCCAAGAACTCAACACTAAACCGAATAACACTTACGAAAGCAAATTGAAGTGCGGTTGCAAAGACAAAGCATCGCCTAAACTGGTTTTGACTGTTTATTTTTATTTCTTGTACCAGGAGGGATATTGATGACTTCCCCGAAGCTTCGCTTGCAAGAAATGTCGCTTCAGGATATCTAAGTTGGCCGCCTTTTTACTTCTACTCTGTATATACCAGGATTTACAACCTAACGATAATAAAACCAACTTAAAAACACATTTAAAAAAAAACACCAGCAACCCAGCTGCGCACCTGTTGAATGTTAGCCTTAGGATCTTACTTTTTAATATGACTAGTAGCATATTTGAAATAGAGATAGACATTTTTAATAGTACCAAGCAAAATGAGTTCTTTGAGCATCCTTGAACAAAGATTATGAGGAAAAACAATATGAACGGACAGACCTTTTTTTTTTTTTCCGTCACGTCCTTGATGTTGCCAATTTTTGAAGGTTCAGTTCGGAATTAGTATTATTATCTTACGTATGTCCTTTATACTTGAATAGTTTCACTGCACACACACACACACACACACACACACACACACACACACACACATATATATATATATATATATAATACATGTGTGTGTATGCATATATGCAAGTGTGTGTATATATATATATATATATATATATATATATATATATATATATATAAAACTTTTCACGCATAAAGGAGGGACTCTAGAGAAAAGGCAATACAATGGTCGCTTTTCAACAGCTGCTGTAAGGATGAATTTCTTTAGGAGATAATCCACAACATATACAGATACACAGAAAGTTCATTACCAGTGCACCGAGGCCGTTACACATAGTGCGTCATTCACCTCATTCGCACATGAGCCCCTATGCTTCCTGGATATTGAAGTCCTCGCTTTCGAATAATGTTGTAATGCATTGACAAACAGTGTCAAACACTACTCTCTCATTCTACTGTGTTGAACCTTTTGGGAGTTATGGGCTGTCTCCCGCTATCCACGAACTGTGACACTAGCTGAAGCATGGATCTGCATACTTATAATTGATATACCAGAATATAGTAAGTGAATTACCAACCTGTCTTCTTGGAACCTAAGTACTAAAGGACGAGGATGCTAAACTAGACTTACGCCTAATTCTAGTGCAGATTCTAAAGGGAGACAGCCCAAAACAACTCCCAGAAGGTTCAACACAGTAGAATGAGAGAGTAGTACTTCTCAATACATTACAACTGCTTTCGGTGCATCTTTCCAACGATTTCTAAGTTTTCCTTTTTCTTCCACTTGACACTGCTCATCATCCCAGATTCACTCTACACCAATGCTACCTTTTTCAAGACTTCCCTGAATATAAATATCTTTTTTCCTAGGTGTCTTGTATGCCATATACAGCATTTTACTTCACTTTCAAACTTCCTTTGTAACTGTTCAATGGCAAACACAGGATCCACACTCTGTCTTGCTTTTCTAAACCGGCACCATTCTTCCTATTTATTGCTTTTGTTACCTGTCTCTTATTCAGACAAATTCCTACGATAGTCCCTTTTGGTATATAAGGTAATGTCATATCCATAAAATTCTTGCAGTTTCTTTTGTCACCCCTCTCACCTAATCATTCGGAACTTTTCCCTCATCAAGCCATACCTTAAAAACCTCGGTCAGCTTCTCAGTCACACTAATAACAGAGGCTCTTCCTCTTAAACTTTGACACTGCTGGGCTAAACAGTGAATTGGGAACTTGTTATTTGGAGATGGTCACACCAAATGTATTTTTTAAAGTTAAAAAAAAAATGTTGAAAATCAGAAGCGTAGGAACTTCAAAACCACCTGCTCAAAAGAAAAGGGGCACACACACACACACACACATACTTCTTCAGTCAACGTATGCGATCCAATTTGATCAGTCTGTACATATTAAATATGTGTTTATTTGCACACATGCCAGCACGTTCCAGTATTTTTATTTCTAACGGTTTTCCAGCCTTTGGCCGTTGGGGCACCATCTGCGATGATATGTGGGGACTTCCTGAAGGAGACGTTCTTTGTCAACAGCTAGGGTTCAACCTCGGTGCCAGGGAAGTGTTCTTCGGTTCCCAGTAAGTGTTCTCCATAAGTATTCCTTCTTATTTAGAAAACAGGCTTGTCATGAATCTCTGGATGTGCAACATTAACATTTGGGAAGAGACTAATATTGAATACAGGTATTCAGAAGTCCTTATGTCTGCATAATTTACAAAGAGGCTAAAGGTATTAAAAACGTGTTTTTATGCGTCTTTAGATTTGAAGCATACGTAAAAAGCAAAAACCGTATTTCATGCATCCAAAAATACAGTATGATATTCATTTAACCACGACGCTTCTAGGATTCATCTTCTGACTCATGCCTTGTTTAAGCATCAAGGTTTTGATAACTGGCGTAAATTTTATATCTCCCCCCCCCCCCCCCAACACTCACACAGAACAACAACTACATTCATTCCATTATCGATCTGAATGTTTGTTTTTCACTGACATATAATATCAAAATAATTCTTTATTTCAATAGCATTCTTGCAAGTCATTAATGGAGGGTTTAGATAATATAAAGATATTTGTGACGAGATTAAAGAGTCACTTGAGAAGATCAGTTAATCAGAGTGCACGAACGTAATGAACTGCGATTTACTTCCTATGGAAGAACTTTCATTGAAATAATAAAATTTACACCTTATTAGTGAAGTCTCATGCACATAGCAATCTTAGGATTACACTGCATTGGAGAATTGGCGTCAAAATAACAAGCTAAATTTTCTCCACATTAACGTTTCAGCTTCGGAAATGGCGAAGGACAGTACTTGATGGACGACCTCAACTGTCTCGGGGACGAGTCTTCCTTATCGGAGTGTGACTTCGCGGGATGGGGCGAGCATGACTGTGGGGAATCAGAGGTTTGTTGACATTCCGTAAGTTGAGGAACCAGGACGTGAATCAGCCAATGACGCGAAATAACACATTTTGTCACGAGAGAGATGGTGTGAATAAGTGACTTCAACCCAATGTCCACGTAAGGACCTTTGGATCAGTCTTGTAAGGCAGTGTCACTCAAGAACTTGTTAGCGTATTGTCACTACTAGACTTTCTGTAAAGTATCCAATATTTTTCTAATACTACTGGTTCAAAATTATAGTCGTTAGATGCGCATGTTTGCAAAGGCGATGATGTTGCATGAACTTGTTGCATAAAACATGTTCACATGACGCACTAGTATCCAATATTTTTTGTTATATCATTGCAAAATTAAAGTTGTAAGTCGCTATGTTCCAGAACTGAAAGATGGACATCTTCAGTATTGGGCACTTACATCGCCTAATTGTTGCACAAAACGTGTTCATGTGACGCACCGCCTAAACTGTTGAGCCTACGTGCTGTGAAATCTCCTTGGATCTAAGGTTGAGCCGACACCCCGTAGTTCTCGTGTGCCTAAAATCTTAAATTGTTGTTATTAACTGATTAAAGACTGGTTGATCGAGTCCTTAACACCGTCGTAAGTTGCTGCTTCAGGTCAGCAGTATCCCAGGTGTGGTTAGTGTGACTATCTGCGATCTGTCGAGCACAGACTAGTACACGTACACTGCAGTCATGTGATGCAACTCGGCATAAGTAAGGATATGCCGACTCGTTTTCTCCTCAAGTTAGGTCGCGCGCGCGCGCGCGCGCGCGCGCGTACATTTGTGTTTGCTGCAAATCCCTGGAATCTCAGTAAGCTTATTGAATTCTTTTTTCATAAATAGATGCAACACACAAGTAGATGTTTATTTTGTATTATACGTCATAGAAAAGAGAGCGGGAATTTATTAGACTGTAAATGCACATATTACTTCACAAACAACACGCACATTTATCCATTTATATCTGTATAAAAAAATGTACATATGTGGGTGTTGGAGAATGAATGACTGTAGTAGTCTCACCGGTATTGATATAAAGATTTGAAAATCAACCTTTTCAAATGGAAGTATTGATAAATTTCTGCCGAATGTTAATGTTGCTTTTCCCATTTCTCCACTTGAACTACTTGAGCCAAACCTGGATGCCTTTCGATATCGAACCCAGAGTAACCAATAAAGAAAGCAAATCCTTTCACGTAAGCTTATCTCGTTCGGCTGGTTGACGCAAGGTAGAATTCTTTGGACCTGGGGTTGGACAATTCCCACCTGCCCGGGTACGGAAAGAGAGGAGAGCTGGTCAATTTGTGGATAGGTGGGGATTACCCCTCAAAATACGACCTCATCTTGAGAATGGAGGCAAGGCCACTTGGACTTGACAAAGGACAAGGTCATAATATCAGGTATCATATTCATTATCCAAGTACGGTTTCAGTTTTTATCTCAAAAGACTTCAGTTTTAAGGGATTTCAAAGATGGCAAGTTTTCTGTTTGGTTGCTATCCAAGTGACAGAAAACAGGAAGGCATTTAACTTTCCCTCTTCCCAAAAGAAACTAGAACACGGGAGACGTATAAAAAAAGATACGCAATACAATAGGAATCCGAAGACACATAGGAAAGATATATATATATATATAAAGAAATATCTTGGATTGAAAGTGCCATCGACCAATTATCGACCTCTGAAGAGTCGGGAAGTTTCAACTCTTCACGTGACTAAGCCCAAAAACAATTATACGTACAAATAGATGGATAGATATGAATCCTTGAAAATTGCAGATGTATAAATACACAACGCTGTCCATCATAAAACAGTAAAATTAGATAATGTGTTAACAGCAAAGTCTGAAAGATTTATTATCTATATATTTATTTGAGAGAGAGAGAGAGAGAGAGAGTTACAAGGAGTTGCAAGGATTAGGATGTCTCAAAGACTTTTTAGTCCATCTGAGGAGACATCGTGCACTCACTTATTTCTAGGAGCAGGTTTTACTGTTCATTCACAGTGTCCTAATGATTTTGTCTAGCTTTCTTTTAAACTCATCCACACTGTTGCTGTTTACAACTTCTGGTTGCAGTTTATTCCATGTGTCACATATCTTGTATGCAAAGAAGTTCCCACAATGGTATGTGTTTTATCTCTTCAGTGCTAGTTTCCATCCATTATTTCTTGTCTGGTTTTCGTTTAATGTCAATAGGTTGCTGTCTACTTTTGTTATGCCTTTCAGTATTTTAAATGTTTTTATTAGTTGTCCTTGCATCATTCCTGTTTCTAAGCCATACATGTTCTGGCTCTCGAGTCGTCTTTGGTAACCTATTTGCCTGATGGATGGAATTAAATTTGTGGCTCTTGCTTGTACACTTTCTAATCTATTCACGTCCTTCCTTAGTGTTGGTGACCATAACTGTACTGCATATTCAAGAGGAGGTCTAACTATTAATGTGTAGAGCTGTAGCACTGATAGAGAGATTTTCACCCCTGGAATAAAAATTGTCGTCATAGAGAGAGAGAGAGAGAGAGAGAGAGAAATTATCACCTCTGAAATAAACATTGGCGTCATGAGAGAGAGAGAGAGAGAGAGAGGAGAGAGAGAGATTTTGAACAATGAAATAAGCATTGCCGTCATGAAGAGATAGAGAGAGAGATTTTCACCGCTGGAATAAAAATTGTCTGGGAGATATTTTCATCATTTGGATTAAAATTGTCGTCACTAGAGAGAGAGATTCTCACCATTGAAATTAAAATTGCCGTCATGAGAGAGCGGGGGAGAGAGGTAGGGGGGTGAGGGGGTTGCGTGGTATATTTTTATTGGAATACCAAACTGGAGTCAAAGTTTGTATGATATGTTATGCCCGTAGGTTAATATGCCATGCATATTAACTGCAGACATACTCATGATAGACCGAAACATACGTTTAGCTGCTTCAGACAAATGAGAGCAGCGCGAGATATCCCTCTCCAGTTGCTGTTAAACACATCGAGATCATATTATATCAAGGGTGAAATTTCATTCATCGAAAACCATTGTAATTCCAGGAATGAATGTAAGTTACTCCAGTACGTCTAACGAGTATTCACAAGCCACGGAATAAAAAGAAAAAAATATATATATATCAGATGAACTGACAAGAAAGCTCTCTTTTACCATGATGTTTGTCTCCAAATTGCATCGTTAAACGTTCTTATTGTGCAGGCTGGAAAATTTAAGTGCCGCTTGGGTCAGTTCTGTAAAGAGACAACAAATAGAGATAAAAAAAAAAAATACCATACAGCGGATGTTTTGAGAAGCTAAGGAAGGCGGAGACATTGTTCGGTGTGTACCATGAGATGATATTCTAAAAACTGGAAAGGGAGTGATGCAGTTATTTGTTTTTCTTTCTTATTTTCCATTTTTTTCCTTTGAGTGCGAGGTCTAAGCAATAAAACGGTATTCTTTTGAATCAAAGGAAACGATAAAGCTAAATTATGCAAACATTCTCCTATGAATAGCTAACTATTTAAATGAAACTTTCACATGCTTACGTACATAGAACAAAAAATGCGGAAATCTTAACTCTAAGTGAACAATACGAACACTTCTTAGACCCAGAGCTTTCGCCTTAAAATAACCTGTTCTTGGGCTTCGGGAATTTCCACTTATTCCCAGAACTGCGTTAGTGGGCGAGGTACTACATAGCCACGCATCTTAATGAAAACGCACTCTCTTGAAACGAAGTTGATTTGTTTTCGTAGTATTTTAGCCCATTTTTTATATATATATATTTAGGTTAATTTATATTACTAATTTTCACTCTTTCAATTTTTTAAACAATCTTCATATTTTAACCTCATCCTTATCCTATCATTTACGTTGTTGTTGAACGTCTTTTGCATTGCATTATTGAGCAAGAAAATCCTCTGGGTGTCATTGCTGGCCTTTGGTCAGCTCACCCTCCTCCGTCCGGAATATATGCTTGAAAAATTTATTATTATTAATATGGTAAGTCATGACAGTAATAGCCTACAATCGGTAGTCTAAAAGCCGTGAACAGAAATAAATATCTGGACTAACTTAGGTGAAGTCACGCACATTTATCAATTGACATCTAAAGCGGTATGACAGTAAAATTCCATTCTTCTTCCCCATAATATCAGTCAGTTGATCATATTATTGGTGATCATTATTTAAGCATAATAGACAGAGTAAATAAATGTTGTTGAACTTCATCTCGTCGTATCTGTCGAACGAACTAGCTTCGTATTTCATTGAAGATCACGAGTGTTTCTCATCACTCCCTCTTTGTTTCGTAGGCGGAGAACTTTGCGGGTTTTCCCACGCTGATATTCATACGGTTTCACAACTGGATTTAGTCGTTGTAGTGGTTGAACATGGTGGAAGATGTTCTAATCGTTGTAAGTATTTTGGGCTTAAATATCCATTTTATTTTATAGAAAGACGTGAAAGGGGCCATATGTTACATGAAAGGCAGAATTATGCCAGCTATATGCGAGGAATTCTATAAAGTATTAAGGCTAAAGTTGAGGTGTCAAAATAAATTATTTAGAACTGCATTGAAATATGGGAGGCTCGAGTGTCTCATGCATCCATGCAGAAAAGACGTGTAAGACTGAATCGAAAGAGCTTCGGGTCAAATCAAAACGAAAGATAAGGCAATAACATCTATTTTTATGGTTACAGGTCTATTTATGTGAGGATTTCAGGCCAATTGTACTATAGTAGATTCTTATCAACCGTGCATTTGATGTCTAGGCTAATCCCTTACGACGCCCTTGATTTGCTGTTGATAAGCCAATCACAGGGCTGAAAACTCTCAGTCTCTCTCGAGAGTTCACATGGGTGGGTTGTATGTTCCACCTCTCCTCAGGGATACTTTTGAAAGACGTATATCTAAAGAGAGGTGGAACACACATCCCGCCTCTGTGAACTCTCGAGAGAGACTGAGAGTTTCCAGCCCTGTGGTTTGCTTATCAACAGCCAATCAGGAGCGTCGTAAGGGACAGACCTGGACATCAAATGTACGGTTGATGTGAACCTACTATAGTCAAAACCTTTATCATAATAACTGATATACAGTTTTGCCAAGCAGATAAAAAGAAACTGCCATTTACACGTAGGATATTTGAGACGAGCTCAACGCCATCATCCACGTTCATCCACCCCTCGTCATGCGCTGGGACCTAGGCCAACAGAACCTTTAGTAAGATGGGAAAACCGGTTCGGGAGAAGTACCGGTAGACGCTGGGGTGTTTCGGGAAGTTTCCAGGTTGCCACTATCGTCCATTTTGATTAGATATAGTCCTCTTTCTTGCACGTTTATTATTATTTTATTCCCGTTTGAATTCTTGTATACCTACCTACCCAATAGATTTTATATTACTCTCGTTTTTTTTATTATTTGTTCAAGCCACCCTTGGATTTTTCTCAAGATTTAATTTCTTTTTAGGTTATTTCTCTTGATACTCCTAGCTTTCAAACAACGCTTGTTAAGGAATAGCTGCAATATGTGTACTTGTATTTTTTTATGATTTTATCTTTTTTTATCTGTTTTCGGAATTATATTTGTTGTTCTTTGTGTGTATTTAGTAAGTAGTTGCCAAACAATAGCCCGTGATATTTCTCAGTGTTGTTTATTTTACATTGTTAGCCAGCAATGTGTATTTTGCCTTATAAACTACCTCTCTTAATGAATAACTTTCTTATACTTGAACCAATTATTTATTTTGTTATTTTACTCATGACAAATTGCACCATTTTCCCAGATTTCAATACAGAACATCCCATGTTACTTGATAGTATACGTTTCGTTGTTGAACGCCCTCTGTTTATACATTTGTAATCACCTCAGGCGGCAGGTGTTACGTGCTTCAAACCCGGCGACACCTGCGGAAGGGACCAGTGGAAATGTTCCAACGGCAAGTGTGTGGGCATCGGATTTCTCTGCGATACCGTCGACGACTGCAAGGACAATTCCGACGAAGAAAGGACTATGTGCCAGGTATAAAGAAATGTAGATAGGAGTAAACTTGATCAAATCAAGCAAACCATAGTCAAATGGGTGTCATCAGTGAATGAAAATAGGTCGTTCTAACAAAACAGTTGTAAGATCTTTACGATGCTGACGAGTTATTTGTCTTTGGCCACATATTCGGTGGAGGGCTCATGTTTATTTCTACTCAAAAAAGACATTTTTTTCTGTTACTGGGTAATGGCTTGTCTCCTTTACATTATTTTAGGGACAGTAGTGAGTGCTTAGTATGAGAAAAAAATTATAATTAGAATCCTCTCTACTTTTCAATATAAAGTGGTTGGTGGTTCTTTGAGTTTTCCAAATAACTGTAGGATACTAAGAATTCTATGTAGCTCTTGAAAATCTGATTACGGTTACTACTACTACTACTACTACTACTACTACTACTGCTACTGCTACTACTACTACTACTACTACTACTACTACTACTAGTAGTAGTAGTAGTAGTAGTAGTATCGTTGTTGTTATTATCACTGACAAAATGGTTATTGACTTTATAAAAAAAGTTTGTTGCGTATACGGATTACGCTGCTTTATTTGCACAATTATTAGACTCATTGTTTTGCAACTAGCATATCATGCAGTATTACCGTATCTGTATCATTAAAAGCAGGCCAGAACATATCAATGTCATAAGTACCTCACAGCAACATAATTTTATCACCCATCAACAACAGACTTATCTCCTTTATATCAGAGATTGACAGCAGATAACAGTTCTTGTCTTCCTGACCTCTAAGCTATAAACATCACATTTCACAATTTCAGCTTCCCGGTCTCTTCTATCACAGTAGCGTTTACGGAGCTGCGTATCCAAGATGCTGCATCTCCTCTGCAGCTTCCATCAGTAAAGTTAACAAAAATATTGTGATTATGTCAATAACTGGAAAATCTTCAAGTGCATTAAAAGCCCCCCGCCCCCCCGCCCCCCCCCCCCTTTGTTTCCAAGATACAATCTTTTTCGTTAGGTTATCGATTCTAGAGTCAATTTTCAATTGAGTAGTCTTCTCCATAAAATTATCAGTTTTAAAGTCAAGTGTCCTGTGTCAAATTTCTTGAGCCATCAACTGGCTCTTGCTTAAAGTTTTCAAACTTTGCAACCCCTTGATCTAGTCACTAGATCAAGGGGTGGCTCAGTCTCCCTCTCAACACTGACTGCATTCTACGTTTCTTTATATCCATTCACAGTTCCTCTCTCAACACTGACTGCATTCTACGTTTCTTTATACCCATTCACAGTTCCTCTCTCAACACTGACTGCATTCTACGTTTCTTTATACCCATTCACAGTTCCTCTCTCAACACTGACTGCATTCTACGTGTCTTTATATCCATTCACAGTTCCTCTCTCAACGCTGACTGCATTCTACGTTTCTTTATATCCATTCACAGTTCCTCTCTCAACACTGACTGCATTCTACGTGTCTTTATATCCATTCACAGTTCCTCTCTCAACGCTGACTGCATTCTACGTGTCTTTATATCCATTCACAGTTCCTCTCTCAACGCTGACTGCATTCTACGTGTCTTTATATCCATTCACAATAAAATGTGCTTTATTAAAACAAGAAAGGCAACGCCACTTCAGATCCGTGATGTTATCATCACTGATACCATCTAGAAATGCGTATTTCTAGATGGAGTCAGTGGTGACGACATCAAGAAGTGGCTCGTAATATGATACCACTCATCACATTTATGCCCCACCTTATCTTTATCTTTTATTATACCTACAAATAGGGCAAATCAGCATTTCCTTTCTGCTAGTCATAATACATTTTCATTGACAATCGAATCTTATAATGATGCTTTATATGATACAAACAGTTTCACAATAAAAAAAAGACGTTTATGTTATGCTCAAAATGCCAGAGGGCCATGAGCAAGCTAGCAATGCACATTTTCTTTTCCACATCGCCAATTCGAAGTCGTAATAGTAGTAGCATCAAAATGCCTTGTGCCGTATATCAATTTTAGTCATATAGATAAGTAATTTTTTATTTCCTCTTCTTCTCGCAAGGCTCCATTAGAAGCGCGACTGGTAAATGGAGCCAGGACAGGCGAAGGTGTCCCATTAGGTCGCGTGGAGCTGCGTTACTTGGGCGTCTGGGGTACCATTTGTGACGACGATTTCGGACTGGAAGAGGGACACGTAAGTGCCCCGTCAGACTCTCTCTCTCCTCTCTCTCTCTCTCTCTCTCTCTCTCTCTCTCTCTCTCTCCTTCGTTGCTAGTGCTTTCAATGGCATTTTTCTCAGATAGCCAACATCCTTTTTTGTTGGAAATACTTTTTGTTGATTATGAATTGTGAACAGGTTTCATAATTACCTTTTAAAATTGTCCTTCGTAATCCTTTATCCTTTTGACATTTTTATTTAGTCGTCACTATCAGGGACATTGTCTTTTTTTTTTCTTTTTTACTAAAACTTATTTTCCAAGTCTACAATAGTAGTCCGTTGTTGAGAAAAGAGTTCTCCATACGGCTGACATATATTGCAAACCAGTAATAAGATAAACGAAGAAAAATGCCCATTCATCCCTCGGCTTCATTCCTTTAATCGAGAATTCAGTCAGCAAAGGATTTTTTATTATAACCGAATCATTTCCATCCTCCTTCAGGTGGTCTGTCGGATGATGGGTTGGGAAGGGGCCTCTCGCGTCCACAAGAACAACACGTTCGGTCCAGGGTCAGGACGCGTCTGGATAGACGACCTGAGATGTATAGGGTACGAGACCTCCGTGTCCGACTGCCAGCATCTTCCCTGGGGTCAGAATAACTGTGACCACACTGAAGACGTCGGTGTCGAATGTTCCAATACTCCGGTTGATAGATCTGTAAGTCTCCTGTAAGTCTCCTGTAAGTCTCCTGTAAGTCTCCTGTGATTCGCAAGTTCCTCTTGATTTGAATGAAAGACAAATGTTTAGTAGCATCCCTGGAAGTCACTCTTATGTACACTTTCTCTTGGTTATGTTTATTAGTAAATAATGGACTGTGAAGTGTTATGTGTGTGTGTGTGTGTGTTGATGTTTATCTTTATCATTGTTTGTTCTTTCCTCTTTACATATATAGTCATTAGTACATTCTATGAAACCTTGCCAAGTAACTGCATGGCTCTTTGGTTCGTTCCGTTAGAGTGTAAGCTCATCGAATATTATTTATATATAAATGTATAGAAGACAACATTTTTCCAATGATTTCGTTATCCCTATATATTCAAAGTTAAACTGAGAGTGTTAGCATTTTTATTCTGAACAGTATAGAAATAAACTTGCTAAGTAACGTGTGAAGATTTGAACCCTAATCAAATAGAAAGATGAAAACTTTTTAAAGGTGTGTAGATGCCCTTGGAAACAGGATTGAAATGCTTATAAGTCAGTCGTCATTTTAGGACAGTAATTTTCTCGAAAAAAATCAAATTGATATATTACGTCTGTTACACTTCGTATTAACTAGTGGAATGTTTTGCAAGATAGATCCCTTGCCTGAATGGAACTTACAGAGGAGATATCAGTTACTAACTACTTTTTTTCTTTTCCAGGCGAGGGCTTTACGTTTCCAGTCCCATCAGTCTTGACGTAAAAAAATTCAAGGTTAATTTCAGTTTTTCTTCTCAGAGAGAAGAAACTGTCGTGTCTCCGACGGCAGGTACCACCGAAGAGGTCTCCCTCCCTGTCACTTGCGGCCAGAGGCTGATTGAAGACAACCCGAATGCCCCAACTTTAGAGAAACCCAAAGTCGTCAGTGGGCACACGCCTCCTCAAGGGGCGCATCCATGGATGGTACGTCGCTGTAGATCCCTAGAAGAGAGTAGTTTAAAGCAGCTTTTGTTTATTTCTGCCAACTCTTCTATCTGATTCTTTGGGAAGACCGTAATGTAAGATATATTAAACCGCCAGCTCGAGTGACTTTACTCTTATGTTGGAGTTCTTGAATTTAGGTCTTACTTTCTAAGATCAGTGCAAAATTCTTGAGCCGCCGTGAAAAGTCTGGAGAATTATTCTTATGTGTATTTGTCTTTCACTCCTTGGTATTTATGTAATTTTTTTTAAAATTTTTAGTTGGCTTTATCTCAAAATACTACTACATATCTGAAAAGGTATATTGCAGGCCAGAATTTTTCTTCATGGGTGTCTTGCAACTCCTTCCTGGTTTAGTATTTTTCCTCTAATACGCAGGTCTCTCTCTGCCTAGAAAAATAGTCTAAAGTAGTTGGCAAAAAATGAATTGCCTCTCTGAACTTGGCGCATGCCACCTACGTATCCGTGGACACTTATATTTTACTTTTGCCTATTTTTTAAATTTGAATTATGCCAGTTCCTCTCGTTGAAAATTGTAAGTAGAAAATTCACAAGTTGTACAAAACTTGTACAACTCAGGTACTTATTAGGAAGTTATTGAAATGTATTAAGCTTGCACGATATCCTCATAGTTAGTTATATTAAGCCATGTACTTGTAATGTTTGCGTCCTAAAATAGTGTTATGGAATACATTAAATTTGCTTTAATGTTCCACAATAAATTAGAAAATTAGTAATTTTTTAAGTTTCAAGTAAATTTTTAAAAACTTTGCAAAATCTATAGCAATAAAAAAAATTTCGTTTGTCTTCTTTCATGTACCCTTAACCCTTTAGCAAAATAACAGTTACGATTTTTTTTCCGCGTATTTTCCTGTGAGATACGAAACAAACAAAAAAAATTCAAAAAACGTTCTGATTTTTTCCTCCAGGTAAACATCAACCTCCTCACCAGAACAGGTCCTACGCAGTGGTGTGGAGGGGCCATCTTGACGGAGGATTCCATCCTGACAGCTGCTCATTGCCTTCACAAATACCCATCTTCAACGTACATCGTCCGAGTAGGAGATTTTAACACCGAGGTGAGAACGGCCTCTATATTTCGTTGTTTCGGGTGCCATTAAATTTTATTCTTTATGAATGCTGTTACTTATAAAGGTTTTTTCTTATCATATCTCCTGTTCATATCTCTTTAATGAACGTTCTCTTCTGGGAAAACTTGTTACTCAAGCTCATTGACTTGTTGGTTTCCTCATTTGCTCGAGGGGTTACTGGCAAGAGGGCAGCCTAGTCCTATTGCAAAGGCATAAATTTCAAGGGACATTTTTTTCAACGGGAATTTCTTAATGACAAGCTGAACACGTGCTGTTTCAGTAATTTAGCATCATAAGTACTTCTTTTACTCAAAAGTCCTGGCTTTGTTTTCAGTTTTACGTGACGTTCAACCACTCCATCTCCATCTTTTCACAGTGCTTGGCTCGACAGCCTAAATTTCATATATCAGTCATGTTCTACAAAGAGATCTGCTTGTCTTAATATGGGCTATCCTGTACTCATTTGTATAACAATGAAAGAAAAGTCATTATAAAGGAAAGAATAAAAATAAACAACTTAACTGGAAAGAATATTTGTTTCCTTGTTTCTCTCTCTGCTCTTATAAGTTGAAAAACTCGAAAGGAACCTTCTCTTCTTTGCAGGAGGAAGAAGAAGAAGAGCAAGAATTCCGCGTAGCTTCCATGGCGATCCATCACCTCTTCGACAAGGGCCCTTACCTCAACAACGATATTGCCATTCTTAAAATTAAAAGGAAGAATGGAGAAGGTGTCAGGTAAGGGAACTCTCTTTGAGACCAGAACTAACGGGCTTCGTGAAGAACATCTCAAGGAAATTCAATATTTACATAGGGATCAAATATATTGTGCGATTGATCTATACCTAGAAATGAACGATCAGCCAATAAAGTGTTTAAGAATGATCTCTCTCTCTCTCTCTCTCTCTCTCTCTCTCTCTCTCTCTCTCTCTCTCTCTCTCTCTTATTGACTTGATAGAGCTTTCCTGGGAGTTCCAACGTTAAACAATTCAATCTTAAATACTACCTTACTCTAAAGAATTAGTCACTAAATGAATAGCCCTAACGGCAACTCTGTATATTACGAAACCTTATTTATGATTATTTAGCCTTTTCCTTCACTCAGGGTTTACTTTATGACACATAACAGTTGTGCAAACTTTCCTATTTATCTTTTTTTTCAGGTTTGGCAGGTATGTCCAACCACTTTGTTTGGTACCTCCTCGCTGGAATTATCCTCCTTACCGTAACTGCACTGTGGCAGGTTGGGGTAGTCTTGGGATTGCTCTGGGTATGTATCTTTGTTTCATTGTTAATATTGATTGAGAAAATACCAGTGGTTATTTCTGTCACTATTCTACGACGTGGGTCTTCTAACTAGTTTAAATTACTGTATAGATCACTGCTGGTTCAAGGAAAACGTTACATAGATATTAAAAATTCAGATGAGTCCCACTAATAACATAAAAAAGATGACAGCTTAAATCCTTTTCGAAGTGACTTGTTTGATGCATTTTCTCAAATTACACCAGATTTTTTATAAATAATTTCATCGTTAGCAAAAGAACATGACTTCGAGGAAATCATGAATCGTGTAATGGGTCTTTCTGAACATTCCAGGTCGTTCCAGAGTTCTTCAGTCTGCTTTGCTTCCCATTCTTCCGGATGAAATATGCAAAGCTGACAATGTCTATGGTGATACAAGGTTGACAGAAGGGATGTTCTGCGCTGGCTACTTGGAGGGAGGCATTGATACTTGCCAAGGGGATTCGGGAGGACCTATGGTTTGCATAGTAGACGGTAGGTTTTTAAGTGGTTAACCGATCACGCTAACAACACTTATAAAGGATCGCTAGTGCCCAGTGGATTTTTTACTTGATATTTTAAGTAAGTTTTAATGCTCAAAGCCAAATGTAAAGATTTGTAACTTTTTGTAGGAAGCTTCATCATATTACTTTGGAGTGTAGCAAACACAAATGTTGATTTATTTTAGTGTCCATGTACGAATTTGTTTTGGAATTCATGCTCACGCACATTATGCTGCAAATGTAATTTTATATAGAATTCGTTGTACTTTATCAAAACGAACGGGCCAGATTCAAATCGTGGCTTGGAAAGATGCACTTAGGGGCAAGTTATTCCCAAGGTATGGTGAATTTGATATTTAAGTGATCCCGTTCGCAGTCAACAAAATGTATCATATAGTAGACTGTGATGGTGCAGTTAAAGTTTAATGCTATTCCATTATAATTTCAGGTCGCCACACTGTTGTGGGAATTACCAGCTGGGGTCATGGCTGTGCCCGAGCTAACAAGCCTGGGGTTTACACCAAAGTGACCCAGTTTCTTCCATGGCTGTACTCAAACTTGGTGTGATTTGTTTTCCCATAACCAGGAACTTGTAGATATATTTCGTCGTTGCGTTTCGTCATTATCGTGGTTGACAAATGCAGAGTATTTTACATTTTATTTTTGGGTAGTTTGGGCGTTGTTATTGCTATTACCGGAACTTGCGAACATACTTACTGAAGAAGCTTAAGTGGCCATCAACTTGTAAAAAACTGTTCCAGAGAATACCAGAACAGTATTATCAAATTTAAAAAAACTGAGATCAACTATGATTGTCAAATTATTGCACTTGAAACAAATGACAGACGAAGGAATTTCGATGTTAAGAAAAAGATACAAATCATACCGGAAATAGCTGTGATTCGCTATGTTTGCTGAGCTTCGTAAAATCTCTTCAGTAACTTGAATGTAAAGAAGTTATTTTCGTAGTCGGATTTAAAGATATATTGAATAAATGTAATTGTAATAATTCTCTAATGTAACCATTTCATTTCCGACTGGAATCACTGCCCTTATATTATTGCAGGACTACAATTACAACTATCGTACTTCAAAAAGGAATGAGTGAAAACCCATATATATATATATATATATATATATATATATATATATATATATATATATATATATATATATATATATATATATATAATTAGTACATTCGTCGACTGACTGGAATCACAGCCACTGCACTGTTCAAAAATACAATAATTTAGTTGCTGAAAAGACTAAGATCCCAACCATTACTGGAATTCCAGTTATTTTGGTCCTCGCAACCGTCACGTAGGGCTTCGGTTCCCAGACTGTTTCCTCCGGTAACAAAATTATGTTGCCCGGTGGGAAGCTAATAATTACACTAAAAAGAGACTACAAGTTCACTTGAACTTATACTGTGTTGGATAAGATAGTTAAAGTCGGTGGCATCTGTGACGACTTTCGCTGACCTGTGATCAAAATTATTCATATCCAGTATTGTCTTGTTGAGCATCTGTGAGTCATTCTTTGACAAGTCGCATCCAGTTTTTTTATTTTCACAAGGAAAACGCAGCAGCTTGGTGAACACTCCTCTTACAAAAACCAGAGCTGTTGAAGTCGTTTTGTGCTCCCCTTCACTGAAAGTGATAAAAGCATATAGGCCGGGTTTAAATTCCATCTCCAATTGCATGTTTCAAAACGGATGATAATTTTAGATATTGCGATTTTGACCTCAGTGATCCATTTGACGACAGCAGGATAGGTTAGGAATTACACCTTCCATAATATACACTTGACCTTTCGTCTTGTATTTGATAAATGGATGTTACTATAGTAGATCCACATCAACCGTGCATCTGATGTCTAGGCCAGTCCCTTACGGCGCTCCTGATTGGCTGTTGCTGAGCCAGTCACAGGGCTGGAAACTCTGTCTTTCTCGAGAGTTCACATGGGTAGGACCCATGTTCCACCTCTCCTGAGGGATATGTCTTTCAAGAGAGGTGGAACATACATCCTGCCTATGTGAACTCTCGAGAGAGACTGAGAGTTTCCAGCCCTGTGACTGGCTTATCAACAGCCAATCAGGAGCGTCGTAAGGAACTGGCCTAGACATCAAATGCACGGTTGATGTGGATCTACTATAGCCGGAGCATTATTTACCCTAATGACTCCAATCTATCCTCATAGGATGTGGAGAGAAGAATCTTGCGCACATAAATTTACAAAATTTAAGGATTGAAGCAGGACCTGAAATAAGAGATGCCAAGAATTATGAGAGAACATATTGATGCTGTAGCATCAGTGATACCAAGGAATTTTGCCCCCAGTGAAGAAAGATGAAATAACAGAAGCTAACATAAAACAGCAAATAAAAAAGCTCAAGGATGGAAAAGCTCCTGGGGGTGGTGAGCCTAAACCAGAAGTATTCAAAATAATGAAGGATAGTGAAATATTCATTAATTGTCTGAAGATGTCATGTAAGTATATTTTGGAAAGTGGTGAGGAAAATTCAAACTGGGATCTACCAAAAACTATAATCATTCCAAAAGTAGTGAAGCCTACAGTTAAAGACTCTAGACCTATTGCCTTAGCAAATATTTCATACAAAATTTGTATGGCCATTATAAGAGACAAAATGGAAAAACACTTAATTAAAAATGACCTAACAAATGTATTTCAAGTAGGATTTACAAAGAAAAGGAGAATAACTGACAACCTTTACATATTAAAACATTCTATTGAAGATGGTTTTATGAGAAAATAGACTTTTTGTAATTTCCTTTGACTTCCAAAGGGCATTTGATTCTGTTAATGGTGGCAAATTAATAGAAACAATGATGAAATTCAAAATTGATGGTAACGTCATTGAAATCATTGCAAATGTATACTCCCATGACCGTACAGAACTTTTCATTAACAATAATAAACAAGCAGAAACAGAAATAACGTCAAGGATAAGACAAGGTTGCAATTGCTCAACAATATTGTTCTTGTTGCTTATTTTAATCATAGAAAAGTTCCAATCAGAAAATCTAGGATACAGAGGTGAATTCTTAGAGATAACAGCTCTATTCTTTCTGTTTGCTCAAAGTTTTGAAGAAGCAATAAACTCTATAAATATACTGACAGAAATAGCAGCCATTTGTGGATTGACAATAAATAAACAAAAGAGCAATATAATGATATATAACTAAGAAGTATACCCAGAAGTAATTGATAATATAAAGATAGTTGTGAGAAGAATGTTTCACAAATTATAAAAAATGACTGCATATTAAAGGCTAGACACTTTGCAAATATGATATACTCCACAGTTGCTAATGCTTCTAATAAAATTTTAATGGGAAAAACTTCCTGGATATCTATTGCAATGCCATCATTTCTTTATGTAGCAGAGATATTAGAATACACCGAAGAAGATCTAAAGAGTTTCCAAAGAGTAGACAATCAGGTGTATATAAAGCTGTTCTGGAACTACCAACTTAACTTCTAGCAGTGCGCTGAGATCAGAGATCAGAGCTGCTTCGTCTCAAGCGAGAGATATTATTAAACATAAAATTCTTTTTGTAAAATGATGTTCTAGAAAATCGAAGTGATGAGTTATTAAGAGAAATTCCTACTCCAATTTTACGAACAGGAAACAAAATTCATTAAGAAGAAAAAGAGATATATGGAAATACAAGATGTAAATCTGTTAGAAATAGAGAATTTATCTAGTGCAAAGTTGAAAGAAAAAGTAGGAAAGGTTGATACTGAAATGTGGAAGTCAGAAATGGCAGACAAGGAAACTTTGAGAATATATAAGTTTATGAAAGTTAATTGGTTTGATAACACAATTAAAACTAATTTGGCGATAAAAGCTAGGACAGGCACACTAGATTTGAATTGGAGAGGTAGATTTAAAAATAAAGATACAAAGTTTATTTGTGGACATGGTGAGACATTGGAACATTTAATACTGCATTGTGAGCTATACAAGGAAGCAAGAAGGAATTGTGAATTATTGCAAGAACCCTGTATTGAAAACTAATCTGAATTACTATCTGATATACTTGGTTTCAAAAGTTGTGATAGAAAAGAAATAGAGATTGGAAAAAATCTGGTACATGATCTATGGAAAATTGTTCCAAAGTGGGTGGATGAGACAATAGATGTTCTGCACGAAAGTGCTATCGAGTTAGAAATAGTCAAATGATAGCGAAAGAATTATAAATTTTGTACAGTTCAGTGAAATTAAAATTTTCCTGAACTACAGTGTACAAGGATCGGATGCTATGGTTTTCTACTATTGAATTTTTGTCAAAAAAAAAAGTAAAGATTCTTAGAGAGAAGCCTGTCATTTTCCCTCAACACCAGAAAGTTTTAAAGATAGAGTCCGATGGAACCAGCAACTTAAAATTCCTTATCGACTCAAGACCCAATACAAAGAAAATGGAGAAACGAAGGCGAGACTGTACTTAACGGAAGATATTGAAGAATGTTGGGAAAAGGGATGGCGGGGGGGAAGGAACCAGACACCAAGGTGGATGAAGTCTTGGAATAAATGTACCTTATAATGCGTGATAGATAAATGAAATTATTTTTCAAAAACTTGAATGATACCTCAACACTAATCATTAAGTTGTTAACTGAAAACCGCTTACACTAGATAACTGATGTATCCTTTTGGGATCTTCATTATGGTCATGATATTCGACCCGATCGGTTCCCGGGAGAGGCAGAGTGAGTTTAACCGTCCAGTACACCCTATCGTGTATCTGTTGACCAAAGAAGTGAATGGCTCATCTGGTCTACCATATAACACTACCAACCCATTCAATTACCTGTTTGTGCCCCTCCAACTAGCTTGCACGTACAGAATACGCAAGTATTGCAAAAGAAGGGGATATGATATGACACACACACACACACACACACACACACACACACACACACACATATATATATATATATATATATATATATATATATATATATATATATCGAGCTACAAATTGATTTGTATGGTGTCCTGGATTCGCGCTGGGCGCCGACAATTCTATTATCGCCTAATAATAATTCCCCTTCAGTTAACCATATATGAAAATATATAAATTCCGAGGTAGAATGAATTAGATATTAAAGGACATTTGTAGGTCGATGTATGTATATGAATCACGGTAATGTGATATGACTTATATATATATATATATATATATATATATATATATATATATATATATATATATATATATAGCTAATAGGTAAGATGGGTGAAAGAACATTTCCTTGTGATAGGTACACCTCGGATGCCAGATTCAGGAGATATCAGACCATCGATAATTTGCTCTACGATCATTATGATATACATACATTATATATAGATTATATTATATATATATATATATATATGTATATATATATATATATATCCATTTCTTTAATGAATAATGTATTCCGAATCAAGAATATAATAAATTTCTTCAAAGCCGCAGTAAAGCTAAGGCATGCACATTTGAGGAGCCGTTCTAAAGGAGACTTTATCTTAGTCATAGAACTGAAATGACAATTATTGCTAAATTGGGTTCCTTCTGTGTTTGTGTAGTAGTTTATCAGTAATTATTACACGGTCTT
Source organism: Macrobrachium nipponense (assembly GCF_015104395.2). Taxonomy (NCBI): domain Eukaryota; kingdom Metazoa; phylum Arthropoda; class Malacostraca; order Decapoda; family Palaemonidae; genus Macrobrachium; species Macrobrachium nipponense. The sequence goes on from NC_061108.1 coordinate 104,115,463, forward strand.
CATAACTTCAAGAGTTGTAAGTTGCATTTAAGTATGTGTTGATGGTTTTACTTAAAAGTTCTGTCGGTTATTATTTTGATAGCTGTAACTTCCTTAAAACTAGAATAGGTTATTAAAGAATACCTAGTAGGAGTTACCTAGCCTGGTAGGAGTGTCATTTCTAGTAGGTAGCTTTGCTTAGCTTACTGGGCGTGGGCATCTAGTGGCCTACATAGGTGTGATGTGTAGTTGGGCATTGGGCATGTCTATTTGTGGTAGGATTACATGTCCAGGTATTGCTAGGATACTGGGTGTCTTCGTTAGCTAAAAGCTACATACCCTAGGTACCTAGGTAGGTACCTATTCCTCTCACAGCTTAGCTAGCTAGTTAGGTAGTAGGTAGGTAGGCCTAGCTATTTTTTTTTTTTACCCAACGAGGTACCTAGGCCGATCATTGTTGGGGTAGACCAATAGTTTTGGTGTTTTTCCAGGCCAGAGAAATGGGTAGATCTAGGGTACTTATCCGCGGCGGCCTTGACTGTGGCCATTGCGGTTTTTCTATGCAGTTTTACCTACTGAACAAGAATTTTAAGTAATATTTATTCGTACGACTGTAATTACCCCCCCCCCCCCCTGGGCCAGTACTAAACACGGCAAAATACATTGGACGCCCCAATCCCTAGTGGATGTCGTATCTGCGGTTACGTTCCTTGCAGTCCGTGTGGACTGCTTCTGTAGAAATACTGAGAAATGTTCTAAAATGCATAGGCCTGTGTGTGTCATGTCTAATAGGAAAGTGTCAGTCACAAGATACAGTTTATAAAGGACAAAGATGTCATGGTAAAACTGGAGCCGACTACTGCATCCTGGTTCTTGCCAGTCACTGATCAGAATATTTACTGCCTCTTGTCAATGTTTTTGTTTATGTTTAGTAGGTAGGCTATGTGTTTTTTTATGTTTATGGTACCTATAGTACTCTGTTTTTTTTTCATCTGTCCATCCGCCTATGGTGTTTGTGTATGGTAACACTGCGTCCCGGTAAATAGTTACGCTGTGTGTAAGTGTTAGGTTAAATAAAAGGATATCTGGGTGTACATTTGCAACTGAAAAGTGTTTTAATAATTTACTGTATGTGAATTACACCGTTAATATTCGAAATAGGATATTATTATAATCGTTGAATGTAAGCTGAATGTTACTATCTAAAGCCTGGGACACAGTGTTACCATACAAAAACACCACAGGCAGATGGACAGATGAAAATAAACAGAGTATAGTATGTACCATCAAGTTACTTAACCCTTCGCGTTTGTATCCTGAACTTATCTTCCTAAACCTAACGTAACTTGGTTACCTAGTTATATGTACATGGTCATGTAGTCAAACCAGTTCACCATACAACATAGAATAAATTTCAGAGGTAGATAGCCAATACCCTAACTTAGCCTATCTTTCCTAACCTAACCTGACGTAGCCTAGAGCTCCATAAACCATTAGGGCATTATTGTAGGAGTTTATCAGTCATTATTAAATTGCCTTCATGGCATTCAGAGCAGTAAGTTCATTTAAGTTAATGTTGATGGTTTTGTTTTAAAGTTCAGTTGATTTTTATTGGATAATGTGTAACTTCCTTAACCCTTACTGGATGGCATGATCATGTGAGGCGTAATAATAGCTCTAGAGTGTGGGAAATGTTTTACACCTCCCCATTGCAGGACTTTTTTTTTCTCTCTCTCTTTTATTGCACATAGTTATACCTAGGGATTGCTGTTGGTTTCAGTTGTTATCTTTTATGATTTTGTGTCGGCTGCAAATTTAGTTTTGCAAACCAAAGTAGATAAAATATTTGTATGCCTCACTAAAGATGCTGCATTTCCTCATCTCACTACATCTTGTAAATGTTTTACTATAAATATACTATACTTGGAATTTTTTATTGATTTTAGCTCTTATGGAATTTGTTATTGATTTTAGCTCTTATCTGTTAAGTTGTTACTGATTTTAGCTCTTATCTGTTAAGTTGTTACTGATTTTAGTTCTTATCTGTTAAAATATTGTGTGAGCGGTAATTTTAACTTTACAAAATATAAAAATTGTTAGAAAAAACATACTATATACCTACCTTGGTAAAATTAGCATATTTGTAAAAAAAAAAAACATACTATATACCTTGGTAAAATTTACCATATTTTTAGCCCTGCCTGTAAGGTTGAAACTAGCGTCGATTACTAATTAAGACTAGGCAAGTCGTTTAGTTTTGCTTACTAGGTGGAGGTCTAGTAG